>NC_000086.7:23192556-23517139 GCF_000001635.26 Mus musculus
AAAGAAACTTTGCTAATACTTTACACCTCACGCAATAATAGTGGGAGACTACAACACCCCACTCTCATCAATGGACAGATCCTAAAAACAGAAACTAAACAGAGACACAGTAAAACTAACAGAAGTTATGAAACAAATTGATTTTATAGATATCTATAGAATATTTTATCCCAAAACTAAAAGATATACCTTCTTCTCAGCACCTCATGGTACCTTCTACAAAATTGATCATATAATAGGTCACCAAACAGGCCACAGCAGATACAAAAATAGTGAAATAATCCCATGCACCCTATTAGATCACCATGGATTAAGGCTGATATTCAATAAAAACATAAATAATAGAAAACGCACATACACATGGAAGTTGAACACTACTCAATGACACCTTGGTCAAAAAACAAATAAAGTGAGAAAATAAAGACTTTTTAGAGTTTAATGAAAATGAATCCACAACATAACCAAACTTATGCAACACAAAGAAAGCAGTCCTAAGAGGAAAACTCATAGCTATGAGTGCCTCCAAAAAGCAGCTGGAGTGAGCATACACTAGCAGCTTGACTGCACACCTAAAATCTCTAGAACAAAAGAAAGCTAATTCACCAAAGAGGAGTAGACAGCAGGAAATAATCAAACTCAGGGCTGAAATAAGGAAATGGAAACAAAAAGAACTATACAAAAAATCAACCAAACTAGAAGCTTGTTCTTTGAGAAAATCAACAAGATTGATAAACCCCTAGCCAGACTAACTGGATGTCACAGGGACAGTATCCTAATTAACAAAATCAGAAATGAAAAAGGTGATATAACAACAGAACCTGAGGAAATGCAAAAAAATCATCAGATCCTACTACAAAAGACTTGTACTCAATAAAAGTGGAAAACCTGGATGAAATGGACAATTTTCTAGACAGACACCAGGTACCAAGGTTAAATCAGTATCAAATTAATGATCTAAACAGTTCCATATCCCCTAAATAAATAGAAACAGTCATTAATAGTCTCCCAACCAAAAAAAGCCCAGGACCAGATGGGTTTAGTGCAGAGTTCTATCAAACCTTCAAAGAACACCTAATTACAACTCTCCTCAAAATATTCCACAAAATAGAAACAGAAAGTACTCTACCAAATTCATTCTATAATGCCACAATTACTCTGATACCTAAACCACACAAAGATCCAGCAAAGAAAGAGTATGTCAGACCAATTTCTCTTATGAATATTGATGCAAAAACACTCAATAAAATCCTCACAAACCGAATCCAAGAACACATCAAAACGATGATCCATCATGTTCAAGTAGGCTTAATCTCAATGATGCAAGTATGGTTCAATACATAGAAATCCATCAACATAATTCACTGTATAAACAAACTCAAAGACAAAAGCCACATGGTCATCTCATTAGATGCTGAGAAAGCATTCAACAAAGTCCAACAACCCTTCATGATAAAAGTCTGGAAAGTTCAGGAATTCAAGGCCCATAACTAAACATAATAAAAGCAATATACAGCAAACTAGTAGCCAACATCAAACTAAATGGAGAGAAGCTAGAATCAATCCCACTAAAATCAGGGACTAGACAAGGCTGCCTACTCTCTCCCTATCTATTCAATAGAGTACTTGAAGTCCTAGTCAGAGCAATTCTACAACAAAAGGAGATCAAGGGGATACAAATTGGAAAAGAAGAAGTCAAAATATCTCGATTTGTAGATAATATGATAGTATATATAAGTGATGCTAAAAATTCCACCAGAAAACTCCTAAACCTGATAAAGAACTTCAGTGAAATATCTGGATATAAAATTAACTCAAACAAATCAGTGGCCTTTCTCTACACAAAGGATAAACAGGCTGAGAACGAAATTAGGGAAATAACACCCTTCAAAATAGTCACAAATAACATAAATTCCTTGGTGTGACTCTAACTAAGGAAGAAAACATCTGTATGATAAGAATTTCAAGTCTCTTAAGAAAGAAATCAATGAACATCTCAGAAGAAGGAAAGATCTCCCATTGCTCATGGATTGGTAGGTTAAATATAATCAAAATGGCTGTCTTGCCAAAAGCAATCTACAGATTCATTGTAATCCCCATCAAAATTACTACTCAATTCTTCACAGAGTTAGAAAGGACAATTGGCAAATTCATGTGGAAAGCCAAGAAATCCTAGGATAGCAAAAACTATTCTCAACAATAAAAGAATCTCTGGTGGAATCACAATCCCTGACCTCAAGCTGTACTACAGATCAATTTTGATAAAAACTGCATGGTACTGGTATAGTGACAGACAAGTAGATCAATGTAATAGAATTGAAGACCCAGAAATGAACCCACACACCTATGATCACTTGATCTTTGACAAAGGAGCTAAAACCATCGAGTGGAAAGAAGACAGACTCTTCAACAAATAGTGCTGGCTCAATTGGTGATTAGCATGTAGAAGAATGCAAATTGATCCATTCTTATCTCCTTATACAAAGCTCAAGTCTAAGTTGATCAAAGAACTCCACATAAAACCAGAGACACTGAAACTTATTGAAGAGAAAGTGGGGAAAAGCCTCGAAGATATGGGCACAGGGGAAAGATTCTTGAACAGAAGAGCAATGGCTTGTGCTGTAAGATCAAGAATCAACAAATGGCACCTCATATAATTGCGAAGCTTCTGTAAGGCAAAGGACACTGTCAATAAGACCAAAGACACCCAACAGATTGGGAAAAGATCTTTACCAATCCTTAATCTGATAGGGGGCTAATATCCAATATATATAAAGAACTCAAGAAGTTAGACTCCAGAAAACTAAACAGCCCTATTAAAAAATAGAGTACCGAGCTAAACAAAGAATTCTCAACTGAGGAATACCAAATGGTGGAGAAGCACCTAAAAATGTTCAATATCCTTAATCATCAGGGAAATGCACATCAAAACAACCCTGAGATTCCACCTCACACTATTCAGAATGGCTAAGATTAAAAACTCAGGTGACAGGAGATCCTGGTGAGGAAGTGGAGAAAGAGGAACACTCCTCCATTGCTGGTGGGACTGCAAGCTGGAACAAGCATTCTGGAAATTATTTTGGGCATTCCTCAGAAAATTGGACATATTTCTACCAGAAGATCCAGCAATACCACTCTGGGCATATACCCAAAAGATGCTCCAACATGTAATAAGGACATATGCTCCACTATGTTCAAATTAGCCTTATTTATAATAGCCAGAAGCTGGAAAGAACCCAGATGCCCCTCAACAGAGGAATGCATATAGAAAATGTGGTACATTTACACAATGGAGTACTAAGCAGCTTTTAAAAACAATGAATTTATAAAATTCTTAGACAAATTGATGGATCTGGAGGATATCATTCTAAGTGTAACCCAATCACAAGAGAACTCACATGATATGCACTCACTGATATGTGGATATTAGCCCAGAAGCTCAGAATTCTTCTTAGAAGGGGGAACAATATACCCATGGAAGGAGTTACAGACACAAAGTTTGGAACTGAGACTAAAGAAATGAAGATCCAGAGACTGCCCCACTTGTGGATCCATCCCAACCAGAACCAACATAGCCAGACACTAGGCAGATGCCAACAAGAGCCTGCTGACAGGAACCAAATACATTTGTCTCCAGTGAGGCTCTGCCAGTGCCTGGCAAATACAGAAATGGATGTTCACAGTCATCCATTGGATGGAGCACATGGTCCCCAATGAGGGAGCTAGAGAAAGTACCCAAGGAGCTGAAGGGGTCTGAAGCCCCATAGAAGGAATATCAATATGAACTAACCAGTACCCCCAGTGCTCCTTAGAAGTATACCACCAATCAAAGAAAACACATGGTGGAAATTGTGGCTCTAGGTATATATGTAGCAGAGGATAGACTTGTTGGTCATCAATGGGAGGAGGGGCCTTTGGTTCTATGAATGCTTTATACCTCAGTATAGGAGAATGCCAGGACCAGGAATGGGAGTAGGTGGGTTAGAGAGCAGAGGGAGGAGGGAGGGGATAGGGGAAACTAAGAAAGGGGATAACATTTGAAATATAAATAAAGAAAATATCTAATAAAAAGGTGTACCAATGGAAAGAATGATCATTGGTTACCATGACAATCAAAGTTCAAAGTAGATAGGATACAATCTGCTTTTACTATGTGGATTTTCCTTTGCTTCTATGTCAGTTATAAAACTGTATAATTAACTACTTCTGATTTAAAAAAAAAACATCAATGTATATTTGTTATACAAAATGAAGGGCTTGATAATATTTTTGCTCAAGTATAACCTGTACTTGACCTTACAGACTCCCCATTATAGTTATTAGTTTCTATACTCTTAATATTCATACCCTTCCACTTCTATTTTCATAGACAATTATATACACACATATAATATATGTACATATAGGCTTTGTGTATGAAGAAAACACAGTATTTTTATGCCATCTACTTTTTCTGATGTTGTGATAGACTATCCTGACAAAGCAACTTGAAGGATAAAGGGTTTAATCTGACTCACACTTTGAGGAAATATATTACTGTAGTAAGGAACTCCTTTTGAAGCATCTCACCAAATTGCATCTGCTATCATGAAGCAGAGAATAATGAATGCTGATGTTCAGCTAGCTTTCTCCTTTTTCTTACAGATAGGGACTCAAGCTAGTGGACTTTTCTTGCCTTTACTAACCTAATATAGATAATCTCTCACAGGCATGCCCAGAGGTTTGCATGGTCTACACAATCCTTCTTAGGCATTGACTCTTCTATGATTCTAGAATCTACCAAGTTGATAACTGAGATCAACCTTCACACCAGATAATGTTTTGCTTAATGTGATGATTTTCAATTCCATTAATTTTCCTATAAAACACATAAGGTTGTATTTCTTTATAAATTAATAATATTCTACTCAGTATACATACTGTATTCGTTTACCCTTCATCTGTTCGTGGATGCTTACTTAGTCTGATTGAATAAGTTGATCATTGTGGATGACCCCATATTAAAGGTAGATGAGTAGGAATTTGTGGAATAGACTGTATTCTAGACATTGGAACACACACAGCTGACATCTTGTGCCTTTTCACCTTCTGGTTATTATTTCTTTGTATTTTATAATATGGATTCTGTATGTTTCACTAAATCCTCTTTGTGCCAGAAGATAAAGTGATTTATGAGTGTCATTTTAAAGAATTTATTCTACTTGTGATAGAATAAGGAGTGGGATGGTACAGGGAAAGAACAGATATAGAGCTAGAACTAAGGCAAGGGTTGTGGTTGGGATAGAGTAATGAAAACCATAAAGAGAAATACTCAGAGAACTTTTCTGTTTTGGATCTCTACTCAGGTTAATTCGTGTTATTACTTAATCCTGTTAGTCATAAATCTGAATAAACATTAGTCTTAAAGAAGAGGTAGAAAAGTGACTGGCAACTATATATGTTGTTTTTTATAAAAATATAGGAGAGAAGGAATATGTTTGGTGGATGTGCAGTCAGGTATGGGGGGAAGGGTGCCTCTATGGGCCCATGCTAAGGCATCCTTTTCCCCTGAGAGACCAGCTATACAAAGGTATAGTATAAAATACAGTTTATTCAGGGCACGGGAAGGAGAGTTGAGAGCACAGAGACAGAGAAAGGCAGAGAGAGAGAGAGAGAGAGAGAGAGAGAGAGAGAGAGAGAGAGAGAGAGAGAGGGAGAGAGAGAGAGAAAGTCGAGGAGTAGAGGCCCACCATGAGCACATGGAGAGAGAGGGGGGAGGTGAATGGTAAGAGAAGGAGGAAGAGCAAGAGGACAGAACAAGAGCAAGAGGGCAAGAGAGAGAGAGGAGTGAGTGGTCAAGTAACCTCTTTTTATAATGAGTCAGACACACCTGGCTGTTGCCAGGTAACTGAGGGATTGGAGCCTAGACAAAATGCCAGCATTCCCCCATTTTGGTTTAATTAAAAAGAAGAAAAATTAGAAAGAGGTGATTGTGGAGCAAGAATAGGGTCATTGTGATCTTTAGCTAATTCCTGTTGACTTTGAAGTGATGTGTCTCTGGGGAACCTAGGACAATGGGTATGGGGATGTTGATCCAGTCTTAGGAGACTTGGCTGTTTCCTTGATGTCCAGGGTCTGTGGAACCATCTGTGGATAGGTAGGAAGAACAGGCCCAGTAGAAGCATCTGTATCTGTGAGAGTACTTTGGATCATCTGGGGGTTGCTTTTCTGGAGCTGTCCTGGATATAGTAAATGCCTATACTTGACAAGATGCTTAACCACATATATTATAGGTAGAGAGTTAAGTATGTTTGGGAGAAAGTTTTTTTTCTTACGTGTACATTTTGAGGTTTAGGTGTACATTTGAAAATACATTTGAAACTCTTAGGTCTTGGTGGTTGGAGGAGAGGTGAGCGCCAATTCCAGGGCACAGGAGAGGAATACCACCCTCTGGAATATGTAGCAAGTGAGAAATTAGGCTATTGACTGGCAAGTGTACTTATCTGGATGGAGACTATTTGGTCCACAAGAGGTAGATCTGAGTGGGTTCCCTGTAGCTTGTAAGTTTACAAAAAATATAGATTTTTTTTTAACAGAATGAATAGTCTTTAAGATGAGCTTAGGAGTCAGCCATCACTGGAAAGAGAGGCCCTTTGGACTTGCAAACTTTATATGCTCCAGTACAGGGGAACGCCAGGACCAAAAAGGGGGAATGGGTGGGTAGGGGATTGGGGGGAGGGGTATGGGGGACTTTTGGGATAGCATTGGAAATGTAAACGAGAAAAATACCTAATTAAAAGAAAAAAAAAAGGAAAATGCAAACACGAAATCAGCCACAAAAAAAAAAAAAAAAAAAAAAAAAAAGATGAGCTTAGGGAAGACAAAAACCTTTTGTGGAGCAGAAGGAACAAGAAGGGCTTTTTTTCTTCTGTCTAGGATATATATATATATGCAATATATGATATATAAATTATATAATATGTATATATTATATGATTTAAATATATATGTATATATGTAAATTTAGCATAAAAGGAAACAATTTTAAGTTTAGTTAATCATATAGCAAGAGAAACAACTTAAGTTTATCTTAAAGGCAATCAAAGGAAACATATTTGAGCTTGTTATTATACAGTTAGATCATGTAGTTTAGCATGAGAAATATCCTAATTCTATAGTTAAAAGACAACCAAGGGAAACTTATATTTAGCATGATAGCTTGTAGTGTAGATTTAGCACAAGAAACACTTTAAATTTAGTTAAAAGACAATCAAAGAAAACTTAAAATTTGAATTGGTGATTATACAGTTAGATAGTATAGTGGAATGTTTTATTAAGGTTAGGCAAATTTTCTCTATGGAATAGATATGTGTGAAACGAGAAATGACCCACCTTGTCTTAGGCAATATGAGACATTTGACTCTTAGGGTATCCTGTTTTGTCCACAGTGTAGACCAAGCCCTGGCAGTGGGCAAGGGAATGGCAGTGTTTCTCAGTGGTCATCATACCACAATCCAGGTAGATTCTTGCCACTGTATTTATATCATCTAGGAGAACTTGAAGGTAACTCTCTGGCTTTGGGAGTCTGTTATAAACTTAAACATTATTGAGTAGACTTCTCACAAGATTGAAAGCAGTATCTACTGGGCATATCTGAGTTAGACAGCCTGTGTTGTTTAATTACTTGCTCAAGAATGTAGTAGCAAGCCAGGCATGGTGGTGCATGCCTTAAATCCTAGCACTTGGGAGGCAGAGGCAGGCAGATTTCTGAGTTCAAGTCCAGCCTGGTCTACAGCGTGAGTTCAAGGACAGCCAGCAATACAGAGAAACCCTGTCTCGAAAAAAAAAAAATCAATAAAAAAAAAAAAGCAAAACCAAAAAAAAAAAAAATAGAGTAAACTATAACTTAATGGCAGAAGCAAAAAATAAGGCTAAACATATTTTTGTAAAAGGCAGTCATCTTTGACCTTTATATTGTTTAAATATTATTATTTAGCAAGGCAGGATAGAACAAAAACCTTATCTTAAATGTTAAGTGACTTTAACAGGTTGTATTAACACAGATAAACAGATGAAGAGACACATATAGAGACAAATGGTAGAGTTTTGTCTAGTGTACACTTGGCTTAGAGTTGTTTTGGACCAGAATGGAAAGAAATCAGAAAGCTGACAGTGGTGCTGTGAGCTAGGACAGAAAGTGACTGTGTCTGGGTGGGATCAGGCTGGAGCAATGGACTGAACAGGCAGGTTCCGGCCCATTTCTCAGCCTGTTTCAGAGTGACTCAGGCATCAGGGCAGCTGGAAGTGGCCTGGGGACCTGTCTGTGGGAATGTGCTGGGGGTGTGCTGTGGGAATGTGCTCCAAGCAGCCCCAGCTCTGGGCTGTGGACTATGGGCAAGCAACACTGATCCTCCAAGAAAGAGCTGAAAATGTTCCATTTCCGACCTGGGCTGGTTCACTCCTCCTTAGGCAAAAGGGGCACACATGGAAGGAGAATCAAGAGACAGACAGAGAGAGACAGAGAGAGACAGAGAGACAGAGAGAGACAGAGAGAGAGCGCGCGCATGTGAGCAGGCATGCCCTGGGGCAGGGGTTGGGGCAGGTGGCCTCAGGAAAGCAGCACAGCATCTCAGCAGAGTCCCAGGCAGGCCATGGTAGAGCAAGGGAGTGAGGCAAAACCTGCTTTTCTGTAGCAAGACAAGAGCAGAGCAAGTAGCTACAAGCAGTGGGGCAAGAGATTGAAGTAGGGCAGTGGAAAGCCTATGGATTGCTAGTGAGAGATTTGCTTTAAAAGTGCCAGTTAAGTAGTTATGTAGAGATATTGCTTGCTGGGTACTGTGAATTAGACCTGGAAACATCCTGTAGGTAGGGACAAGATGACAAAGACCCTTTTGGGTGTGGAAGTTATTAAAATGCTCCTAATGGCATCCTGAGAACAAAATTCAATAACTAATACACAGAAAAACAAACAAACAAACCAGCCAGGTCTAGACATACTGGGTCATTATGCAGATGCTAGTTTTCAATGGGAGTCCCTGATTCGTGGGAGAAAATGGCCCACCTAAGCTTAGGAGTTTGTTCTATGGCTGCAAGAGCCCATGGGAGGGGTCAAAAAAAAAAAAAAAAAAAAAAAAAAACACGTTCAAGAAGGGGTATCACCCAAGGGTTAGAGGTCCTAGAATAAGTGAGGGTCAGTGAAAACGACCAGTCATAAAGACTGAATGTCTCTGTTCTCAAGGGCAGCACAGGGTTAGCTCTGAGCTCAAGAACCATCCCCTGGAACCAGAGGATGTTTCCAATGACCAGTGGAAGGGAAGGAGATTACCAGTTCTCCAAAGTTTTCTCCAAAAAACGATGTCTCTCATGTGGCAGTGGATATAAACCTTTGAGTTTCTAAATCCCAGGTTTTGTCACCAAATGTTGTTGTTGTTGTTTTTTTAAATATAGGAGAGAAGGAATATATTTGGTGGATGTGCATTTAGGTGTGGGAAAAGGGGGTACATCTGTATACCCATGCTGAGGTATCCCTTCCCCCGAGGGGATCAGCCATATGACAGTATAGTATAGAATAGAGTTTATTCAGGGCATGGGGAGGGGAGTTGGGGGAGTAGAGACAGAGAAAGGCAGAGAGAGTAGAGTAGAGGAGTAGAGGCAGGCCCTGAGCACGTGGAGAGATGGGGGAGGGGAAAGGGAAGAGAGGGGGAACAGGAACAAGATGAGAGAGCAAGAAGGTAAGAGAGAGAGGAGTGGGCAATCAGCCTTTTTTTATGGCGAGTCAGTTACACCTGGCTGTTGCCAGATAACCGGGGGCAGAGCTTAGACTAAATGCGAGCAATATCCTATTACTTCTGTTATTCAACACAAATAAATGCTTAGAGAAAACTCTCACCAAAATTCCGATTATTGTTCTTTTTTTGTTTGTCAGTATTTCAAAAGGACTATCATAGAATCATTACATTGCTCAGCTAATCTATTCTTAGTTGGAAATTCAGAAAAATTAAGTCAAATATCCTCATTTAAACTTATACAGGAATGTTCACAGAAACATTATAATAGAGGAAACAATAGAAACGAGCAAAGCATTCATCGAGTGATGAATGAATGAGCAAGAATGAGTTTTAAGTTGTATACAAAATGGGATACTATTCTACAATGAAAAATGAGCTACAAATACATGGTACACTATGAGTAAGTCTTAAAAGGATGCTGAAGAAAACAGACAAAATTGTAGGCATAATTTTTGGCAACCTACTTTTAATATGGGTTCAATCTCTCCTCTAGCTCACCACCCAGCAGACGTAGTGAAAGATTAAAGTTGCTAGGATATGGGGGAAGTGGATCTGTTCAGCAATAGTTCTTTAGGGGTGAGCTTGATCTTGTGCAGCAGTTCAGACCCATAGCAAACACCAAATATGACATAGAAGCTGCAGACCAGTCCTTTAGGTAGGCAGACAACTGCCTAGACACCACACACAAACCAGTAGCTACAGTCCAGTCCTTTCACCAAGCAGACACCAGGCACAAACCAGCATATACTGGGGCATAGAATATTCCTAAGAACAAGGACCTCTCCTCTGATTGGTGGCCAACTGTTACTTACATATGCAGCAAGAGACACAAGTCCCACCATGTGTTTTCTTTGATTGGTGGTTTAGTCTGAGGGAGCTCTGGGAGTACTGGTTAGTTCATATTGATGCTCCTCCTATAGGGCTGCAAACCCCTTCAGCTCCTTGGGTACTTTATCTAGCTCCTTCACTGGTGACCTTGTATTTTGTCCAATGGATGATTGTGAGCATTCACTTCTGTATTTGCCAGGCACTGGCAGAGCCTCTCATGAGATAGATATATCAGGCTCCTGTGATCAAGCAATTGTTCGCATCTGCCACAGTGTCTGGGTTTGGTGGTTGTTTATGGGATTGATCCCCAGGTGGGGCAGTCTCTGGATGGTCATTCCTTCAGTCTCTGCTCCAAAATTTGTCTCTGTAAATCCTTCCATGAGCATTTTGTTCCCCCTTCTAAGAAGAATTCTGAGCTTCTGAGCTAAAATCCACTTATAAGTGAGTGCATATCATGTGTGTTCTTTTGTGATTGGGTTACCTCACTTAGGATGATATCTTTCAGATCCATCCATTTGTCGAAGAACCTCCTAAATTTGTTGTTTTAAACAGCTGCGTAGTACTTCATTGTATAAATAAACCACATTATCTGTATGCATTCCTCTGTTGAGGGACATCTGGGTTCTTTCCAGCTTCTGGCTATTATAAATAAGGCTGCTATGAACATAGTGGAGCATGTGTCCTTATTACATGCTGGAACATCTTCTGGTAGATATGATATGCCCAGGAGTGGTATTGCTGGATCTTCTGGTAGAACTATGTCCCATTTTCTGAGGAACCACCAAACTGATTTCCAGAGTAGTTGTACCAACTTGCAGTCCCACCAGGAATGGAGGAGTGTTCCTCTTTCTCCACATCCTCACTAGCCTCTACTGTCCCCTGAGTTTTTGATCTTAGCCATTCTGAATGGTGTGAGGTGGAATCTCAGGGTTGTTTTGATTTGCATTTCCCTGATGATTAAGGATGCTGAACATTTCTTTAGGTGCTACTCAGCCATTCAATATTTCTCAGTTGAGAATTCTTTGTTTAGCTCTGTACCCATTTTTAAAAATAGGGCTGTTTAGTTTTCTGGAGTCAGACTTCTTGAGTTCTTTATATACATATATTGGATTTCAGCCCCCTATCGGATTTAGCATTGGTGAAGATCTTTTCCCAATCCGTTGATTGCCTTTTGATCTTGTTGACACTGTCCTTTGCCTTGCAGAAGCTTTGAAGTTTTATGAGGTCCCATTTGACGATTTTTGACCTTACAGCACAAGTCATTGTTGTTCTGTTCAGGAATCTTACCCCTGTGCCCATATCTTAAAGACTCTTCTCCACTTTCTTCTCTGTAAATTTCAGTGTCTCTGGTTTTATGTGGAGTTCTTTGATCAACTAAAACTTGAGCTTTGTACAAGGAGATAAGCATGGATCAATTCGCATTCTTCTACATGCTAACTGCCAGTTGAGCCAGCACCATTTGTTGAAGATTCTGTCTTTTTTCCACTGGATGGTTTTAGCACCTTTTTCAAAGATCAAGTGATCATAGGTGTGTGGCTTCATTTCTGGGTCTTCAATTCTGTTACATTGATCTACCTGTCTGTCATTTTACCAGTACCATGCAGTTTTATTGAAATTGCTCTGCAGTACAGCTTGAGGTCAGAGATTGTGAATCCATCAGAGGTTCTTTTATTGTTGAGAATAGTTCTTTCTATCCTAGGATTTTTGTTATTCCAGATTATTTTGCCAATTGCCCTTTCTAACTCTGTGAAGAATTGAGTTGGAATTTTGATGGAGATTGCATTAAATCTGTAGACTGCTTCCCCATGAAGTTGTTTATCAGGTTTATGAGTTCTCTGGTGGAATTTTTGGGGTCACTTAAGAATATTATCATGTCATCTTCAAATAGTGATATTTTGACTTCTTCCTTTCCAATTTGTATCCCCTTGATCTCCTTTCGTTGTCTAATTGCTCTGGCTAGGATTTGCAGTACTATATTGAATAGGTAGGGAGAAAATGTTCAGCCTTGTCTAGTCCCTGATTTTAGTGGGATTGCTTCAAATTTCTCTCCATTTAGTTTGGTGTTCGCTACTGGTCTGCTGTATATTGATTTTATTATTTTTAGGTATGGGCCTTGTTTGCATGACTTTTATCATGAATGGGTGTTGGATTTTTTTACATGCTTTCTCAGTATCTAATGAGATTATCATGTGATTTTTGTCTTTGAGTTTGTTTATATAGTGGATTACTTTGATTTATTTTCATATATTAAACCACCCCTGCATCCCTGGGATTAAGCCTAATTGATCATGATGGATGAATGTTTTGATATGTTCTTGGATTTGGTTTGCAATAATTTTATTGAGTATTTTTACATCTATATTCATAAAGGAAATCAGTTTGAAGTTTCCTTTCTTTGTTGTGTCTTTGTGTGGTTTAGGTATCAGAGTAGTTGTGGCATCATAGAAGGAATTGGGTAGAGTACCTTCTGGTTTTATTTTGTGGAATAATTTGAGGAGTATTGGAATTAGGTATTTTTTTGAAGGTCTGATAGAACTCTGCATTAAACCCATCTGGTCCTGGGCTTTCTTTTGGTTGAGAGACTATTAATGACTGTTTCTATTTCTTTGGGGGATATGGAAACATTTAGATCGTTAATCTGATCCTGATTTAACTTTAGTACCTGGCATCTGTCTAGAAAATTGACCATTTCATCCAGGTTGTCCAGTTTTGTTGAGTATAGGCTTTTGTAGTAGGATCTGATGATTTTTTTTTGGATTTCTTCAGATTCTATTGTTATATCTCCCTTTTCATTTCTGATTTTGTTAATTGGGATACTGTCCCTATACCCTCTCATTTGTCTGGTTATGGGATTACCTATCTTTTATTTTCTCAAAGAACGATCTCCTGGTTTGGTTGATGCTTTGTATAGTTCTTTTTGTTTCTACTTGGTTGATTTCAGCTCTGTTTTTGATTATTTCCTGCCATCTACTCATCTTTGGTGAATTTGCTTCCTTTTGTTCTACAGCTTATAGTTGTGTTGTCAAGCTGCTCCTGTATGTTCTATGAGTTTCCTCTTAGAACTGCTTTCCCTGTGTCACATAAGTTTGGGTATGTTCTGCCTTCATTTTCATTAAACTCTAAAAAGTCTTTAATTTCTTTATTTCTTCCTTGATCAAGTTATCATTGAGTAGAGTGTTGTTTAGTTTCCAAGTGTATGTTGGCTTTCTATTATTTATATTGTAATTGAAGATCAGCCTTAATCTGTTGTGATCTGATAGGGTACATGGGATTATTTCAATATTTTTGTATCTGTTGAGGGCTGTTTTGTGACCAATTATATGGTCAATTTTGGAAAAGGTATCATGAGGTGCTAAGAAGTAGTTATATACTTTTGTTTTAGGATAAAATATTCTATAGATATCTGCTAAATCCATTTGGCTCACAACTTTTGTTAGTTTGACTGTGTCTCTGTTTAGTTTCTGTTTCCAGGATCTGTCCATTGATGAGAGTGGGGTGTTGAAGTCTCCCACTATTATTGTGTGTTATGCAATGTGTGCTTTGAGCTTTACTAAAGTTTCTTTAATGAATGTGGCTGCTCTTGCATTTGGAGCATAGATGTTCAGAATGGAGAGTTCATCTTGGTAGATTTTACCTTTGATAACTGTGAAGTGCCCCTCCTTGTCTTTTTTGACAACTTTGGGTTGAAACTTGATTTCATTCAATATTAGAATGGCTACTTCAGCTTGTTTCTTGAGACCATTTGCTTGGAAAATTGTTTTCCAGCCTTTCATTCTGATGTAGTGTCTGTCTTTTTTCCTGAGATGGGTTTCCTGTAAGCAGCAAAATGTTGGGTCCTGTTTTTGTAGCCAGTCTGTTAGTCTATGTCTTTTTATTGGGGAATTGACTCCATTTATATTAAGAGATATTAAGGAAATGTCGTTATTGCTTCCTGTTATTTTTGTTGTTAGAGTTGGGATTCTGTTCTTGTAGCTATTTTCTTTTAGCTTTGTAGAAGGATTACTTTCTTGCTTTTTCTAGGGCATAGTTTCACTCCTTGTGTTGCAATTTTCCCTTTATTATCCTTTTAAGGGCTGGATTTGTGGAGAGACATTGTGTGAGTTTGGTTTTGTCATAGAATACTTAGTTTCTCCATCTATGGTCATTGAGAGTTATGCTGGGTATAGTAGCCTGGTCTGGCATTTGTGTTCTCTTAGTGTCTGTATAACATCTGTCCAGGATCTTCTGGCTTTCATAGTCTCTGGTTAGAAGACTGGTGTAATTCTAATAGGCCTGCCTTTATATGTTACTTGACCTTTTTCCCTTACTGCTTTTAATGTCCTTTCCTTGTTTAGTGTATTTGTTGTTCTGATTATTTTGTGTCAGGAGGAATTTCTTTTCTGGTCCAGGATATTTGGAGTTCTGAAGGCCTCTTTATGTTCATGAGCATCTCTTTCTTTAGGTATGGGAAGTTTTCTTCTATAATTTTGTTGAAGATATTTGCTGGCCCTTTAAGTTGAAAATCTTCATTCTCATCTACTCCTATTATCCTTAGGTTTGGTCTTCTCATTGTGTCCTGAATTTCCTGGATGTTTTGAGTTAGGATCTTTTTGCATTTTGCATTTTCTTTGATTGTTGTGTCCATGTTCCCTATGGAATCTTCTGCTCCCGAGATTCTTTCTTCCATCTTTCGTATTCTGTTGGTGATGCTCGTATCTATGGCTCCTGATTTCTTCCCTAGGATTTCTATCTCCAGAGTTGTCTTCCTTTGGGTTTTCTTTATTGTTTCTACTTCTGTTTTTAGATCTTGGATGTTTTTGTTCAATTTCTTCACCTGTTTGGTTGTGTTTTCCTGCAATTCTTAAGGGATTTTTGTGTTTCCTCTTTAAGGGCTTCTACCTGTTTATCTGTCTTCTCCTGTATTTGTTTAAAGGAATTATTAATATCCTTCTTAAAATCCTCTACCAGCATCATGAGATATGATTTTAAATCAGAATCTTGCTTTTCCAGTGTATTGGGGTATTCAGGACGTGCTGTGGTGGGAGTACTTGGTTCTAATATTGCTGAGTGGTCTTGTTTTCTATTGGTAAGTTTCTTACATTTGCCTTTCAGCATCTGGTAATTTCTGGTGTTAGATGTTCTAGCTCTCTCTGACTGGAGCTTGTTCCTCCTATGAGCCTGTTAGCCTCTGTCAGCACCCCTGGGGGGCAAGGTCTCTCCTGAGTCCTGCTGGTCAGAGCACTCCCTGTAGGTAAACTCGCCTCTGGTCCGGAAGGTGCACAGAAGACTGAAGATCAGCTCCACCTCTGGCTGAGGATGAAGGCCCGAAGGGACCTTGTCCAAGAAGCTCTGTTGCTTATGTGGCCCACACACTCTCCTGAGTGGATCCAACTCAGAGAGATCCCATACAGAAAATCCTCACAAGCAGTTCTTGAGTGAGTTTCTTCTCTCAATGGTGAAGTTATCACAGGTTGAGCTCAAAACGCTATATACGCAAACTAATACATGCATGTTTCTTAGCAAAGAATAGTGAGGCAGAGCAAACCAAACCAAAACTCAGTGCTCACCTTCCACTGTCTGTGGGGTCGTATTTACACTCCTTCATCCTAGGTCCTTTCATGTGTTTGCTATATCAAAACATCCTTTCACCTGTGTCTGCTTCAGGAAAATAGTATTTTACATGTTTACTTTAGCAAGGCATCCTTTCACATATGTGTCTCAGCAAACCATCATTCAAAATAACTAACTTTCCAAAGAACTAGAAGTTTCCACTTCACAAAATTGGCACACATTGTGTGCCAATTTTTGTTGCAATTATGTGACATATGCAAAACAGGGGCATCAGTAGAGACAGAAAACAGAGTAATTCTTTGTCAGAGGATGAGAGTTAAGCCAATGCTGTGACTGTTTATGAGTAAGGGGTTTCTTGGGAAGTTATGGAATCACAGAACTCAAAGTCAATTAAGCTTGGGCTCAGCTTTAAATTTTTTAAATTGTGGAATCTTTGATAATCAACCAAGAAATCCCTGAAAGTGGATTCATGACAGTTGTGTGTTTTAAATCACAGTAATCTTTATTAAAATATGATTTTTTTCTCTCTACAAAAAGGTAGGAGGGAGGGAAATTGGGTTATTTTTCATTTACACTTTCTATCCAGTGACATTTTAATTAGTCCCCCCCAAAAAAATGTTTTGTTATTCTTTCTTTTCCTGTTTAGAAAGCCTAAGTGTATGTTATCCCCAGGACAAACCAGTTGTATGACTTGTGTTGGGGGACCACTGTCAATTCTCATTCCCTCTTGAGACTGCTGGGTCCATGGAACAAGTAGATACCATTTTTCAGAATTGGGCAACAATCAATACAGATTTGAAGACCAGAAACAAATATATCTATACAACATGTAAGTCTAATAAAAGCTGCAAATTCCTTATCAGCTCTGAGGTATACCTGGACCTTGGCCTTGACTGTTTGCACACACATGACACCCAGAGACTACCCTGGTGGAGGACTTCTCAGTTTCATGACTTCAAAGAGACTGTCTTTTGGACCCTTCAGACCTTACTCCAAAAATGAGGGAGGTGGTCCAGAGGAGAGCCAGTTAGCTTATCTCAAGGTTCCAGAGTGGCATGTCACTAAAAATAATAGCAGCATTATACATTAGGCAAGAGGTTCTCTCATTGGTTGTCACATGAGGTTGGGTCATGTCAGAAAAAATACCTACTAATGAAAATAAACCTGGTAAATTAGTGTAATAAATGTTTTCAGCCATACCACAGACAGAGCCCTGGCCATTTATAATGATGGTAGCCTTCATTTTTTGTTGTCATTTTGTCCAAAAAATATTATTAATAATTAAAAACAGAGCTGGGCAGTGGTGGCGCATCCCAGCACTTGGGAGGCAGGTGAATTTCTAAGTTCAAGGCCAGCCTGGTCTGTAGAGTTAGTTCCAGGACAGTCAGGGCTACACAGAGAAACCCTGTCTCAAAAAACAAAAAAAACAAAAGAAAGAAAGAAAGAAAGAAAGAAAGAAAGAAAGAAAGAAAGAAAGAAAGAAAGAAAGAAAGAAAATAACCAGGTTCCTCAAAGGATCTTTGTTCAGGTCAGGGGATCTAAGAACTGGAAAGAAAATCAGGTTCTCATTCAGAAATTCAAAATCAACAAGAGCTTAAGGAATGGTGTCAACCAAGGGTCCATGAAAGAAAAGTGGAAAAGCAGAGGAAATCCTGTTTAGTATGACTACTGAAGGTCCATTCTTGTTAAGAAGTCCATCCATCTTACTGGGATAGCATTCCTTAACTGAAATTAGAACAACTTCTTCAGGATTTCAAGGCAGACTGAAGATCAGCAGATCTCTAGGAACCATACAGGCCTTAAGTGACAGAGCTATACAGTCTCATGGACTTAATAATTACTGATTAGTGACATTTCTGGTTTTGTTTTTGTTTTTGTTTGTTTGTTTTTGTTTTTGTTTTGTTTTGTTTGTTTTTTTTTTCTTTTGGAGACAGGGTTTCTCTGTATAGCCCTGACTGTCCTAGAACTCACTCTGTAGACCAGGCCAGGCTGGCCTCAAACTCAGAAATCCACCTGCCTCTGCCTCCCAAGTGCTGGGATTAAAGGCATGTGCCACCACTGCCCAGCAGACATTTCTGTTTTAATACAGCATACTGTAAGCCAACCTATATAAATCCCACTACATACACACACACACACACACACTTTAACTGTGCTGTTCTTTAGAAATCTTTCACTAATACAGAAGGTAAAAGTATGTACCAGAAACCTAATAACCAAGTTAGACCTCCAGGCCCCACATGATAGAAGAAAATTAACTTCTTCAACTTGTTTTCCACATGCCCGTTATGTCATGTGCACACTCACACACATACTGACACAAATAAATGAATGCAATTTCAAAATTAAAAACTAACTTTACTGAATGTGTTGCTATCAGTGGGAAAATGTGTATAACAATGCATATTAGTGTTTTCTCTGTCTTGCTACAAAGGATGGCTCACTGTTACACAAATTCTTAGTGTCTCCATAAAGGTAGCTCTTTAATTCTCATTAATATTTGCAGTTTGGCATGCATTTATTATCAAAGAAGAGCAAATAAGGTGTCAGTAGAGATCGATGGCTCCCAGAGAATCAAAGAACTAAAACTGTTTGGATATTTAGGCCTAGGTCAGAATGATGGAAAGAGCTTGGGCATGAATCCTGAAGAGAACATTCATTCTAAGGTCTCCCCAGCCATGAACAGTCCTTTACTTTTCATTCACAATGGTGGGTCACAGGCCCTGGCTTCCCCTGAGTTCTACTTCTTAGATGAAGCAGAGGAAACAGAAGGGGAAATGGTAGTGGAGATGGGCTGGTGTGAATTGCTCCATCACACAGAGAATACGGGAAGCCAGAACTCCCAGGCAAGGCTTCCAGACAATGGCTGGAAGTGAAAAGAGGATCTTAGGTATGGCACCTTTGGAAAGCAGTATCTACCAAAAAGTAGCAATGACTAGGTATGCCTTTCAGGTGTCTCTGCCTATGGTACTTAGCACTCTGAAAAAAAAAATCACTCTACTAAATCTGTGGTAAGAAGTTTTCACTTGTCATGTTTCAGGGCTTTAGAGGGATATCATGCACAGATTTCCATGCTGTCATTCTGACCTCAGTTCAAATATTGTGGTCTTTGGTGACAAATATTTTATGGCTGTGGTGGTTTAAATGAGAATGACCTTCATAGGCATAGAATCTTAGCCACTAGTTACTGGAACTGTTTGGGAAGGATTTGGATGCGTGACCTTGCTGGATTAGCTGTCACCTTGTTGGAGGAGATATGTCACTGAGGGTGGGCTTTGAGGTTTAAGAAGCTCATGCAAGGCCCCCAGACTCTCCCTCTCCCTCTCCCTCTCCCTCTCCCTCTCCCTCTCCCTCTCCCTCTCCCTCTCCCTCTCCCTCTCCCTCTCCCTCTCCCTCTCCCTCTCCCTCTCCCTCTCCCTCTCCCTCTCCCTCTCTGACTGCTGTCTGTGGATCAAGATGGACATATCTTCGGTACTACTACAACACTGTGCCAGTCTGCTTCCTGTCATGATTATTGTGGTCTAACCATTTAAAACCATAAGTAAGTCCCCAATTACATGATTTTATAGGAGCTGCTTTGACTATTGGTGTCTTTTCACAGCAATAGAACAGTGGGTATTTAAATTTGCACTCAGTAAGAAATTTTGAATTGTCTTAGAGAAGGTGAGGGTTTTAAGAAGGAAATTATACTTAAGCATACATTTAAATATAATATTTAAGGAAGAAATATCATGACGCTTATAAATTTTTAAATGCCTTAACAACATTAAGTTATACAAATATGGAAAATGTTTATAATTGTTTCATATAAACAGTAGTTATGCATGTTTAATATATTAGTTCCTCAACTGTAAGTATATTTAAAATTTTAATATTCAAAGTGAAATGTAAATGAAGTCTTCATTGTATGTAAATAGCTCTCAAGTTGTAACCTTACTTGAAGAATCCAGATGAAACAAAATGCAATGTTTAGCTTCTGTGTCTGGTTAGTTTGTCCATAAAATCAACCTACCATGCAAATGTCATAAGGAAATCAATGCCAAGAAAAAAAAATCAATAAAAATACACTTTCTTTACACAGTAATCAAGTATGTATATAAGTATTCACATGCACAAATACTGTTTTCCTACATTTTTCTTTAACAGTACATATATATGTGGGAATGTATATGTGTGTACGCATGCATATGTATACCTATGTGAATATAAGTATTTGTAAATATACACATATAAACATTTATATAATCCAAAAAGGCCTGTTCCACAGAAGGGCATGCATGTATTGTAAATATGGACAAGAACCCATAATTGAGGATCTTACACCTGCATGGGTGGCTTACAATTATTGTTTGGATAAATAGGCATGGTATTAAACTATTCCCTAAATTTATACCTCTGTATTAATAGATTAGTGTAGCACTCAGACCTCATCAGAAATGTTTCTTTGTGCAGTGAACAGTTAACATCTTCTAACTAATCCACAGCCTCCCCAAACAGTCCCAGCAACTGGGGGCCAAGTTATCAAATGCATGAGCCTATAGGGATCCTTTCTCCTTCCAATCAACGTAATATGGAATCTAGAAGCACAAGCTTATTAATACAAATTTAACCAAGTGAAGTCTATTAAACCAGTATTGTTATCAGTGTTTTATATTCATTCTTGAATTGGAAAGGTACTATTGTTAATTTCAAAAGATTTAAATTCTTGGTTAGAAGAGATTGTCTCCACCTCCTCCACCTCCTTTACCTCCTCCACTCTCTCCTCTTCTTCCTTTTTCTCCTCTTCCTTCTCCTCCTCTTCTTCCTCCCCCTGTTCCTTCACCTACTCTTCCTCATCCTCTTCTTCTTGTTCCTCCTCTTCTTCCTCCTTCTCCTTTTTTTTTTTTTTCAAGACAGGGTTTTTTTTTTTTTTATGTAACAGCCCTGGCTATCCTGGAACTCAATCTGTAGAACAGGTTGGTCTCCATTTCAGAGATCACCTGACTATCCCTCCTGAGTGCAGGAATTAAAGGTGTGTGCAACCATACTCAGTGAGTTTTTCTTTCTCCTCTTATGAACTAGGCATGCTACTGGCAAAACAGTGTATGTAGAGAAGACATAACAATAATAAAAAGACTGGATAGCATAACACCAAGCTAATTATAGGATACCTAGGTCCTTGCTTGCCTTCAAGAAAGCTTTTCAATAATATATGGAAGAAAATATTCTTTATTGTTACTGTTGGGTTTAAGTTCCCTGTACCAAAGAAACATGCCTACACAGTGAGATTTTTAAGGAAGCCTTGAGAAATATTTCATCCTAGATTGCAGCATACTTTAAAGGGCAAATTATTTGTTACCCTTTCTGCATGGACAGGAGCAGTGAGTGACTGGATGCCTTTTCCAAGGGTGTTGTCCTATTTTGAAATTTGGAGCCACAGGATATGTGTGCTATTAAGGAAGGCCCTCACTTATAGCTTTCCTTCCATCCACTTTACAAATACCTCTTCTCATGCCAATGTTGTAATGATGCCACTTTACATACCCATCTTAGCCTTTAGCCCATTTCGGTGTAAGTTCCTATCACATGACTAGATTGAGCTTCAGACTTTTGTGTGTATCTTTGTAGCCCAGGTGTGGTGGTTTGAATGAGAATGACCCCCATGTTTGATTTAGAGCTGGTGGACAGGTTAGGAGGGATTCGGAGGCATGATTGCCATTAGGGGTGGAGTTTAAAGTCTCTAAAACTCACCCCATTCCTAGTTAGCTCTCTCTCTTTACCTGCAACTTGAAGATCATATATGAGCTGTCAGCTACTGCTCCAGCACCATGTCTGCCTGCCACCAAGCTTTCCTCCATAATGATCATGGATTGACTGTCTGAAATTGTAAGTAAACTCCAATTAAGTGGTTTTTTTTCTCTTATAAAATACCTTGCTCATTCTGTCTGTTCACAGCAATAGAACAGTTACTAACACACCAGGACTTTTCATCCATGCATAATGGCAAGGCTGGCCTCAGGACAGCCTGTGGATGAAACAAGGCCTGTGGCCCTTGTATTGTGCAGCCTGTGAGTAAAAATGGCAGTCATGTTCTTAAATGTTTGAAAAAACCCAAAAGAATAGTAATGTTTTACAATACCCCCCATTACATGAAATTCCAATGTCTTTAAATAAAGTTATATCCATGATAATACATTTATGTAGTGTGTCTTTTTGTACTACTACAGTGAGTATGAGTAGTTGTGATGGATACTGTGTAATTCGCAAGGATTAAAATAGTCACTAGTTTATAGGCAAAATGAATGCCATTCCTAGTCATATTTTCTGCTTTTATCCATCTAATTATTATTTTAAGCATCTAACCAAATGGTACAAGTGAGGTGAAAAACTGTGATAATTGGGTATATAATTAGTGGGGACATTTAGAAGTGAAATACTCATTGACTGTAAGATCTAAATCACATGAATTAGGTTCACTAGCAAAATATTTGAATGGTATTGCTACACTACAACAACAACATTTGGTAGTTTTAAACTGGCAAAGCTAAAATCCATTTCCTAGCCATTAAATCTCACTTAAGACAGGTCAGACACACTATTAATGATACTCTGTTATGCTTGCAGATGGGAGCCTAGCATAACTGTCCTCTGAGAGCCTTCACCTAGCAGCTGACCAAAACAGATGCAGACACCCACAGCCAAACTTTTGACAGAGCTTGGGAGGTCTTATGGAAGGGTTGAGGGAAGGATTGTAGCCCTCAATGGAATAGAGACTTAACAGGAAGACCAACAGAGTCAACTAACCTGGACCCATGGGGTTTCTAAGAGACTGAGCCACTGAACAAAAGAGCATATATGGGCTGTACCTCTGCCCCTGTGCACATAATTAGCAGATGTGAAGCTTGGTTTTCATTTGGGTTCCCAGCACTAGAACTAGGCCTTATCCTGACCCTGTTGCCTGTGGATCCTGTTCCCCTAACTGAGCCACCTTGTTTGAACTCAGTGGGAGAGATGTGCCTAATCCTGCAGTGACTTTAGTTGCCATGGTTAGTTGGTAGCCAGAGGGTTGTCACCCTCTTCAGAGATGAAGGGGAGGGAGAAAAGGTGGGAGGGACTGTGTGAAGGGTGTGTGTGTGTGCTGTGATAGGGATGTAAAATAAATAAATAAATAAATAAATAAATAAATAGGAAAAGGACAGGCCAGAAATACTATCTTAAAATTCAGAAGTCAACCTATTGATATCAGAAAATTGTGTATTCATAATTTAAGCCATACCTTACATAGAATATGAAAAGTATATTGATATTAGAGGTTTTCTACATTGTTATAATGCGTCTTTGTGGGACTTTTCTTCTTAATTTTTTCAATTTTCAAAGTACATTTTTGTGATTACAAAAAAAATTTAAACACTGAATTTGATCAACTTAAAGCAGTAAAACCTTTAGAAATTGCTTTGCATGCATTTTCTTTCCTAACAGGAATGTGATATCCAAATGCCTGACTATGGTGGAGATGCTTGTAAATAAGAATCTCAGGGGTCTGGGGTAAAATAAGAGCAAAAGCTGACTTTCCACAGACATGTTTTTCAATGACCAAAAAGGTGTGTGCAGTTAAAAACACAATTTAACTGCTTTCTAGAGTATTTTGTCAGGAGTGCATATGAGAATTAGCTCAGGAATGCTCTCAAAATGCTGTATACTTTTATAGAGGTGGTTTTTGTTTTGTTTTGTTTTGTTTTGTTTTGTTTGTTTGTTTGTTGTTGTTGTTGTTGTTGTTGTTGTTGTTGTTTTTTGGTCTCCTCCAGCAACTGTAAGGAAAGGAAAAGATTTCAAGACATCATTTTACCTTCTTAGGCAAATACTAACCACATCGATTTCTTTTAAATTACAACAACAAACCATATTTTGTCTTTTAGACACTCAGTACTCTGTCCAAGAGGAAAAACATTAACCTTTTGAGAGTCCAAGGTTTCTATCAGTCCTCCTTCAAGTACATCAAGAACCTATGAAGGTAGGCGTGCTTGTTGGTTTAATGTCAATTTGACAGAAGCTAGATTAATCTGAAAAAGGGGAACCTCAATTGAGAAAATGTTCTCATAAGATCCATCTGAGGCATTCTCTTAAGTAGTGATTTATGAGGGAGAGCCCAGGCCATTGTGGATGGTGTCATCACTGGGCTGGTGATCCCGGGTTATATAAGCAGGCTGAGCAAGCTATGGGGAACAAGTCAGTATCCAGCACCCTTTCCATGGCCTGTGCATCAGTTCCTGCCTCCAGGTTCCAGTTCTGCTTGAGTTCCTGTCCTGACTTCCTCAACTGATGGACTATGCTCTGCAAGTGTAAGCCAAAAATACCCTTTCCTCCCCAACTCACTTATTGGTTGTAGTGTTTTGTCACAGCAATAGCAACCCTAACTAGGATAACAGGAAAATGCAAGAAACACCTGTATAGTCAACCAAAGGTTCCTTTTCACACACACACACACACACACACACACACACACACACACACGCATACACACACACACACACACACACACACACACAAATGCTGAGAAAGAAATACATAATACTTTCCCAGCTGTTTGAACTATCTAATAATAACCATTACAGTAAAGTGTGAAATTCGTTGCTTCTAAATAACACAAGGCACAGATGCAGAGAAGAGAACTGCATATGTTTTGCATTATTCTTGTGACAGGCTGCTAGAAGATCACCAACCTGACTTTCTCTTCTTCCTTTCTCATCCCCTTTGTGGATGAAGCTAAAGTATTCTGGCAAGTAGTATGTAGCTAGTTACAATGAATGCCTCTCTCCAGGTTGAGCACTCTGACACTCACACCTCTTAATGCTTCATTTTCCTCCTACCAACCGAAGGGAGGAGTTCTTGGCCTTTGGTTGCTTGATCAGGAATGCTGACCTGGGATTCTTACAGTATCATTAGTTGTCTTGTATACACTTCCATTTTCAGGCAGGTGTTAGCTAAAACAAATGTTACTGAATATTCTCATGTATATAAAAGTAAAATCCACAGAGAAGTTTTGCTCAGTTAGAAACATTCTTACCTAAGTGGAGGAACCTTGATGATACTGTAGTGTTTTGGAATAGCCTCATGTTCTGGTTTCAGTTTGCCTTTTTTTTTTTTTTTAAACACAAACTTCCCAGAGATTTTAATTAAACAGTGTTTTAAGTCCCATTATTTTTTTCTTTTTCTTTTGATTTTTATTAGATATTTTCTTTATATATACATTTCAAATGCTATCCTGAAAATTCCCTATACCCTCCCCCAGCCCTGCTCCCCTACACACCCACTTCTGCTTCTTGGCCCTGACATTCCCCTGTACTGGGGCATATAAAGTTTGCAATACCTAGGGGCCTCTCTTCCCAGTGATGTACATTATACACTTAGAGATGAAATGAAAGAGATGGCAATTCTTTTTCTTTAGGGTCCTATGTTAAGAATAAATCTTAGGCAGGTTGATGGTGGCACACCCTTTAATCCCAGTACCCGGGAGGTAGGGGCAGGTGTATCTGTGTGAATTTAGAGGCCAACTAGCTTACCCAAGTTCCAGGACAGCTAAAGTTGGATAGAGAAATCTTGTCTGGACAAAATGAAGCAATAAAATCTAAGAAGTCATTTTATGTGGTTCCACTGGAGTGCACAAGATGGATCTTGAGTGGCAGAGAAACTATCCACAGATATATAATGCAGTATAACTCAGCAAGGTAGCATGAGTTTGTGTGTCTAGCTGCTGAGGCAGTAAGATGGTTTGAACCCAGAAAATTAAGGTCAACCTGGGGAGTAGAGTAACAAAGAGCTTCTCAAGGAAACAGGAAGGGGACGGGAGAATAAAGGTATAAGGAGCAAAGGAACCCTGAGTTGAATGAAATCCTGAGTGAATGTGGAGTGTTGTCATGGACATAGCCACAGCAAGGATTAAGGCCTCAGAACCATGGGAAATTGGCAAAGTCTTTCCTCATAGGGCCCAAGCTTGAAATTGGCAAAATCTTCCACTGGCCCAAGTACAAGTATTTACGAACAACTGGCCTGTTTGCGCAAAAACCTAGCAAATGCAACTCCCTCCTCTTAAATGTTTGTAGCCTGAGACTGCTGGGCTGTATATACCTCCTACCCAGACTAGCCCCCCCTTTCCCACGCTCCTCCCAACATGCTTGGGTTGCAGCAGGTGGAAATGCCACCCCATAAGAGTGGCAGCACCTCACCTGGCCCCAGCTTTTGTGTACATATCTGACATTTATATATTACCCTCATCACCCTTAGATAGGGTTTCTGGACCAAGCTTTGCAGGTCACAGTAGGAAGGGAAGAGAAGAGCAAAGAAAGGGAGGGAGGACATGTAACTGCTTTTAGTTTACCCAGGCTTTGCACTGCTGCTGCTTAAGATCCAATTAGCATCTTTCACAAACCATTTCCTCAAAGGCAAAAAGCAGTATCTACACAGTGAGGTGAGGGCTGGCCCAAGTCTTTGTCCTTTGAATAAAAGTCACATACACATACACCATGTTCGACCTCCTCAATCTCACCCCTTGAAAGATACAGAATAAATGGAAATCAAACTGAGGAGTAACGGCATGGCACAGAGCAGAATGACATTAAATGTTTTTATTGAAGAAAAGAAGGGAAACCATGGACATCATAGAGCAAAAGCAGCTTCCCAGGTGAAGCTGTTACACTTTGTGCTAAATAACCTCATGAACCAAGAGTGTACAGAATACAGAATCCACACAACAGGTAAGTTACTTCAACAGCAAAGGAGAAAAAGAGAATATAATTCTTTATGGTAAAATTTGGTCAAGTGATAAATTTAGTTGCTCAAAATTTCTAGCCCTTATCCACCTAAATTCAGTATGGTTTGAAATATATGCATTTAATGTGTGCATACTGAATCCCCATTTTTCATGGAAGCTGCTTTTTAGAAGAATTTTGTTTAATTTCACATTTATTTGACCTGACAGTCAATTTTTAAAAATTTGTATTTGATATAAGTATGTGTGTGTTCATCTATACACACTTAAAAAAAACCCCAAACCAATTCTTATAAGCAGAGGGGTCATGCTTTCCCCCACAAACTAGTGTTGGTGAATTTCAGTTATTTCTCCTGTGTGTCTTAGAAACTTGGTGTGTTCTCAATGCACCCACACAGTCAGGTGGGTTGACAGATGTGTCAAAAATACTTTATGAAAAGAGGGAGGTAGCTCATGCGAGTTGGCAACCTTTTGTGTACTGTTTCCTATTGGAGCAGGCTGCCTCCCTTTGACATCTTACAGTTAAAGATGAAAGGAAAACTTCTTCACTTTGAAACCTAGTGAGCACAGTTGTACATTTACTATAATCCACCTTCAACTTGGCTTATAATGTAAGATGAGGAATCCCTTACACTCAGTACACAGCATTTAGAAAGTACTGAAGAAACACTTTGTAGACAATACTTTTTTTGTTTTCATGTTAAACATCAGCTTCTATGGGATATATTTCAAGGATGGTTTGTTACCACTTTATAAACATTCTAGGCCATACAAACATCACAAGTAACATCAATGTCAATTTTTTTTCTGTATCAATTACTGAAGGCTAACTCTAACATATATGCTACTTAAGGGGGGAAAAGAAGATAATCATGACACATTGCAAAGATAGGAATATAGCATCTTAATTGTAAGGATGATCTTAGGGTCCAGAAAGAGGGGACTCTCTAGAAGGTGATGGTGTGGCTTCTTCAGGTGGATAAACTGTAAGTGTACAAGCTCGAATACCACCAAGAGACTCTGGCAGATCGAAAACCTTATGCCATTCATTTTTCTCTGGATCATACTTCTGCACTATCTCTACCATACAGCGATTATTCCATGAATAGCCACCAACCACATAGATTTTATTCTCAAAGACAGCGACCCCAACATCACTCTGCCCTCTTAACATGGAAGCAATTGGGGTCCACTGGTCAAGGATAGGTGAGTAGTATTCACAGCTCAGGACATCATCATAATCACTGGTTCCTCGGAAATGGTTGCCACCAATGACGTAGAGCCTATCTCCCACCGTACACATGCAGTGTAGGCCTCGGACAGTGGTCATCGGTGCCTTCTGGGTCCATTTGTCAGTATCAGGGTCGAAGCACATGAGCTCCTTTTGGAAAGTGTCATGGGTAATTCCTCCTAAAGAATGAAAAAATAGGCATGAGCAAAAGAAAATGTAAAAAGTGAGGCTCTCTCAGAGATGATTAACCTTTCCTACATTTTACAGCATATTATAGCTTATAAATATATAGCTGTTGCCGCCCCATATTCTTTAATAACAACAACAAAGAAAAGAAAATCTTACGTTTAACTATTTAAAACAAGTGAAAATATTATATTATTACAGCAACCTTCTCAAATGAAGAGCCATCATACTTAAGGAGTGTCAATAGATGGAAATATATTTTGGCCACTATTAGAGTTAACTGCATAGTAAAATCGAACTACAAAGCATCAGTGTGTGTGATATTTTAGTGAGTAGGCTATGGGTGCTGAGGACTAGCCTAGGCTACTTTAAATTGCAGGTACCCATTAGTCCCATTTTCAAATCAAAATACCCATTCTAGTTAACATATTAGGGTTTTGAATATAAACCCAGATTTGGAATTTTGAACATAAGAATTTTATATATGTATCAGTTGGTTGTTGGTGTATTGGGTCAAAGTAAGTCAAATTACCTACAATCTGAATACAGATAGAACACAAATAATCCAACCTATGTAATGAAAGTACCAAATTCTATCTTCAGCAGACAAGGGACAGACCTAAGCTGATCTTTAGCTGTATCATAGATTTATCAAGTAGCTAGACAGAAATTAATGAAACATATTTATCTAATTTTTAAATTCCTACCAGAAAGCAAAGCATTGTTTTTTGGTTATAACATTGGCTCAGTTCTTAGCCTAACATCAATGTGGAAGATGGTTTTTGCAGCATATACCAGTTATACCAAAGTGCCACTGAAAACCGTTCAAGTGTCAGCGTTGCTCCAGGGAACTGGGAGCTATTGTTATAGTAGTAGAGCACTTACACACATGAAACAGGTAGGTGATACAATATGTTTTCCTTTATGGCTCTGTCAATGTAAGATGCCCCATAGTCACTCATGAACTGACCCCTGCAAGCCTGCTAACCACATGCCACACAGTCATTCACAGATCTTTCTTGACTATAGACATCATAAGGCAATGCTCTGTGACTCATCATCCCCTTAATAACTTAGCTTTCTAATAACAGAACTATTTGCCTGGCATTGAGGGGAGAGAGCTCTCAGAGGCAGACTGAACTAGGGAAAAGAAGAAAGATGCAGAGAGAGAGAGAGAAAGAGAGAAGGGGGGTGAGAGGGGAAGCAGGACAGGGAGAGGGAGAGACAGGGGTGGGTGGGAGAAAGGGAGGAGGGAGGAAAGGAGAAAGCCTGTGGGGTGAACAAAATTGCCTAAAAAATTAAATGTCAATATCAAAGGTGATCACCATGTCAAAACATATTCTGAATTCATGACTTTCTGAAGGGAAATACAAGTACAAACTATTTGAGAGTCAAAGTTGTTATCTGAATACTGAATAAACTTAAGTCATTTTGGAATTTTCTTTTTTCTTTTTCCTTTTTTATTAGATATTTTCTTTATTTACATTTCAAATGTTATCACATTTCCTAGTTTCCTCTCCAAAAATCCTATCCCCTCCCCCTCTCCCCAACCCACCCACTCCCATTACTAGTCCTGGCATTCCCCTATACTGGGGCATAGAACCATCACAGGACCTAGGGCCTCTCCTCCCATTGATGACAGACTAGGCTATCCTCTGCTACATAAGCCGCTAGAGCCACAAGTTCCATCACAGGTTTTCTTTGACTGGTGGTTTAGTTCCAAGGAGCTCTGGGTATACTGGTTAGTCCATATTGATGTTCCTCCTTCAGACTCCTTCAGCTCCTTGGTTACTTTCTCTGGCTCCCTCATTGGTGACCTTGTGCTCTGTCCAATGGATGATTGTGAGCATCCACTTGTGTATTTTCCAGGCACTGGCAGAGCCCCTCAGAAGACAGCTTTATCGAGCTCCCGAGAGCAGGCTCTTGTTGGCATCTGTCATAGTGTGTGGGTTTGGTGGCTGTTTATGGGATGGATCCACAAGTGGGGCAGTCTCTGAATGGTCATTCCTTCAGTCTTAGCTCTGAAATTTGTCTCGGGAAATCCTCTCATGGGCATTTTGTTCCCCCCTCTAAGAAGAATTCAGAGCTTCTGGGCTAATATCCACTTATCAGTGAGTGCATACCATGTGTGTTCTTTTGTGAATGGGTTACCTCACTCAGGATGATATCCTCCAGATCCATCCATTTGTCGAAGAATTTCATAAATTCATTCTTTTTAATAGCTACGTAGTACCCATTGTATAAATGGACCATATTTTCTGTATCCAGTCCTCTGTTGAGGGACATCTGGGTTCTTTCCAGCTTCTGGCTATGATAAATAAGGCTGCTATGAACGTAGTGGACCACGTGTCCTTCTTACCAGTTGGAACATCTTCTGGGTATATGCCCAGGAGAGGTATTGCTGGATCTACCAGTAGTTCTATGTCCAGTTTTCTGAGGAACCACCAGACTGATTTCCAGAGTGGTTGTACAAGCTTGCAGTCCCACAAGTTATGGAGGAGTGTTCCTCTTTCTCTACATCATCACCATCATCTACTGTCACCCAAGTTTTTGATCTTAGCCATTCTGACTAATGTGAGGTAGAATCTCAGAGTTATTTTGAGTTGCATTTCCCTGATGATTAAGGATGCTGAACATTTTTTTAGGTGCATCTCAGCCATTCGATATCCTCAGTTGAGAATTCTTTATTTAGCTCTGTACTCCATTTAAAAAATAGGGTTGCTTGTTTTTCTGGAGCCCAACTTCTTGAGTTCTTTGTATATATTGGATATTAGCCCCCTAAAGGATTAAGGATTGGTAAAGATCTTTTCCCAATCTGTTGGTTGCCTTTTGGTCTTATTGACAGTGTCCTTTGCCTTACAGAAGTTTTGCAATTTTATGAGTTCCCATTTGTCAATTCTTGATCTTACAGGACAAGCCATTGCTATTCTGTTCAGGACTCCTTCCCCTATGCCCTTATCTTCGAGGCCTTCACACAATTTCTCCTCTGTAAGTTTCAGTGTCTCTGCTTTTATGTGGAGTTCTTTGATTAACTTAGACTTGAGCTTTGTACAAGGAGATAAAAATGGATCAATTCGCATTCTTCTACATGATAACCACCAGTTGTGTCAGCACCATTTGTTGAAGATGCTGTCTTCTTTTCACTGGATGGTTTTAGCTCCTTTATCAAAGATCAAATGACCATGGGTGTGTGGGTTCATTTCTGGGTCTTCAATTCTGTTCGTTTGATATACCTGTCTGTAGCTGTTTCAGTACCATGCAGTTTTTATCACAATTGCTCTGTAGTACAGCTTGAGATCAGGGATGGTGATTTTACCAGAGGTTCTTTTATTGCTGAACATAGTTTTTGCTATTCTAGGTTTTTTTGTTCTTCCAGATGAATTTGAAAATTGCCCTTTCTAACTCTGTGAAGAATTGAGTTGGAATTTTGATGGAGATTGCATTGAATCTGTAGATTGCTTTTGGCAAGATAGCCATTTTCACTATATTAAGTCTGCCAATTCATGAGCATGGGAGATCTTTCCATCTTCTGAGATCTTCGATTTCTTTCTTTAGAGACTTGAAGTTCTTATCATACACATCTTTCACTTCCTTAGTTAGAGTCACAACAAGGTATTTTATATTATTTGTGACTATTGAGAAGGGTGTTGTTCCCCTAATTTCTTTCTCAGCCTGTTTATTCTTTGTGTAGAGAAAGGCCACTGATTCGTTTCAGTTAAGTTTATATCCAGCTACTTCACTGAAGTTGTTTATCAGGTATAGGAGTTCTCTGGTAGAATTTTTGGGGTCACTTATATATACTACCATATCATCTGCAAATAATGATATTTTGATTTCTTCCTTTCCAATTTGTATTCCTTTGATTTCCTTTTGTTGTCGAATTGCTCTGGCTTGGACTTCAAGTACAATGTTGAATAGATAGGGAGAAAGTGGGCAGCCTTGTCTAGTCCCCGATTTTAGTGGGAATGCTTCAAGTTTCTCACCATTTAGTTTGATGTTGGCTACTGGTTTGTTGTATACTGCTTTTATTATGTTTAGGTGTGGGCCTTGAATTCCTGATCTTTCTAAGACTTTTATCATGAAGGGGTGTTAGACTTTGTTGAATGCTTTCTCAGCATCTAATGAAATGATCATGTGGATTTTGTCTTTGACTTAGTTTAAATAGTGGATACGTCCATATATAAAAGCATCCCTGCATCCTTGGGATGAAACCTACTTGATAGATGATCATTTTGATGTGTTCTTGGATTTGGTTTGAGAGAATTTTATTGAGTATTTTTGCATGGATAATCATAAGGGAATTTGGCCTAAATATCTCTTTCTTTGTTGAGTGTTTCTGTGGTATAGGTATCAGAGTAACTGTGGCATCATAAAACGAATTGGGTAGAGTACCTTCTGTTTGTATTTTGTGGAATAATTTTTTCTTTAATTTAGTTTTTTTTATTATTAGGTATTTTCCTCATTTACATTTCCAATGTTATCCCAAAAGTCCCCCATACCCTCCCCCCCACACTCCCCTACCCACCCACTCCCACCTCTTGGCCCTGGCTGTACTGAGGCATATAAGGTCTGCATGACCAATGGGCCTCTCTTTCCACTGATGGCTGACCAGGCCATCTTCTGATACATATGTAGCTAGAGACACGAGCTCTGGGGGGGGGGGGGGTACTGGTTAGTTCATATTTTTGTTCCACCTATAGGGTTGCAGATCACCCCAGCTCCCTGGGTACTTCCACCAGCTCCTCCATTGGGGGCCCTATGATCCATATGATCCATGCTCAGTGTGAGCATCCACTTCTGTGTTTGCTAGGCCCCAGCACAATCTCACAAGACACAGCTATATCAGGGTCCTTTCAGCAAAATCTTGCTAGTGTATGCAATGGTGTCAGCGTTTGGAGGCTGATTATGGGATGGATCCCCAGGTATGGCAGTCTCTAGATGGTCCAGCCTTTCGTCTCAGCTCCAAACTCTGTCTCTGTAGCTCCTTCCATGGGTGTCTTGCTCCCAATTCCAAGAAGTGGCAAAGTATCCACACCTTGGTCTTCGTTCTTCCGAGCTTCATGTGCTTAGCAAATTGTATCTTATGTCTTGGGTATTCTAAGTTTCTGGGCTAATATCCACTTATCAGTGAGTACATGTCATTTGAGTTCTTTTGTGATTGAGTTACCACACTCAGGATGATGCTCTCCAGGTCCCTCCATTTGCCTAGGAATTTCATAAATTCATTATTTTAATAGCTGAGTAGTACTCCATTGTGTAAATGTACCACATTTTCTATATCCATTCCTCTGTTGAGGGGCATCTGGGTTCTTTCCAGTTTCTGGCTATTATAAATAAGGCTGCTATGAACATAGAGGAGCATGTGTCCTTCTTACCGGTTGGAACATCTGGATATATGCCCAGGAGAGGTATTGCGGGATTCTCCTGTAGTACTATGTCCAATTTTTTTAGGAACTGCCAGACTGATTTCCAGAGTGGTTGTACAAGCTTACAATCCCACCAACAATGGAGGAGTGTTCCTCTTTCTCCACATCCTCACCAGCATCTGCTGTCACCTGAATGTTTGATCTTAGCCATTCTGATTGGTGTGAGGTGGAATCTCAGGGTTGTTTTGATTTGCATTTCCCTGATGATTAAGGATGCTGAACATTTTTTCAGGTGCTTCTAAGCCATTTGGTATTCCTCAGGTGAGAATTCTTTGTTTAGCTCTGAGCCCCATTTTTTTAATGGGGCTATTTGATTTTCTGGAGTCCACTTCTTGCATTCTTTATATATATTGTATATTAGTCCCCTATCTGATTTAGGATAGGTAAAGATCCTTTCCCAATCTGTTGGTTGCCTTTTTGTCTTATTGACGATGTCTTTTGCCTTACAGAAGCTTTGCAATTTTATGAAGTCCCATTTGTCGATTCTCGATCTTACAGCACAAGCCATTGCTGTTCCAATCAGGAATTTTTCCCCTGTGCCCATATCTTCGAGGCTTTTCCCCACTTTCTCTTCTATAAGTTTCAGTGTCTCTGGTTTTACGTGGAGTTCCATAATTATTTTGTGGAATAATTTAAGGAGTATTGGAATTAGGTCTCCTTTGAAGGTCTGATAGAAATTTGCACTAAACCCATCTGGTCCTCGACTTTTTTGTTTGGGAGACTACAAACTACTGTTTCTATTTCTTTAGGGGATATGGGACTGTTTAGATCATTAATCTGTTCCTGATTTAACTTTGGTAGCTGGTATCTGTCTAGAAAATTTTCCATTTCATCCAGGTTTTCCAGTTTTGTTGAGTATAGCCTTTTATAGTAGGATCTAATTGTTCTGTTGTTATGTCTCCCTTTTCATTTCTGATTTTGTTAATTAGGAAACTGGCCCTGTGCCCTCTAGTTAGTCTAGCTAAGGGTTTATCTATCTAGTTGATTTTCTCAAAGAATCAGCTTCTGGTTTGGTTGATTCTTTGTATAGTTCTTTTTGTTTCCACTTGGTTGATTCAGCCCTGAGTTTGATTATTTCCTGCTGTCTACTCCTCTTGGGTGAATTTGCTTCCTTTTGTTCTAGAGCTTTTAGGTATGCTGTCAAGCTGCTAGTGTGTGCTCTCTCTAGTTTCTTTTTGGTGGCACTCAGAGCTATGAATTTTCCTCTTAAGACTGCTTTCATTGTGTTCCATAAGTTTGGGTATGTTGTGGCTTTATTTTTATTAAACTCTAAAAAGTCTTCAATTTCTTTCTGTATTTCTTCCTTTATCAAGTTATTATTGAGTAGATAGTTGTTCAGCTTCCAAGTGTATGTGGGGTTTCTTTTATTTATGTTGTTATTGAAGATCAGTCTTAGTCCATTGTGATCTGATAGGGTCCATGGGATTATTTCAATAGTTTTTTTATCTGTTGAGTCTTGTTTGGTGACCGATTATATGGTTAATTTTGGAGAAGGTACCATGAGGTGCTGAGAAAAAGGTATATCCTTTTGTATTAGGATAAAATGTTTTATAGATATCTGTTAAATCCATTTGTTTCATAAGTTCTTTAGTTTGACTGTGTCTCTGTGTAGTTTCTGTTTCCAAGATCTGTCCTAGAATTTTCATATAAAATATCTCTGCATATAATGGCACCACAGTTGAATCCATATTATAATACTAAAGGAATAATATGCGTGTTTTGTTATGTACATTATATACAATGAATTACACATAAAGAGATTTGTATGTATGTTTTAGTTCCTAATATGGCTTAGCCAAATTTTAAGTCAAACAAATGATTACTTCGTATAAATAGTGTTTACTAGAATACAGAGTATTGGGACTTACATTAAAAATTAACTGGAGATAAATGCTTTCTAACTTCTCATACATTATACATCTATAACTGAATTGGTTTGGTGCTAGATTGTAAACTTACAGAATACTCAAATTATTCACACACAAATACACACATAAAAGTCTCCTGAAAATATAAATATATTTTTACAATTTTCCCAGGAATTGTTATTATTACTGGCACTATATGGAAAGATCTCATTCAGTAGGAGAAGAAGCATCTAGCTCTACAGGGACTTGATGTACCAGGGTGGGAGATACCTAGGGGAGGCCTCCACTCTCTCAGAGGAAAGGGTAGGGTATGGGAAAGCATTCGGAAGGAGGGGCATTGATGAGGATGTAAAGTGAATACATAAATCAATTAAAAATGAATAAACATTATTATGATAAGTTCACAGGGTATTTGTCTACCTGAAATATACATCACTCCTCCATACACAGTTCCAGCATGGCCATAGTGAGGTTCATTCATTTTGGCAACATAGGTCCATTCATTTGTTCTCGGATTGTAACATTCCACAGTAGCTGTTGAAAAACAAAAAGAAAAGAAATGCAATCATATTTTAATTTCAAGTTTTATTTTATTTTAGTAGAATAATAATACTACTAAATTAATCTCTGAAAATGCTTAATATGAGTCCTTAGAGGGCATCTTATAGTTTTTGAGACTATTAAAATGAAACATTAAGAGATATTATATTAGGCTAGATTATATAAATTTCTAAAATATTAAACAAATGTAAAAATCACTAAGAATTTTTTCTACCATCTGTTTTTCACTTTTTATTTTGACATTTCTCCAATTTCTTTGCTCTAAAAATACAGGAAAAGATAAAAAAATCACAAAGGAAGAATAACACATCAATTCTGAGTACCTATTTTTGACATAGCGTACAGGAACAAACATCACTATCTGTAAAACCTATTGTACAGCTGAATCTGAGGGTATAATTACTGGCTGGTTTATTTCATACACATTTCACCATGGCAACTGCTACAACCAATACCACCATTCTTAACCCAAAGATGATTGGCAATAATGTGTTAATTACTTTATTAAGTGGACATGATATCAGTAATCAATTTGTCACCTTCCACATAAAGTACTTTGGACAAGTGACCTCAGTTACTTAAGTATCTTTCAATCTACCCTGTTGGAAACTACAATATCAGAACAATAGCAATTCACACAGATTAAAAAAAATGTTTCTTTTCATAAAGAAAGAAGCAGATATACTGAAGACTGGCAGGAAGCATGAAGTCTGGATGGACTCGAAAGATTCAGATTTACTACAGATACTGCAAAAGCATATCAAATTCTTTGTTTCCCTCAACCCTGTCTTTTCAACTGACAAAACCACAACACTATGCAGGGAAGCATGGTGGCAACCTCAAAATAAAATCTGCTTTATGATATAGTTTTTACTTTAGGATACAGCTCTAGGCAGTGACATAAAGCAGAAAGTCTAAGGTTTAGCAGCTTTAAAGGCAATCCTAACTGAGAGTGTACCTTTGAATTACATTCTCTACTTATTAAGCACAAGCAAATATGGCGATAGAGAAGCAATTTTGTTTGTGTTCTATGGAGTAATTTCGTATATTCCATCGGTTCACTTATGCCAAGTACTCTTGCTCCTCCCATCATGCCTATGCATTAGCAATTTACATCCTTCTAGTCCTTTCCTTTTCCATGTACTTCATGTTTATTTTTTAATTTCAAAATCTTTTACTATTCTCATTCTGATTTATTCTCTTGATGACCTATATGAGGCTATGGAGTTTTTAATGGGTACATAATAATGATGTATTTATAGCATACAGTATGATGTTCTGATATGTGTATACATATATGATGGCCAAATCAGTATAATTAATATATCTATCATTTCAAGTAGATATTGCTTTTATTTTGCAATGCTTTATAAAATACTTTTTTCTAGTTGCTTTTAGCATGACTATCATCTGACAAGCAAAATCTGTCACCTGACAGATTGTACACTATTCCTTCTCCCCCATTTTTGTCTCATACACAGAGGGACTTAATGTACTGAGTGGCATGTGATATTAGAAAGTAAGAAATGGACAAACTTTCTATGAAAAAGCAATCTAACCTCACATTGTAACAGAAAGGGAATTACAAAAAAGACTTCCAGGTATCATTTTTTTCATATAGTTCAAGCCAAAAAGAGACCTGAGTAGCTATATGCTTCTCTTAATGCAACATTTTTCCCCTTGAACTTTGAAATTTCTCCATTCTAAACTGTCCTTTTCTATATCTAATCTACCTGTCTAGATGCAGTTTCCATCATTTTCCTCTTATTCTTTTTATGATGGAGTTAGAGATTGAAGAGCTAATCATGGTGGTTGTTAACATTTCCCTGTATGAAAAGATAATACCATTCTTGAATTAGTACATTAATTGCCTTCTTTTCTCTAATAGGAATTGTAAGATCTATCCATAGTTTCCCATGCAGGAACCTGGCAGTGCAAGATGGAAATTCATCTCACTACCTATATGAGAGCTCCTCAACCCTGAGCATCCCGGGTCATCAATCACCTTTATACTTTTCACTTCCCTTAGCTTTATTGTCAAGCTTTAAAGTTTGTCTGTGTCCCACTGTTTTTATTAGAGAAATCAATGGCATTCATTAGGAAAAGAAAATGCAGCTGATTCAAAATCTGATGTGTACATTCTTGTTTCTGTTTTTCACATTTGTGCAATAATCAAATACAGATTGCTATTGATACATCTGACAAGCAGGGGAGGGCAAAGGCAGCGCAAGGCAAGGGGCTTGGGCCCTAAAGTGATGGTTACAGCTGTAAGAACCAGGTGAAATGCAGGGCAGGTGCCAGGCAACTTCAGACCCTGTCAAATCCAGTGTCCCAAACCCATGCCCATTTCTCTCTGCCCCACGATACAGCAAGATGAATGGCATAGCATTATTTAAAGCCTGGAAAAAATCAACCAAAGGACTATTCTGCATCATAAAAATTATATGAAATTACAATTTCAGTGGTCATAAATAAAGTTTTATTGGAGCTGAGGCCCAATTATTTGTTTATGGACTATCTACAATACTTTATGTACTTTTCTTCTACAAGAGAGGGGCTCATTAGCTGCAACGGTGAATTAATACCTCAAAAGCTATGACTAGAATTTTTGAGGCTTTACAGAATTTCCCTGACTACTAAACTAGAGACTCAACTTCAGTGCTCTGAGGCTCTGGTGTAGAACTTTGATTTCATAACTATAATTAGGATGCTTATTTCATCTGTCCAAGGGATCCTCATTTTTCAGATTATTTTATCAAGGTCTGGAGAGATGGCTCAGCAGTTAAGATGGCTGCTCTTCCCGAGGTCCTGAGTTCAATTCCCAGCATCCACATGGTGGCTTACAACCATATGTAATGGGATCCAGTGCCCTCATCTGGTGTGTGTGAAGACAGCTATAGTGTACTCACATACAAAAAATAAATTTAAAAAAAGATAGAGATAATGTGGTACTTACTCTAGATCTAGAATCTGTTTACTAATCAACAAAACCCCAATTCTATTAAAGGTTATGGGGGTTCATTTAATACATTTTAGCAATTTTGCTGTCTATTTATTTGAACATTTTTCTGCTATTCCATCATTTGAAAACTTGTTTATTTGATATATAATTGCACTGGAAGGATCTGAGCCATTATAGTCTTCTTCAAAATAGAAACCCACAATGGAAGGCTGATTTCATAATGATACTACATTTTCAAAAGGTTAAGCAGAAGAACCAAAAGACACTTCTGAAAAATGCAAAAATGTGGCAGCTCCTATACACTTTTCTTATTTTCCTGTTGCAACCCGTATCAGGGAGAGCAAAATGCCCAAAGAATTACATTGCAGAAATAAGTCAGGCATGCAGGTCTTCAGTCTCTTTTTGTTTTAAATGTGCTGCAGACTTACCTACTCCCCCTTAAGGCCCTCATATACTCCATGAGAAAATTTGAAAAGGTCCAGTATATTAAATTAATATATCATGTCTTACAAAGGTTGTCACTGTTTTCCTTTTATAACTATGTAAGAGTAATGGATATTGTATATATGAAGATTTCATGATGTACTGGAACCAATCAATGAAACTGTTAAATTATTAAGAGATTTTCCCTATCAAATCCCTGTTTCTTGCCATGCTCTATCCATCACCTTCTCTATTTCAATAGGCATGTGAGCATGGAAATCTAATGAGTTAAAAAGAGGATGTTTTGGGTTTGGGGATTTAGCTCAGTGGTAGAGCGTTGCCTACCAAGCACAAGGCCCTGGGTTCAGTCCTCAGCTCTGGAAAAATAAAGCAAAAAAGGATGCTTCTTTATAGGAAGAGATGCTAGCAAGTCTATATAAGGGGAATTTAAAAACCAAACAATAAACCCCAGTCATATTCATTCATTCATATATATATATATATATATATATATATGACTTTCTATAGACCTCTTTTTATTCGGCAAAAACAATGTGGGCAGAAAACTACACAGTGCAACCAATACAAAATCTGTTTGGATTTATATAAAAAATCATTTATTAATGGATAAGATTCAGAAGAATTCACTGTGTTCACTGGGAAGAGAAATCAAGGATGGTTACAAGTTTTGCTGCCTCAACAAAATGGAATGCAACATGCTAAGATAAGGTGGCATACTCTCCACCTCAACCCGTGTTAGGGTCAGAAAATGAATGAAGTCTCTTGATTTTAGTCTTGTACAATGATTCTTTCTAGCCTGAAGTCTTTCTTGGAATCAAGACTCTCAATTTGAGTCACTTAGTATGTCAATCATGTAATTTTAAAAAATTCTATATATTGTACCTTAAACTATTTAATAAAACATGTTTTTAGTCGGGCGTGGTGGTGCACGCCTTTAATCCCAGCACTTGGGAGGCAGAGGCAGGAGGATTTCTGAGTTCGACGCCAGTCTGGTCTACAAAGTGAGTGCCAGGTCAGCCAGGGCTACACAGAGAAACCCTGTCTCGAAAAAGCCAAAAAAAAAAAAAAAAAACCCAAAAACAAACAAACAAAAAAAAACAACAAAAAAAAAAAAAAACCATGTTTTTGACGGTGATACTATTAAGGAAGGAATCAACTCTTACAAAAATTTATGAATGGTTTTAATTTTGTGATTTATACATGATGGAAGTTCTCTCTCCTTTGCTTTCTATCTGTTTTTTTGAGACAAAGTTTTTGTGCACATGTGGTTGTCCTGGAACTTGCTCTGTATATCAGGCTGGCCTCAAACACAAGAGATCTGCTTGCCTCTGTCTGGTATTAAATGTGTGCACTAACATGCCCAGCTAAGGGAGATCTCTTAAAATGGAATGAAATATCATGAAGTGATCTATAATTAGAATTAGAGCAGCCTCATTACGGCAATCAGACAAACAGTTGTAAAAAAATGTGGTTTGTGAAATAAGATTAAAATCAGTCAATAGCATCTCAGGCAGATGATGATGATGATAAATTTTAAAGTAGTTATCTATCCTTAGGTTAACCTTTGTGAAACCTTTTTAAAGTCAGAGTTATCACTACATGGCCCAGATTGGCCTTGAACTTAGATTCCTCTGCCTCAGCCTGTCAAGCGCAAAGAATTCAGGTATGTACCATTAGGCCTAGTGATAGTCTAGTAGTACCCCTAGTTAGAGAAAGTTACACACACACACACACACACACACACACACACACACAAAACCCATTGATGAGTAACATGATGAGTAACATTGATGAGTAACATTAAGTAACATTAAGGCCAAGAAAGTGTTCTATACATAGGAAAGTAAAAAGTGGGGAAGTCGTTCTTCTCTCCAATAAATAGCTGGATCTAATAGACTACTAAAGTCTCAAATTTCTTACAATACTAGGAGAAAAAGATTCTGAGAAATATCCTAAATTTATTTAATACCATGATAGATGATAAAGAGTTTGAGACACTGGCCATCTCAAGGATTCTATGTAGAACCAAAGTGTTAAATTAAGGCTAGTGACTGGAGAATACTTCACAGTAGTACCGTGCTCGTCTTCCACATACAATGCTCTGAATTTGAGATCCCACACTGGTATGGCAACAACAACAACTAACAGAAAAAAATCAATCATACAACTTCAAACCAACAATGACTCTTTCTAGTCTAGTCATGACTTTCCAAATAAAGAATGTATTGTTGGTAATTTAAAAAGACTAAACAATAATAGTGGTGATAGATATAAAATGAAGTATCCCTAACATCCATTATATTAAAAATATATTATTCACACTTAATCTAAAATAGACCTTATGGGATTGATTTATGTAGAGACAAAATATTTCTGTTAAAATACATTCATGACCAATGTTTAATTAGGAAGACAAAAGAAGTATACCATGGTGAAACCTGTCTGATGTTTCAGTAAGAGTAATTTTGAAATCTAATAGTCAGAGATCTTAATTTTCATAGTTAACAAACTGTGTCTAATACTGGATGAACTGTACGTTGACTACAAGAAGAATATCATCTTACTGTGTGGTCACTATTAGATATCAATTCTGGAAATGAGGAAATAAGAAGAACCAAGCCTTTGTAAAGAAGGATTTTAAGTAGCATAGCTTGTGGATTTTTTTTTTTCGAGACAGGATTTCTCTGTGTATCCCTGGCTGTCCTGGACCTCAGGAATCTGCCTCCCGAGTGCTGGGATTAAAGGCATGTGCCATCACTGCCAGGCAGCTTGTGGGTTTTTAATAGTGGAGAATGAAGAATGATGTCAAACTTCTATCAGACTCTATTAGAATATAAATTACTTGAATATATATTCCAATTGATCTTTCAATATGAAAATTATATAGCTGTTCAAATTCAGCAAACTATATATTAGTTATAGTTTGGATCATGGCTAATATTTTATGCAGAAATAAATCATACAGATTATCTTTGATATTTTCTTAGAAAAATAGTTTACAAAGGAAGCCCTAGGCATATTTTTATCCCTAAATTTTTTTTGTTACCAACAACAAATTTCTGAATTAAAAAAAATCCTATATATAGTATAAGTAGAAAGACTTACGGAGTTCTCCAGCTGCATTTCGTCCACCAACTGCATACAGAAATCCTTTGAGGGCACTTAGGTGGAAGAAGGTGCGCTTTTCATTTAAAGATGCAACTTGGATCCATTTGTTGTATCGAGGATCAAATCTAAACACTGTATCGACGGCGGTTTTTCCTTTTGTGTCATAATTACTCTGCCCACCAACAACGTAGAGAAAATTTCCGATGACAGCAATGCCATGCTGGTATCTTGGGGCATCCATGGGGGCTAGAGATTTCCACTCGTGGGTCTTTTCATCATACATGCGCAATTCTTTACTGACGACAAGCTGCTGTCTCAGGACTCCTCCGAGTGTAACCAAACGAGTGGTGTCAGACCGAATGGCAGTCCTGTCTGACTGCATAACTGGCTGCATAAACGGCATCATTTGGTAATTGCTGGCTTCCAGAAGCAAATTGACGCAAGTATTGTCAGTTCTCATGAAATCCACGGTTTGCACATAATTAATGAGCTCCTGTGGTGTCATCAGCGGAAATCGTATATTCTTCATTAGTTTTGCAGCAACGTCCATTCTAGGTTCTTCCAGGCGAAGCCAGCGACAGGTAGCTTTGAAGAGGTCAAGTTCGGTGCAGCGCTTAAGGCTGTTGCTGGACAGGACAAAGGCAAGGCGCTCGAAGGGAAGCTTCAGGAACTCCCCAGTGCTCAGCAATGCAGCAAAATTCTTTAAGACGAAGCTGTTGACATATTTATCCACTTCTGTCAGATGGTAGGTGTTGGCAATCCGTCCAACTTCAACACAGTTATCCAAAGTGACCTACGAATCCAATAAAAAAATTCAAACATGAAAACAAGAAAATTCTGGACATCTACATTTTGATCACAAAAACTCTTATTTCAGAGGAAGAATGCTTTGTAAAATCCATAGAAGTGTGAATAAAAATTCTTATTTAAGTGTATAAAAGTGTAAAGACGATACAAAAAACCTTCACCTGGTTCAGCAAAAAATGATGGCTAAACAAAACCAAAAAGCTCTTAACCTAAGACAACATTTCAATTGACTATGTCCAAAATAATTTTTTCTTCCTCGGAAATTACCTACCTAAATACTAATGAAATAATTGCTAGATGAAAAATTTAGGAAAAATTGTATGTTATTCAATTACAGTCAAGTCAACTTCTTCTTCTTGGTTGTTCAAAATAGCACATAAAATTAGCAGGTCACAAAACAGAAAAAATGTCTACTATCTAATTCTTTGACTTCCATTTTTCTATAGAGGTGTCATTTGTTACTATTCTTCATATGGATTCTTCTCAAAGTTAGTGTTTATAAGAAATGAGTTAATAGCATAGTTGTTTCTTGTACAAAATTATTTTACATATATTTATCCAGAAATGTAAGTTAGAGAATGTGTTGATGGCGGGAAGAATGTATCTATATTAAAACCCATACAGGATGAATTTGGGGGATCTATTGTTCATACCTTGGCAGTGTAACTTTCCTTAGTTTTTCTGTTAGTACTAACACACTCTAGCACTAGTGATAATTGAAATGAGCCCACAATAACGTTCCTAGAACAAACTTAAATATGCCCTAAAGTAGAAAGTGAACAAAGGGGGGAAGTGATTCAAGTGGCCCTTCCTTCCTAGGCAGGAGCACTTTGCAATGTTTTAATAACAGATAGGTCAAAATGAGAAACAGGAAAATAAAATCAGCAAACATAATACAAGATAAAACCATAAAACAAGCCCACCACACAAATACTTCCATGTGTGCATACAACACAAAGACAGGAAAAAGGCTCAATGTGTGTGTTTCTTAACTTATGTCATAGTGTATTAACAACGTGTAACATAAAATTCATCAATGCATTGTTAACTCCATAACTGCAATGCTAAGTCATGTGTTTATGGTTAAGAGAAAACTGAATAATCCTTCTATTGATGTTTGACTTGAAAGATGAAATGAAGGGCTAGAGATGTAGCTCACTGGTAGGCTGTTTGTCTGGCATGCAAAAGCCATTAGTTCCACCCCCACTATTGAAAACAAAAGCTAAAAGCATTATTCCTTTGCATAAAATAACAACTCAGTTAGATATTATAACAGTAAAAACTGTAAGACTGGCCAACAAATATGTCCATAGATATATTTCTCAAAAACAGTTTGCACTTTTTTCTGTTATTTGTTCTATTTAATTTTAATAACTTGTTTTTAATTAATTAAAATCTGTTGTCACTCAAGTTTCCTACATGTACTCAATTCACATTGATAACTCTCCTTCCAACCTCTCTTATCTTCTTGTTACCCCTGTCAACTCCTGCTGTCTCTCCACAAATCTTTTTGTGGCTTGTGGAGTTTAACAAAGGCCTGGGGTTTACCAGGGGCTTCTGTGTGAGCATGGGTTTTGAGCTATCTATTTGAGCCTAGAGTGTTCAGCAGTGTGTAGAGAACTGATGGCAATGTTTCCCCTAAGAAAACTGATTTGCTGATTATAAAAAAAAAAAAATCATCAAAATGTCTCACTGCTTACTTTATTTGATAGTTATATATTTAAAACACCTAAAATAAACTAGCAGAAAATAAGGAAAATAAATTCTGGTTCTCTAGAAATGCACGGACTAATAATGTACCAATACCTTTGATTTTTAATACTAAATGTATTTTAATCCTATTTTAGAACTGGCAGATTGATGTGTCAAAAAACCTTCAGTCACATAGAATAGAGTCATAGCCATATTTGATTACCCAGATGGTACTAGTTGGAAGGCATTATTATTTAGGGTGATGAGTCTGCTTTCCTAGCAAGTAAAAAGTAAAGGTAATTTTGCTGTTGGAAATATTTACTAGTAGGGATAAGCGAGTATTTATGATAGCACAAAACTGTCAAAGATGACCATTTCTGTCATTATTATATGACTACTAGCAAAAGCAACAAAGAATGGGCAATTAAGATCACCAGCTATTACAAATTAGTTAGATACAAATTAAATCTAAATTTATTGCATGTGGAGTGTGATGGTATATGCCTGTGATTCTAGCATCTGAGAAATAGAAGTAGGTTGCTCACAAGCTCATGGTTAGCCTGAGCTACAAAGTGAGATCCCCATCTCCTGAACAAGGATGAAATGAAAACATCTGAATAGAAATAAAATGGCCCAACAATCAAGATTTAAAAAACAAGATGCTAACATAAGTGGTTAGCAGAGCCTGGCATCCCAGTATGCAACTATAATCCTACTACATGCATATCTGTCGACTAGTAGGATTGCCATGAGTTTGAGGCCAGCCTAGGGTGGAGTTAGACCATGTCTCAAAAACTAATGATGATGACTATAATGCTAATAATGATAATAAAGAAACAAGATTAGGATATTTTATTCTCTTCCACTACCCTGCCCCTGTCTTCAATAATATCCAATTAGATAAACATTACTAATATGTCAGGAGAAAAAAAACAACTACCTTTTACATATGGGCATTTGGAGATTATCTTCTAGCTATCAGTAATCCATATACACAGATGCAAAGGGCTGGAAAAGACTTGGATGGAACACCTACTCAATACAAATAACTCCCACCTTGAAAATAACGCTAGAGAGTTTTTGATTATCTTTTAAATTGTCATCTTCTTTATAAAAGGACTATTTTCTATAGCCTCTATACTACAGACACTACACTGTGGGCATACAAGCAAAGTTAAGATCTACTAAAATCAGTATTACAAATATTCAAGATGCAGTAACAGAATGTAGTACTTATTAGGGCAGAAAATTACTAGGACCTTATAAATAATACATGGAACACAGGGGAAGTGTGTATTGGGAAATTAATTTTCATCAGGTAATTTTAGAATACAGGGTTAAAAGTTGAAGTCTCAGAGAACAGTTGACAAATTAAACCGACTAAAGCTGATGGCAAACAGGAAATAATTTTACCAAATTTCAGGACACCTTTATTCTCGTTCACTGCTCAGTCCCAATTCCTAGTAACGTCTCAGGTAGACAATCTTCAGATGTTTATATCAGGTAGTATGTTAGAACTGAATACAGGCAATGCCATGTTATATAATTTACATATGAGAGAGCACTTTATACTTTCAATTATACTTAAAGATTATCTTAAGAAGTCTTCAAGTAGAAATAATTCTAATTTCATCCCAATCTATCAAATTTCATCTGAAAGTCTGGCTAGAATCCCCAAGTAATTACATATGAGAACAGATTTACAACAGAAGTGAGTCCAGACAGTATTACTTCATTTAAAAGGTCTGCAAACACTGTGGCTTCTCTTTAGATCATATAAATCTTCTACATTTTAAAAAGACTGAACAATAAAACAAGAGAAATTCATCACCCACATCGAGGCATTTCTAAAATTGTTCTTCAAAATTTTACTTTTATTTCTTTGACATATATTATTATTTTTTTAATTCAAACTTTCAAGCCATTTGAAAGCCAGTTCACACGCTATAATTTTGCTACTTGTGTTTTCATTAACATGTTAGTCCTTATTGCTGCTGCAGATTCAAATGAATTTTGCCTGCACCCAAATACCTTCATAAATATAATTTAATGATTCAATGGAACATTTGATTAGAAATCTCTGGTATTATTTTTTTAAAGAAATAGTGTTATATACAAAGAGATCCTGGAACAGATTAAACAAACAAATGCCTGCTTTTATACTTGCAAGGGAAAAAGCAGAGACTAAAACAAACAAACAAACAAACAAACAAACAAACAAAAACAAATCTGAAAATTTCAACTAGCCCTCAACCACATTATAGAAATAATATACCTGCTCAGTGAGAATTTGCTCCACACACTTAGAGATGAAGTAAAGCTCTTTACTAAAGAAAACTTCTGGTTGACTGTGGCTAATATCCAAATAAGAGTTGACACCCAAAAGATTTCATTAGATTTTAAACACCTTAGGCTTATGTGTTTTATATATGATGCTGTCATTCTTAAATCTCTTTTTGGGTTCTAATCCCAGATGGAACTCGAACAATTTAAATAGATACTATAAGTCTGGGCCCTTAGCAGATATACACAACCAAGATTTTGAATACTGCCAAAATTATTTTAAGTATTCCAGTGTTATTCTTTTAGAAACAATTGTTACTGGGGAATCATCTTACTTACCAGGAAGAATAGTATTTTCCTGGTAAGAGAACAAAGGATTAATGGCAGACCTGGACTTACTTAATGGTGGTTTAACCTTATCCTGCCTGTCTGCCCCAGCTGTCCCTTAGAGGTATGTCTTTCTAATGGCTGGTTTCAAGTCAGTGCTATCTCTTTTGTTATAAGAACCAAAGCCTAATGGCTGATCAAGGCCTATCAATTCCAATGAGTAAACATACACATCCCAGCATCCTAAATTTTGTAACTCTCTAACATGCCCGTTAAGCATGCCATTTATCTTTGGGGTATTTTGGAGGCTAAATTCCACTTGTGTGACTTAATGTTTCCTGAGCAAATGTATTAGTAAGTCTTTTATAATACCAATTCTATCACTTCAGCTTCTTCTACATCACCCACTCCACACATTAAATTCGACTTAGTGCTTTCTAGTTTATATGAAACCCAGCCCAAAGACGAGTTCAACCAACTTGAAAAATAGAAGCATATGCAATCAAGCAATTAAAAATGGGAGCAGAAGATGTAACACACATTTCTAGCCAGAATCCCTGCATAGGCACAGAACACATTTGAAGACAAAAGTTAAAGAACATTCGGGTAAGAACAAAGGGATAATTAAAATATGTATAAAACAACTAAAGAACAAATCCAATTATAGACAAAAGGTCTAAAGATGTACAAATGATGGATAAATATATCAAGCAATTTTCAACATTCTTAGCTGAAATCAATAAATATATCCAACAACATTTTTAGCCATCAGAGGAATGCAAATAAAACTGTTACAGGTCCAAGAGAAAACAAGATACTCTAAAGAGCCATTTATGTTTCTCAATCTATCAGATTTTTGAAACAACAGACCCCGCCCCCCTCCCCAAATGGAAATTTCTCCTGGAATCTCATGCTGGGAGAAAACAAAAGCCTGAGAAGGAAGGGGAATTTAAGTCCAGGAAAAAGACTGAAGACCAGATAACCATGGATCAAAAGGCTACATTGATTGGGACTACATAAATGTGCCCTCTATTTAAGTGAGACTTGGGGTGGGGAGACTTGAGGGATCTCTTTGTCTCATTCCCAATGTGGCTACATTGAATAAATCTCCTTTTCATTTTAGTTTAACGATTGAAGACCTGTGGCCATACCTAGTTTTGGGCACAAGATGTAACCCCAAGTTCAATAACAAAACTACCTCAAGATTCTATCTCAACCTACTCAGGATAGCAAACAGGAAAACAAATGACAACAAATGTTGGCAAGGATGGGGTGGGATGAGGACAGGAACTCGAAGACTACTGGTGGGAGTATACAGTAACTAGTTCCACTACCCCAGAAGTCACTGTAGATATGTTTCAGAATCTAAAGATGGAAGTTTCTTTAAAGACCAACTATATACCCAAGGCAATCTATGTTACATACCACAGAGATGCATGGTCATTTTTTTGTACTACAGCACTATACACAATAGCCATGATAGGGAATCAGCATATATGTACATCAACAGATGGACAGATGAAGAAAGCAATGATCCTGGAGAATATTGTGTAAAGTGAAACAAGCCAAAGAAAGACAAATATTTGTTTCCTATTATATGTGGGAGGTGAAATTGAAACATATTGTACTTAATATGCATATATAAAATAAAGAAAATTATTTATTCTGCACTGTATATTCCCAACATTTATACACTATATATTTTCATCAATTCCAAGTATCCTATTTCAGCAACCTAGTATTGAACAGGTTTATATTGTGGATAAGCTTATTATTATTATTATTCATAATTAACTTTGCAGAGAAAATAGTACATGACAAATATTTCAAACTAAAAAAATTAAATGAATGAAAATCTTGATCTAAGTCTGTTTGTAAATTGAGGAATTGCTACAAAATATTATAGTGATATGATGTCATAGAGACAAAGAACTAATTAAATTGTTTTATTCAAAAGATTTGTGTCGTGTGTGTGTTACACAAATGTGTGTGTTTTACATGAATGTATGTATGCACACTGTATGCATGTGTTGTTCCTGTTGAGGCCAGAAGAAATCCCCTGGAACTGCAGTTACATTGGTTGTGCTGGAAGACCAGCTGGGGCTCTTAACCAGTAAGCTATTTCTCCAGCCCTTTACTTTTATTTTTTAGTGATAGAAATGAAGACAGCTTATTAAAGAAGAGAACAAGAGTATGCTAGAGGCCTGGGACAGGAGTAGGCTCAAAAGCCCTAACGTAATATCTTTAAAGTATGTAATTAAAAACAAGACAATTTCCCATTACCTTTTCAACATATAAAGATATGTTTTTTAACTTTATAAATAATTTTAACTATTCTGATTTATAGACTTAATCATCAGTAGTTTATGTTCATTTCAGTGTTCTCTTTCCTATAACAACAAAGAAAATGATACAACAATAACAAAATTGCCAGATCCCATAAAATATAATCCTAATTATTACCCTAAGAGAAAAACAATAATCTTAAAGGATGATGAAATTAGACAGAGGTTGATTTTCTTCTATTGAGCCCCAGGCTCTGTTACGCAAAGGTGGAATTCTAACACGAAAGTGAATTTGTTATATTTAAAGCTATCATTTAAAACTGCTGCATAAATTCTTTCTGGATCTCGTTTTGCCAATTCACATTTTACTAGCCACCATTCTTCATCTACTTGCATGATTAAGAATTAGAAGCAGCTCACAGTCAGCTATTGGATGGATCACACGGCCCCTAATGGAAGAGCTAGAGAAAGTACCCAAGGAGCTAAAGGGATCTGCAACCCTAGAGGTGGAACAATATGAACTAACCAGTACCCTGGAGCTCTTGTCTCTAGCTGCATATGTATCAAAAGATGGCCTAGTCGGCCATCACTGCAAAGAGAGGCCCATTGGACTTGCAAACTTTATATGCCCTAGTACAGGGGAACGCCAGGGCCAAAAAGGGGAAGTGGGTGGGTAGGGGATTGGGGACGGTGGGTATGGGGGACTTTTGGGATAGCACTGAAAATGTAAACGAGGAAAATACCTAATAAAAATAAATTAAAAAAAAAGAATTAGAAGCAATGTTTCTTTTCGAAGCTCCAATTTGATTAGTGCTTCAGTTATTTGAGCAATAACTTCAATATTTCAGCCTAAGCATTTTGTTTCAGCACAGTTTTTAAAATATAGGATCATTTTAATAAAAATATTACCTATAATAGCTTAGCTCAGGAAATAGGGAAAAGAAAAATACCCTCCTATGTAAAATAGTCATAGTATCTTGAAACTTGAAGTTCTAAGTAGAAAAGCCCCACCAGAATATTGTTTTTCTTATTTCACTTTTACTTGCTGAGAAGCGAGAAATAATTTAAAGCTAAATAGTGGTTCCACTAAGAAACATCAGGAAAACAAAACAAAACAAAACCAAAAAAACAAAGATCCTGGGACTAACAATCTACTAATTTTCTAATATATAAGTTCAAAGAATGCGAGGGAGGAGATTCCTACCAAAAAAGCACACAGACACATCAGAGTAAGCAAGAGGAATTATAAACAAGGTAGAATGATGTTCAGAAAAAGTTGCATTTACTAGAAGTTCACAGGCAAGAAAATCTGCGAAGTGGCCAAAGAATGAACTGTAGCACAAGTAAATATGGCTAATATGAAGCTTCCTCAGTACATAGGAGGCAGCTTGTCTGCTGAAGCTATTGGGAACAAAACACCCATGGAAGGAGTTACAGAGACAAAGTTTGGAGCTGTGACGAAAGGATGGACCATGTAGAGACTGCCATATCCAGGGATCCACCCCATAATCAGCTTCCAAACGCTGACACCATTGCATACACTAGCAAGATTTTATCGAAAGGACCCAGATGTAGCTGTCTCTTGTGAGACTATGCCGGGGCCTAGCAAACACAGAAGTGGATGATCACAGCCAGCTATTGGATGGATCACAGGGCCCCCAATGGAGGAGCTAGAGAAAGTACCCAAGGAGCTAAAGGGATCTGCAACCCTATAGGTGGAACAACATTATGAACTAACCAGTACCCCGGAGCTCTTGACTCTAGCTGCATATGTATCAAAAGATGGCCTAGTCGGCCATCACTGGAAAGAGAGGCCCATTGGACATGCAAACTGTATATGCCCCAGGGGAACGCCAGGGCCAAAAAAAATGGGAATGAGTGGGTAGGGAAGTGGGGGGGAGGGTATGGGGGACTTTTGGGATAGCATTGGAAATGTAATTGAGGAAAATATGTAATAAAAATATATTAATTTAAAAAAAAGAATGAATAACATGAGCCAGGCGTGGTGGCGCACGCCTTTAATCCCAGCACTCGGGAGGCAGTGGCAGGCCGATTTCTGAGTTCGAGGCCAGCCTGGTCTACAGAGTGAGTTCCAGGACAGCCAGGGCTATACAGAGAAACCCTGTCTTGAAAAAGCAAAAAACAAAACAAAACAAAAAAAGGAATGAGTAACATAATCTTGGAAAGAATATTAAGTGTTCATGATAATGAAGGCATCTCAATGTTATAAGCCTTAGGTACAGTAAGTATTTCAAACACATAACTTCTGAATTACTGGAAATGTTCAAACATATAAAATCACTATCATTCCATCTCTAAATAAAGCTGTTTTTAAATAGTTATTTTGAAAAATTCATCTGTACTAATCTTATAGGAATATAGTAATGTTAAATATAGTTGAATGTGGTAGTTCATGCTTTTAATCCCAGCACTTAGGAGGCAGAGGCAGATCTCTGTTGCATGTGAAGCCAGCCTAGCCTGGTCTAAACTGAGCCTTATAGGTCAGCCAAGTGAGACCCTGTCTCAAAAATGTATGTACATATAAAAATATATACACATTATCTCTGTGTCTCTGTGTCTGTCTCTGTCTGTCTCTGTCTCTCTCTCTCTCTGTCTCTCTGTCTCCGTCTGTCTGTCTGTCTCTCTCTGTCTCTCACACGTGCACACACACACACACACACACACACACACACACACACTAAATTTGGCCATCTTCTTTCAGAAAAAGTAATTGATGAAAATATCTGAAGTTATAAACATGAAACTTTTGTTAGATAATAGGTCAATATGCTTCTTGTTAAGCACTATCTCTGAAGAAATCATAGCACTTTCCCTAGTTGGCTTCAAGGTGAGTATGTGTTGCTAAGCTCAGCGGGAAGTGATATAAAAGGGTCTGCAAACATAAGATGTAAAGGCTACTACAAAATTAATTCTTGAACTTGTGAAATTGTGAAAATACATTCAATACAATCGCAGTTTACTTGAAGCTGTCACATGGTGTTAGTAACAAGAAGCTACGGGAAAATAGTTGTTAACACTATGGGATTGGCATAAAAAGATTAAAATGAAATTTAGTATACAGATTTAGTAATGTTGGCAAACAGTCCCATGAGAGATTAATAAACTTCATTTACACTATTTGGTAGTAATGATACAAGTCAATAATATATCTCCATATTGTCATAAAACCTTATAAAATAGCAATTAACTGAAAATTTTACAAGTAATTATGATAATCATTTGAGTACTCTAAAATGGTAAGAAATATATTAAAAACAGATTTCAATAGTATAATTAAATGAGCATTGGCAGACTTATAAAGCTTGTAATTTTAATTGTTCCTTTTTAATATGCTTAAATTTTTATTTTAATTTGAATTGACTCATATATTACTTATACAAATTTACTGGTACATAGTGATGTTTATATATGTATATGTATATATGTATATGTATGCTGCATAATAATTAGATTAATTAGCATATGCATGATCTTAACCATTCATAATTTCTTCATTATAACAACATTTAAAATATTCTTTTATAGCTATTTTGAAATATATGAAACATTATTAGAAATAGTCATTCTGCTTTGCTATTATAGAATACCAGAATACTCCTATGTAACTCTATTTTTGTACCTACTAACCAGTTTCTCCATAAACCTTATTTAACACGACATTCCCTGGAGTCTGGTAACCACTATATTCCTCATATAAGTGTGAACAAATTTTCCTATGTGTATGACTTATTTCACTCAATATAATATACTCTAAGCTTATCCTTGTTAACTGTAAATGATAGGAATACATTCTTTTCATCATTCTATTGTGTACTTACATTTTTGTTATTGATTCACTTGTTGATAAGGAGCATCTTATTAATATAGAAATTAGGTGATGTTTTCCCAAAATTTAGTGTTTTAAGGAAGAGTTCATGTTCAAAAGTCTTAAGAGGCCAAGGAGCAAATTACTAATATTAAAGTTGACAGTTATAACCAACTATAGGAAAATATATTATCTATCAAAGAGTGAACTAGCTAGTACATAACACTTCACTATTATTTTAATTGTAATCACAAAATCAGGCCCCAGGAACTATAGAAATCTTGTTATCTCTGAATGAGCCAGAGAGTTTTCTGAAGTAAAACTAAGGGTCTTGACTAAAATAAATCAGTATCTGTAGGAACAGAGTAACTGTTATCCAGTTCATTGATTAGTTGATATAGAGCTAACCACTCTTCAGCGTAATATGTTCTAAAGACTAAAGATTCACATCTTTGCAAGTTTGCACTTAACTGCTAGTTCTTAAGATTGAGTCCCCATATTCAAAGAAGGGAAAAAAAAAAAAAACAGCCAAGCCTGTTTAAACAGAACGCTAGAAGCTCAAATTACTTTTCTATGCAATTCTATACAAGAAGTCTACTATATAAAATTAAGTCAAGTGTATAAAATCAATGAACTAAATCTAAGTTAAAGTATATGAATTATTTAACAAGTTAAGGTACATACATTTATCAAATATAATTAGTATTCCACATCATCTGACTATAGAAAAGGATTTTGTTGAATGATTCCACTTTATAAAATTCACTGGTTTTATTTCCCATTAATTTCTACACCACGTGTTATACAGCATCTTTTTCTGATGATGAGTATTACATGACTATACAATTAAGCCGGTCTCTAACTCTAAATGAACATGTATGACAAGAAAAATAAAATATAACAACATCTTACCCCAGATATGAGAAACACTTTGCAGAAGTCTAAAACCGGAAGAATCTGAAGAAAGCTGGCGGCTTCCAGCGTATCCTGAAGGGTGTCCATGTTAAGAGAAAGCTTTGCAGTATAGATGAAATCAATAATTTTCCGTAGACCCACTCTGCTCACGCCATGAAGCTTAATGCACATCAGCTCTTGTTCTTTCATTCCACCTTAAGTGAAAAGTTAGTCAATTAAGTGGAGGTGGATCATTAAGGTCAGGCTTGGTTCTGCCAGTAATTAGATGCAGCAAAACCAAGGGAAAGTCTTATTCCAAGTAAGCATCCATTCCACACTTTTGCTTTTGTACATTTTTACAGCTAAAAGGACACTTGAAGCAATTCTATCCATACTAATGGAGATCATATATAATACAAGCGCTTTCAAATGGTCTGTCATTTCATATCGTTTGATGGATTAAAGACCATATTATAGAAGCACAGAGTCTGTGATTGTCCACTCAGATATTTTTTAAAAGTCTATGAAGTAGAACAGATGGTAGAAAACATGATTTAAATAGCACCACACACAACTACACAGATTAGTGACTATTTCTTTTGAAAGTGTTTTTTTAGAATGACAAAAAGCAAAATACTGGATTTTGTGTTTGGAATTATATATTACATATATATTGTATGTGTGTTATATATTAGATATATGCATACGTACACACACAGATGTCCCCCAGTTTATTAATGTGAACACAGAGTGTCAAAAGCCAACCTACCTGTGAACATAGCTTTGAAGTAGTCACTAGCAGATGCCATCATGACTCTGTGCACAGGGTAAGCATCATCTGTATCACCTGGCATCAGTGTCACATCACAAAGCAATCCATCAAGCCGAAGCTGGTCAAAGCCCTGTAACAAGCATACAAGTTGAGTAAGGAATGGAGAAAACGTGTACAATCTCTCTGTGCTAAACTTATGCTTACAAGCTCATACATCTAGGGTATTTTGAAAACAGAGCCAAAAGAGTTCTCAAAAAGAAAGAAAGAAACAAAAAAAACACTGCTTTGTTTATTTATCTATAGATTTAACTACATGAAACAATAGACTACTAAGGCTAATTTACATTAGGAACAAATAGGGTAAGCATGTTGAAATCACTTACTGGGACATTTATTTTCCCTAATTGGAGGAAAAAAAGATGACCATTTACACTTCTATTTTTCCCACACATGAAATAAAAAACTTCGACCTTCCAGAATTGCTTTCCATAATCACATGGATAGTAGTGCTGTAGAACTTTAATAGATTATTTTGCATTTTGATGACTTTTCCCCCCTTGAGACAGAAAGGGAGAGGGTATTTATCTGTATCAAGTGCAAGACTGGGGTTCATTTTATCATCTGAATTGTTTACCCTCTCAGAGAATTAAGGATTATACTTTAAATATTCCAATACTCAGCTTACTGCTGCTGCTGTTTGGCCAATTATCTTTCAAGTCAAAGATTTAATTATCTTTGATAAAAGGAGTGTAGGGAGTTTCAATAGGAGACTTCATTGTCTCCAAAGGCTTAAAGGATTAGCACAGAATGAACAGGCTGGCCCCTACAGTGCATAGGAAGGACAGGCCCCAGGGAGAAGAGTATTGTTGGTTAACTCCTTCAGGTGCCCTGCAACCAGGGCAGTTGCCTCTACTCCCTGTCTCTACTCTTAGGAGAATGAAATGCTTTGATTTCAATAGTCAATTTCCACAATGTATGTGTATCACACATGTTTTACAAGATGAATGAAATAACTTACTTTATTAAAAATAATGAACAGAGTCATAAACAACTGCTAAAAGGGATATGGAAGTAGATAATGAAGCAAAAAGAAAGACTGTGACAGGCTCAATCTGTACTTTCAAAGAAACGTTTCATTATAAAACAAAACGGGTGATAGAAAGTGATATAAATCACGCTCTAAGATTATAGTAAGCTAACAGATATAAATAACAGTACGAACAGATATAAATGATTACTTGATTTCAAAGCCTCAAATAAAGTCATGTTTCAGAGATTTAAGAAACAACTTAAGAACCAAAAAAGGTATAATTTACTAAGAATACAATTCTGAAAATATTGATTCTACCCATAGGTATAATATAAACCACAATATAAACTTCCCATTATAATTTTAAAGTTACTTTTGAAAGTAAATATGTGGTTTAATAGAATTGAAACTTCAGAGAGGTTATCTGATCCAATCATTGCTCCTCTAGGGAGAGAAAAATATTCACATGTTATATGTATACTTTAGAACAGAAGGACATATTTGTGTATCTCCACAAATGAATTGCATGTTTTTGCTCACAGTTACAAAACTTTTCATAAACAGCCCTGTCCTTTGCCAATATAAACACTATTAAACCAAACATCTGCAACTCATTCCTTGCCTTTCTTATTCAGAAATGCAGATATAAAAGAATAGCAATGCATTTTGCCAAAGCAATGTCCACTTGGAGAAAGTATTCTAATTCTTAAGACAGGAACTGACACTTACTATTTGTTTAAGGAGTAAAATGTGCAGTAAGTCTATGGCATATGCCTTTAAAATTCAGTGAGTGCCCATCCATAAGCACTGAATGCTTATCACTACTGCTGTAGTGATAAGACTGTCACTCAGCTGAGAAGCAGCCCAGGAAGTTTGGGGAACAGTACTTTTGAATTCACCAAGGTTTTTGCATATCCTTGGTCAAAATGTTCAAGTTAGGACAGCCCTACTTCATTCAGAAGCTAACAAATAGTACTTTAACATCATGTAAGCGTGGTGGGGAGAACACTAGCTTTTTGTCCTATTAACCAGGAACTAGAAACCTAGCTTTTCTTAAGAAAACAATTAGAATGTGTTTAAAGTCCTTGCTTGTGAAAGAATTGTAAAGGTTGAAAATTAGAAAAAAAAATAGAATTAATCCAGTGTTTAAGGAGAAAAGTTTGGATCCAATGCTTACCCTTTCTTCATCAAATAAATTTGAAGAAAAAAGGTTATAAATGTACATTTTTTAAAAGTCAAGACACATAAGGATAAATCCTGGTGTAGTGGCACATGCCTATATAACAATGAAGAGCTTTGTATCTCAGTGTGCAAAGACAAACTATATTCTATCCCATTTCAGTACATACCACGGCACTTTGATGGTCTTACAACATTTGAAATTACAATTGATGCAACAATGAACTTCCTATGGAAGGAAGGTCACATTCCTTAATATCTGGACAGCTCAGCTTAGCTAAGATATCAAGAGACCTCATCCTCATCACAAAGTAAATCATTTGGCATTCACTCACACTACCATGAAAAACTCAACCCTTTCTTAGTACAAGTTAGTATCGTAAAAGGCCTTTGAATCTGCCTTCAATACATCTATTTTTTGTTCTCATTCTCACTCTTTTCTTTTTAACTCTCAATTTTGAGGATTTCATATCCAAGTGCTGGATTTGCATCATGGTTAACCCATTTCCTCCCTTGTTTTTCCCCTACCCGCTTTCTCTTAACACACACACATACACTCACACACACACACACACACACACACACACACACACACTCACACTACTGAGTACATTTAGAACAATCCTGGTGTTTGGGGCTGTACCACTTGGGTTTGTATCTATCAGAGGGCCTGTCTGTGGAAAGACTAAGTCTCTCTCTCCCAGCATCCAGTGATTGCTTATATTTATTCATCTAGACATGAGACCTTGTGAGAATTCCCCCACCTACACTGGAATGTCAACTGATGCTGTTATTATGCAGGTCTTGTTTAGGCAGCTGTATTGTTGAGATTCATGGGTGTAACTTCTGTCCCTTTGAGAGAGAAGACACTATCTTGAAGCAGACGCCTAAGTTCTGTAGCTCTTACAACCTTCCTATCCTCTCTTTTGTTATTTTTCCCTGAGCCTTTTAGGGGTGGTCATGCAACTGTACCAATTGGGTGTTGGAATGGAATAATCTGTTCTCTGCATTCTATCACAATTATCTCACTATCTTTTCTTCTCATTAACTCTAGAAAAGATATTAGAGATCATGTACAAAGAGTACCCTTTCATTACAAAAATAATTTTCTCTCACCGACTTTATACTCATTTCCTTTATATAATTTCTATGAACTTAGGTTTCCCTCTACACATAAAAAGTTCAGTTTGATGGACATTGTTTAACCTCTAGCTAACTTTTAAGGGTGTCCTCAAACTTGCTTCCTTGATTTCAATTCTCTTTTCTGTCTCAGCACTTCTCTTCTCTGTTAGTGCATTTCTGCTGGGTCTTGGTTCTCATGTAAGAGAAACATCTTTGTCTTCAACTTCTACATATTTACTTTTTCTCCTATAAATCTCCCTATATATTTCTATATATCTTCTATATTCTTTTGGGGCAAGAAAGGACTATGATGTTTTTACCTTCCTGACATTAAATTTAATCAATGTAGCAAAGGTTCAAATATTATGAAAAAGAGGCACATACATAAATACCCTAAAAGAATTAGATATATTCATCTAACAAATGTCATAATTATTGTATAAAAGGGAAGGATGAGTTGATCCTATGAAATTATAATATCAAAATAAGCAACAATAACATTTAAAAGTTGGTTGGATAGCAACAGCACTCAAATAAAATGTATGATCATCATGCAAAAGGCAACTCTGATGTATAGTATGGTATTAAAGATAATGAGATAAGCAAATATTTCTACTTATTTATGCATTACAAAGAATTTAGTAGCATAACTAATGTGATGACTATAATTTCCCAAGAAGAATGCGCAAAAACAGGAAGCTCATCTTTACAAGAACAATAAAAGTTATTGATGGAAAATGTATTGTCCAAACAAGGATGGAAGATTTTAAGAACCGAAGAAGGAAAGGTTAAGTAATGAGTTTAAGGAGATGTCACAGATTTGATCAAAACAAAATGAGCTTCACTTTTATGAGGCTGCCCCTCATGTGATTCAGAGGACAGAAAAGAAGAGATGCACTTAAGTTAAAAGAGATACATAGGCTGGAAATAATAAAAGTTTATATTAGTACTAAACGCTATTGCCATTATGTAACATGGCTTGTACTTTCAAAACATCTAATGGCTCTCTATTATTATGTGTCCAACTACTGCTTTTCAAAGACTTCTCAAGTTTGGCTTTAACCCAACTATACACCCATAACTTTTATGACCCTATGTACTGCAACCAATCATATGACCTTTTATTTCTGCCATTATTCTTCACATGGATGGCTTCCCTCCTTCAAAGCCTAATTTAAATTTGACCCTCTTGAGATACAAACTATTAGCAATCAAATCTCCTCTAAAATAATTAGACAACCTTGTTCTGGCTCTCAATATTTAGCATTCAAGTTTAGCTTATAAATTTTTGTTTCCAGAGAAGGCAAACTAGCTGCATTTTTCTTCATGTTACCTTTAGAAACACCTTAAACCAAGACAACATATATGAAAAATAGACCAAAAGGGCAGTATCTGTAAAAATTTAGGAAACAAATTAGATGGATCTTTAATTGTTACAACATGCTGCCTGGAAAGAGGGACAGCATAGGAACCCCAACAAAACTCAATTTGGAAAGACCAAGATGATTAGGGAGATATCCTTGGAGAGATGCCTTCTCATGCCCCTTCTTCCCCAAACTCCACCAGCTAGTAGACCAAGGCAAGGCAAGGACTTGAGCAATCATGCTTCCTGCAAGTAGTCATCTAGTGTTTCATGGCAGTGCCTAAAATACCAAGGAAGAAGCAGCTGTCTTTTTGTATGATGATTTGCATGCTAGCCCATGTGGTAAGTGCTCACTTTTTTTATCCTCTATATCAGGATCAAGACATGGGTGTAGTTGTTGTATGTATATGTATCACAGGAGAGAATAAAGCCCCAGCTTTTAGATCATGGAGACAGTCCTGATAAGTGGAAACTACTGGGAAAATGGTCAATATGAAGTTGTACAACCAAGAGATACCACAAAGTGTCGTACTGTGAAAAATTGTTCAAGAATTTAAAAAGGAACAGATTATTAATATACATGACAAAGTACATGGGTCAAAAAGACTAGACTATATAAAAGAAGTCAATCTCAGTATCTTACAGGTTATATTATATTTGGGGGTTCTTTTGCATAAACAAAGTAACAGAAAATAGATTGTAGTTCCCAAGAGTGAGGAGATGGAACCACCTAGAGGTAATGAAAAACAAGGTGTAGTCATGTAATCATTCTATGTCAGCATAATTGTAAAGATTAAATGAAATGACATATTTACAATGCTTACACAAGTACATTAAGGTAAAAAAAATTCACATTCACTGTGTGTTCTAATTTATAAAGTAAAAAGTAAGAAGATAGTAAAATACACTGAGTTGATAGTAACTAAAACACAGCTGGCATCAATATAGTATCAAACAGACTTCAGAACAAAGACTAATTTGCAAGGGAGAATGTGAATCATTTTATGATACAGACATTAATTAAACAAGAGTATATAGATATCATTAAATGTTTCTGTTTTGTAAGTGCAGAGTTTCAATATACATGAGGCCCAAACTAGAATAACCAGAGAGAGAGAGAGAGAGAGAGAGAGAGAGAACAAAAGAGGTTCACCCTTGTAGTTATAGATTTCGATTCTGACTCCCTTGTTGGCCTTAAACTATGATAGAAACCAGTAAGGGTATAGATGATATAACCATATCAGTCAACCTGATCTAGCTAAGGTCAAGTAGCTAGACCCAGAGACTGGCTCAACATTGGTGCAATAATGGCACTTATTTCATTGGGTAAACAATAGCTGTCTACCTGGACTTACAACCGACTCAATAGGAGGAAATTCACGCCTGGTGCCAGAAACCCAGCCAACTACCCATGGCTGGTGTGGTTACAGATCTTAGAGCAAAGACAACTATGGTTATTTTCTAAACCAATATAATTTCTAATTGTATTCAGTTAAGTGTAGCTCTTACTCATTATTATTGCAGAGATCCAGAAGTGGTCAAAAGGCATACAACAACTGACCATGGATGTGCTCCCCCAAATGATACACTTACAATGCAACCTCTATGCCTAAGGCTTGTAATAAAAAATAAAACTGCCATGATCAACAACCCAAACATTTACTTTAAACTAAACATACCATGACACTAAACCAGTAGAAAGCAAGACACATTACTTTGCCTAATCTTTTTAAACAACCCTACTTTAAACATTCTACTAGCTAGGTAATAATGGAAGGTTATAAGATAATATATTACAGTGACTTTAGCACTAAAACTAAGTGGAGAAAATAGCTAAAGTGGACAAAAACATGGGAAGATCAGTATAATAGTCACTAGGATGGGAGGCTCAATGGTCAGAACAGAGAGGCATTTTTAATTTTTTTATGGGTTTAAGTAACTATAGACAATATCCAGAAAGTTGTTTCTATTCAATAAAAGAAGTGTTCAGCAACAAGCATGTATAGCTACCAGCTAGAGCATGGTACCCTTGTTATGCCTTCCTTGTCCTAAGAACAGGGCTTCCAAATACCAAATCATATTTTTTTTTTGGTAGAGGAAGAGAAGAACAGGCAAAGAAGGAAATAATCTGTGTAATATTACTATTTCTATGAAGAATAAAATTTACTATATCATTGTATAAATTGTTAGCTTCTACTGATATGTTTTTAAAATCATGGCTAATGATCACCAATTAATTGTAAGAGATTGAATTTCAAAAGGTAAAATGGTTTACAACAAAATTAGACTATAAATATGTGTATAGATTCAGAAAACCTGGCTCAATTATGTGTCATCTAAATGGGTATTTGAATCTTGGCAGGCCTCCTAACTTCTGTGACATTCAGTATCCCTTCATACAAGGTGGTTATGACAATGCTTGCCATTTCTGTCTCATGATCTATTTTCAGGCATCAATGAGGCAAGGCTATACATAAATACATCTCAAACTGCCATCTAAATTTATTCATCCCATAAATAATACTCATAAGAACAGCAAAACAGGCACTGAGTGGATCCTCTATGCCAAGTACGAAGCTAAGCTCTTTATTTGCATTGCCTTATTTAATGATAGAGAACACTAAAAAAAAAAAATCAAAGCTGGATATTGATGGAGAATACTCATGTACACCAGCACTACAACACAAGGCATACAAAAAGAACATTTAAATACAAGGTCTGGAAAATCCTCCCAAGAGCTGACATTCCTCAAGGGCTGAATTATATGGATATAGTAGAAGCTGGTAGTTGCTTTAGTCATACAATAACTTAAATAGGAGAAACATATCAATGGTTGTTAAGCTGCAGTTAGATAGAAATAAAGAGTTTTGGTGTGCTATTGCCTAGCAGGGTATGTATAGATAACAAGCATTTATGACAAAGTTTGAAAAGCTAGAAGGAAGGATTTAAAAACCTTTTTACCAGAAAGAAATGGTAAATATTTGAAGAGACATAATTAATTTTATTTAAACATTATAAACCTATCATGTAGCAATAATACCACTAATTACTATGTATAATTTCATGTTTTATGTGTCTGATAAATATATGTAAAAAATACCCCCAAAAGCAAAAGTAGAAGCATGTTGCCAAAATGTACCATTTAAGATGAGTCATTATGAATGAATAGAAATAAGTAAACAGAATAAAGAAAGGAAAGGACATTCTAGGGAGAAGAAAGAGGAATAAGAACCACAATATATGAAAGAATGGTGTAAACTTTGAGGGCAGTGAAAAATTCAAATTCTTCTATGCTAAATTCACACTCTTCTATGCTAATGACAAAGAAAGGGATAGGTGGTGGATTATGCATTAAAAATGACATAGCTATAACAAAACAATGAACAAATATAAGACTGAAGCTATTGTGAGAAATGTTGGCAAACCATTTATCAGATAAGTTTTTGTATCTATGTTATAAAAGACAGTATTTATTATTGAATGCTAGAAAGATAAGTGTCCCAATTCAGAACTGAGCCTAAATTCTAAACAGATATTTCCCCAAAGATGGCATAAAAATGACCATAAGCACAAATGAAAAGCTGTTCAACATAATTAGTAATTGGGGAAATGCAAATCAAAGCCACAAGTAGAACTTCACACCTGCTCAGAGGGACATGATGCAAAAACAAAATGAAAAACTGTCAAGAAGAATATACTACATGCTTTCTTTACTATACTACATGTCAAGGAAATGTATATATATTTGTGTGTGTGTGTATATATATGTATATATATATGTATATATATATAATATATAATGTGTAATATTTAATTTTCATATATTTCACCTAGATTACAAATAAGGAAACTGGTCCAGGGAGATAAGTGATTTTTCTCAAAGTCAGATAACTAGCTAGTAATACTATAATTGGACTTCTAGTTTGGGCTGCACTCTACGAAGCAGGATATTCTCACTACTGTTTGGAAATGGGTAATCATTAAGGGCAAGAATTCCTAAAAACAGTTGCTCCCCATGGAACAATCACCCCTCTCAAGCTGGAGTTTGTATTGTTGCTAATTTTAACACAATGATAATATTTATATATTAAACACTTCTCTGGCTTATTCCCTTGACAACCACCCATCCAAAATTAGATAGAAAAAGGTTCCCTGTTAGTGCTTGGTCTTAAAAATCTGTTTGTGGGAACATACTCAAAAATATTTAATTAATGCTTTGAGGATTTCATACAATTTTAATATATTTCCTCTCCAACCTCTTCCCAGATCTATGCACATACCTCTCTAAGCACCCAACTTTGCTGCCTCTGCTGCTGCTTCCTCCTCTTCCTCCTCCTTTAAGTCATCATTTTCAATTTGCATAGCCCATGTGCAAGACCTGCCCTAGAGTGTAGCTCATTTACTTATGGGTCACACTATTAAAGAAAGCAAACTTTTTGTTTTTTTCTAAAGAAAACAAAGCTCTTTCTGAAGTTATCAAATGCCAATAGCCCCTCAGCTAGGGGTGGGACTTTGTACTGATCCCAGTTCCCCTGCAAGCTAGGATTTTTGTCTGTCTTGAGTTTGCACTGGTCTTGCACATGCTGGCATAATTACTGTAAGTTCAAATGTGCATTTGTTCTATCGAGTCTGGAAAACACTATTTCTTCATACTCATCCACTTCTACCTCTGGCTCTTACACTATTGATGATTCTTGAAACTTTGTGGGAGGGGTGTGACACAGATTTTCCATTTAGGTCTAAACATTTTCTTTATTCTGTTTTTATCTGCACACTGAACAGTTGCTAGTCTCTCTGAATACTGAAAGAAGTAGCTTTTCTGGTGAGGGTTGAGATTTACACTGATCTGTGGGTAGAGCAACAGGTCATTAGGAGTTGTTTTAATACTATGTCATTTTAGCAAATAAATAGTACATTCTCTCCTATGACCAAGACCAGGATAGGCAGAGGATATTGCTCGAATAACAGATTTAAGTATGGGCTCTATCTCCTGGAGTGGGTTTTATATCCAAGTAAACATTACTATTCCTAACATTGTCATGCCAGAAAAGTCATTACTGTACCTCACAGAGGTCACAACTGAGTAACATTGAGGATTGTTATTCTCTTTCAGTAGACTACACAGCCCCTTCTAGCCAGCAGGGGCAAAGCTTCCATGTCTGTACTTGCTTTAATTTCTTATGTTTTATGACTCAAGTGTGTAGTGTTTTCATCAATTAGGTCTTGCAATCAATTTCTGGAGGTTAACCAAGAGTAAAGGCAATAACCTACAATACTTAAGGATCTTTGGAATATCACTATCCCCAAACTCAAAAAGATAAGCAGATCCTGGTACTAGTGTTTATATTTGCTTGCACACAGTGTCTAGTTGGACTATTGTTCACCAATTTTAGGATAATGCCACTTAAGTTCTTTTTGTGTATGTATTATGTATATATTTGAGGATGCTTCTACAGTAGTAGGTTTCCATATGGCTTTTTCAAAAGACCTCTAGTATTTGTTTTCCCTCCCTAGATTCCCTCCTCCACTTTGACCTCCTATTCACCATACCATTTAATCCTCCTTATTTCATTATTCCTCTTTGTACCTCTGTATCACTATATTCTATCTGCCTTTCCCAGAAAGATTCCCTCCTTCCATATGGCTCCTTACTATTTAATTTCTGTGAGTATTGCAAAATAAGCACACATATGTAAAAACTCATAACTAACATCTACATATGAGAGAAAATGTGGTGTTTGCCTATCTGGGGCTGGGTTATATCACACAGGATGACTGTTTCCAGTTTCACTCATTTATTTATCTGTGTATGTCACAGTTTTATTTTTCATAAAAGTTCAATAATATTCCATTGTGTAAATGCACATTTTTGGTTGCCCATCCCATTTCCTGCCTATTATGAATATAGCATCAGTGAACATGGATGAGCAAGCATTTCAATGGTAAGATGTAGAATCCTTTGAGTGTCCAAGAGTATAGCTGGATTGAATGCTAGATTGATTTTCAGCTTCTTGAGAAATCTCTACACTGATTTCCAGAGTGACTGTACCAGTCTGTAATCCCAGCTATTATGACTGGGTTAAGATGAAATATCAAAGTAGTTTTAATTTGCATTTGCCTCATGGCTAAGGATGGTGAATATTTTTAAGTGTTCCTCAGACATTTGTACGTATCTTTAGTTATTCTGTTTAGGGGACTGAGATTGGAAGACTGCTTCAGTTCAAGGCCAGCTTAGCCTACATAGTGAGCTTCAGGACATTCCAGGGTACAGAACAAGATCTTGTCTTAAAATAAATAAACAAAAAAGTAGAATGTATCTGTGTACTGAATTGAAAGAATATATGACTAAATGGCAAAAACATAAAACCTTAGTAGGAAAACATTTAAGCTATTTTTAATGTTCCTCTGCTATAACAATAACTTATAGTCTATCTCTCTATCATCTTATCTATTCATCCATAGAGAAAAGATTCCACTTTTCTTGGCAGAGGAAGATTCTTGCCTCTATACAATGGTGCTACTGTAATTTGACCCTCAATATATTCTGTGGTTTCCTTATCTGAAAATTCAACAACAGGGAATGAACTGTATAGTAAAGTCCACCCTAGTATGTTTGCATATATACTGAATATGGTATTTCAGTACTTTGTTCATTTCATCTGTCCCTAAACAATTCAATACAGTACCTATTTACATAAAGTTTAAACTGTTATTAAGTCAATAGTCTAGAGATGATTTTAAGTATACAGAAGATATACTCAGGATATAGGGAAACACTATGCTAGTTCATGTAATAAACTTGAGAAGATTTTGGTCCCTGCGGTCAGTTCTGGAAATAATTTCCTGTGGATACTGGGTGAACACTGTATATTCTCTGGGTTAAAGTACCACCTGGGAAGTTGCTAGAAATAGGAACTACTAGGCCACACCCAAGACTTTTGATTCAGTATCTTTGGGTTGAGAGTCAGTACTCAGTGTTTTAATAAGTCCTTCTAATGATCCTAACATGCACTAAAATTTGGGAGCCATAGCTATGAACTATAGTAGTGATCACTACTAAATTTAACACATTAAAATTAGCAGGGTTACAATGAGTGGCCTAAAGACATGAATATGAGTATATATCCCTCATAAGCATTGTACAGATAACTCAGGCTTTTTATATTGCTTTAAAAGGTTTTTTTTTTTTTTTTTTTTTTTTTTAGTACAAGGCCATTAAAGTAGCACAAATGTTTTCACTTATGTCCTTGATATCTTCTTAACTCCTTAGTTTTCCCTTACCTGGGCCAGAAAACCCCAACATTTATACTCTATGTATGTATACAGTATCAAGGTGCTATAAGACTGAACCACCTTCCTCCCTGACCCTCATATTTCTGTTGAGAACATCCAAAGGACAACAAACTTTAAAACTTACTGCCAAGATTTTAAAGATTTTAAAGATCAGAAAAAAAGGTAATATAGAAATGCCCTGCTCAGAACTTATACTTTAGAGATAAAAAAAATTGATTCTAGAGACATTACACTAAACAGATCTTGCAATAAGTATTAGCATCATCTTTCATTATATTATGACTACTTCAGTGTAGTTGATCATGAGCAAATATATTCATAAAATCCACCTAGAAAGATTTAATTTTAAGATACATTTAGAAAGTTATATATACATATACATATATATATGTGTGTATATATAATTTATTATAAGTATTATTTAAAATGATATATATTCTTACGTAGCAGAAAAGACTGGCTGATTTTAGTTCTATCTGGAAGGTATTTATGTCCATCAAGGACTCTACTGTTCTCTAATTCATAAATCTCCACAAAGGTCAGTAAGGTCAATGTCCATCCAAAATAGTTCCAAATCTCTGTGTCTTGTGTTCCTTTTTTTTTTCTGCCCCTTCCTTTCATGTTAGCTATTAACTCTTACACCTATGAATGGGATTACATTCAGTAGTTTCCATCCCTACTCCTGTACCTACTCTTGTCAATGAGAACTGAGTTATCTAATAAACATGATATTTAGGACTATGACAATGATAACTGTAGGAGAGATAAGAAACTAGATTATTTAGAATAGGAAACCTGTGATTTTTACTTTGGCTTATACAATAGAGATCAAAAGAAATTAGAGAGTCAATGTTGGCGAACATGATATTCTCTAGGGAGGATGGAGAAGTGAGAGGAAATGATGTAAAAATTGTGTGTGTGTGTGTGTGTGTGTGTGTATGTGTGTGTGTGTGTGTGTTTGGGCATGAATGAAATTTAAAAAAATAAATTTAAAAAAGAATGTGACATACTACCAAGACACTCTTTACACAAATAAAAGAGAAACTGAACTGTAGCAATTATTTTAAACCCAAGAAAACATGATTTTCTTTAAATCAAGATTTTTACAGTGGTAGGGTTTTATTTGTTTTTCTAAGTAATAGATTCTATTTCTGAGAAATTTTATGTAAACAAGGGATGAGCTGACAACAGAAAATCCCCATGTACCTTCTCTTGCCATCCCACCATTAACAGCCTTCACAATTTCTGATATCCTGCACCCTAAAACAACAACACCCAAACCCAGAAGGTTTTGTATCTGTACAAATCCTGCCAAAAGAGCAGTCAAGATTACCTGTAACACCACAGAACTGTGGCTGTTGCTGGTAAAGATGCGTGTACTTCCTGCCTTGCAAGACTGCAAATGGGAAGAGAGGCCCATTTCACTTCCAAGGCACAGTTTCAAGTGCTGGTCTTCCTCTTCCACAAGTGATCTGAAATATTTTAAATCAAAAGACAGGGAAAAATTAAAATGTATATAATTCACAATAGTGAAATATTTAGAAAATTGTCAGCTGCTGCTGAAAGTCTAACTATGGAATATGCTGAGGATTCTTTTCCTGTATTCTAATCTCATAGCAATCCACAGCATAGAAGAAATACACATACGTTCAAAGGACAGAAATCGTAGAGAAGAACTGAGAAATCATCTAAAAGAGTTTTAAGCTGCAGCCTCAAGCAACTTTTAGGGTGACAGTGTTTGATTTATGTATTCTACTATTTGGATAGCAATATCATCAAATTATGTACTTCATGGTTAGGTTTAATTTCACGTACCCAAATTTAGGAAGAAAATTTTGCAAATGAAGTATATTCTCTATCGAGTACTTGCTAAGAATTTTACACCCATGAGCTCTTTTACTTTAATACAACCCAATATAAAATATCCTATTATTAGCCCCTTCTTTTCCTTTCTTTTCTTTTCTTTTCTTTTCTTTTTTCTTCTCTCTTCTCTCTTTTTCTTTTCTCATTTATTGTGCATGAATATCCACCTTCATGTAGGTCTGTGCACCCACAAGGGTGCCTAGTGCCCTCAGAGGTCAGAAGGATTCGGATTCCCTAGAACTGGAATTCTACATGGTTGTGAGGTACCATGTGGGAGCTAGGAACTGAATTTGGGTCCTCTGAGAGAAGAACTGCTGAACTATCTCTATAGTTCCTATCTCCTTTGTTCTTAAGGAAAGCAAAGGAAGTGTTAAAAATAATTTACCCAGGTTATTCAAGTAATTGAGTCAAGATTTTGATTTAAATCTAGCATTATTCCAATTCCTATCAACCCACACTAATAAAAGTTTTTAAAAAATCACCCTCAATATATTACTGCAGTACTTCATGTTGCTGCTATTAGTAATGGTTCTAGTCAACTCTAACAAAAATAAAATTCCACGCATAAAATAAAAACTTTTGCTCTCTTTTCTCAATTTGAGACTGATTATAGAAATAACTATATTGTACTAACATTTCCATTTTTCAAAGAAATGGATAACATAAGTGTAAGGCTGTTTAATATTATCTATCTATCTATCTATCTATCTATCTATCTATCTATCTATCTATCTCCCATAGAAAGGATTGCAGAATGTACATTTACTTAATTACCAAAAATATAGTGAAATCTTTGATAGTTAAAGGGATTTCCCACATCTATACTAAAAATGACTACCCTGAAATGACCTGTCATTATTTCTTACAAGAGGCCGTTTATATCATTACCTCTAGATAGCTAACATCGTTTCTAGATCATGTACCTAAGAACAAGGAGTCCTTGGCTCTGAATTGGTTTGGTTTGTATATTCATGATAGACACTGCTAAGTAGATATTAGAAAAAGAAAAAAATGTCAACATGAATTTTCTACTTATCTATATAACTTCCAGAATCTTAAATTATTTGATTTCTTAATTGGACCATCCATTATCAAAGATTTTACCCCTTTCCTGTAATATCTATAACCTGAGCTGCTCAGTTTTAATTAGAAAGACTGTAATACTGTAGTTACTTTATACACAAAGATGTTGCATTTTGAATACTGACACCGATCTAGTGCTTTTAAATCCTGTAATAATTAGCAGAAATTCTTGCCTTAAGGGTCACATTAACTCTTCTTAATGACATTAGAGCCATAATATAATGAAAATGAATTAATCATACATAACTATGTTTTATTCATCTCTCATTGATATTTAATAGAGAATAGTTCAAATAAGATTTTGACAAGCATAAAAGAAAATGAACACAGCCTTCCATTAAAGTTTCAGAAATAGCTTTAAAAAGAATGATATGCTATCTATCTATCTATCTATCTATCTATCTATCTATCTATCTATCTATCTATCTACATACACACACATATATATATATGTAACTTACATAGCATACAAAATACTCATATACATGTTTGTAGACAGGCACTGGAATTTATAGAATCAATTGGAAAAGTCACAAATAGATAGATGGTGAGGCATGTCTCTACACAAAAAAAATCTGTCCATCTAAAAGTATTTTAATAGCAAATTCAAGCAGACTGTGCTATTAATTTCTATATTCCCTACACACAGCCTGGCATGAGAGGCTTAATTTATGTCCTGCAACTGAATATGGAATCTCATTTCGGTGAATCACTCCAAAGACATTTCTTTATCACTCAGTGTTTAAATGACCATCAATTACCGCTTTGCAACAAGGATAGGGGTAAAGCTGGAGCTGCTCTGTCCTTATGACATATCCTAGAAGTTGTTACTTTCAATAAACTATAGATAACAACTTGTTTGTTTGTCAGTCGTCCCTTGCTCTCAAAATTGAGAAGGCTTCTATGAAAATAGAACCCTATCATGGCAACGGGAGATAACTAGCTTTCTAATTAATTACTTCAAAAGCTGAAGAAGGTCTCATACTTGACTTCTGGAATACTGAGGAGACTGACTCTTTACCATTCAAGACACTCCTTATTATTTCTGCACCAGTAACAGTACACGTCATGTCAAACTTCTTAGGAAACCGAGTTTATTGACTGCAAGGAAGAGCATTGATCTTCAACACTGAAAGGAAGTAATATCTCCCTCTTTTTGTAAAGCCCAGGCAACAATTATATCATGTTCTATTAAGGGATTGTTTATCAGATGAAATTTTTTGTCTTAAAATTTTTTTCAAGTCATTTAGTTAAAAAAATATGCATGCCAATGGTTCTCAAAAGGTAGAGGAAAGGACAGAATTTTGCTTCCAACTCCTGCCCTTTGCCATGCACATATTCTTTGACAATGGCTGTGGACATTTTTCACTGTAGCAACTGAGGGAGGGGTAGGCAATTACTGTCATCTCCTGAGATGCTGCTGGAGAATACTAGAGCACACAGGACAGTTCTATATGTCAAAGATGTTCTCCAGCAAAATATGTCAACGTTGCTAAGGTTGCGAAATCCTGCTATAGAGGGGTTGACTTCCACATGAAGTGTTTTAGTAATTTCATGTTTTAAATATTTCCCAACCCTTGGCTTGACTCCAAAAAGTAATGTTAGCAGTACAAAAACACAGCAGGGATTATTAATTACCACCACATCTTCTAAGCCATCTAACAGAATACTTCATCTCTCCTCAGTCCTAACATTTTGAAAACTCAAGTGTTTACAACAGATCAGTAGATAATAGTGCTGAGGTTTATAAAATAATTATATAGAAAAGAGGTTTTTTTTTTATATTTCATGTAAGAATAACAATTTCTTAATTCTACTTAAAACAATTGTTAACTGGATTTATTTATATATAATAAGTTACAACCTTACAAATCATGAACAAACTGTGATTACATAAATACTCAAAGGTTATTTAGAGGAGACAATGTCTTTATTAGCTTTTCTAAAACTTAAATCTTTCTGCTACATCCGTGTCTACATATGGTTGCCAAACTAATCCTCTACAATGAACACATTTTATTTTCAAAACAAACAACCAATGAACACAAAACCAATCTTTCATAAAATGTGCATGAACCAGCCAATGGTGTTTACTCAAGAAAATAATCAGTGTTTTTTGGAGAGAATTAATTTAGAGGTAGAGGCCTCTCAATTCATTTTACTAAAACAAATGCAAACATGAAAAAAACTGAACACACAGTAGTGTATTTACTTACACTGTTGTTTGAAGGAAAAAAAAAGTCTAAGCAATTGTTTTTTGTTAACAAGGCAATGCTAACATTGTAATCATAATCTCAAAATTTCCGTATTTCACAAAAACCTCAAGGAAAACAAATGTAAGTGAATACAAGTGCACAATTCATATAGACAGATGTACAAATACTTGACAAATCAAAATGTTCAATTTCTTTACTATCCATGAGTATGCAAATCAACACAAAGTTTCTATCTGTAAACCTATAAATTATCAAAGCATAGAACACAAGACATACTTTCAAAATTACTAGTGCAGACATGCATGAAATCCCTGGAGTCTACGTGGAGCTGTTCATCCAAATGGATACTTGACAAAAAGACTTCTAAAAATTACTAGACCAGTCTTTTTTCTTTCTTTCTTTTATGATAATGAAGGATTGTGCATTGCATCTATATCCTAGGAGACTGTCACAAAAGGAGTGCTCTGTGAATCTTGTTAAAACATTTGCAATACAGAACAGTGATAGGTAAGTTCATTTGTTCAAGGTTCTAGGAAGAACTGAATAGTCTTATAAATTACTATGCCAATCACATTGGTTGGTATGCTTAATGGGAGGGCACATCTAATTTGCATTGAGTCCAAATTCACAAGCTTCCACTAAATAGTCCTAGATCTCTACATCCAAAAGCCTAAGTTTATTAAAAGCAGCTATTGTGTTGGAAATCGAGGTAAGTTATAAAATGCACATTTCATTTTCTTGGCTTTTATCACCTCAATCTACAAATACACCTTAAATGCAAAAGCCAGGGAAGGTGACATTTCACTGTCAAGGAAAAGGGGAACAGTTTAGTACTTTTTGAAATTATTATCATGAGAATACATTAAAACCTCATGACTTTCCTTGGGAGGGAAGTTTTGTATGCCAACTTATTCATTGGTAGATTAACTTTTAGCTTTATATCAAATAAAGAACAGCACAGTGATTTTGCAAGGAAATAGTCTGTCTTAAACATTCTTGCGTTACTTACATGAATCAGAATAAATTCTAAAGTATACGAACAGCTTTATTGCTTCTCTCCATTCAGTTACTAGTTAAGTTCACAAAATTTCACTTTTGGCTTGCTATAATTTCCTCATACATATTCAATCTAACTTATACTGTAATAACACAGCTTCACTACAACAAAACACAAGTCTCTCTTAAGTTACCATTTAAAGTATAAGACAAATATTTTCAAGTTCCAAGATTAATAATATTATCGTAACCAAATGTTCCTGCCAGTGGGTGCGCACAGAGGAACAGCAACACTAAGAAGACAACACACGCGACAGCCGTAGAGGGATTGGCAGTAACATAAAGCAGGCCAGTTAATCAAGTCAATGACTCATCCTTTCCACAACTCAGCCCCCAGGAAAAGAAAAGTCAGATTTCAAACTCACAGTTTTAAAAGGAATTCAAGAAAGGGGTTTTCTTCAAAGAAGTACTCTCCCTCCATTTGTTTGCCTGCTCTGAAGTAGAGAAGTGTGTGCTAGCAGCAGCATTTGCTAAATGAAACATTTCTTGTGATAAAGTTGCATGGCAGGTGGAGGAAAAATTTTGCCACCTGTTCTCATAGTCATTTGAATTTGAGTGCTAAATCTGTCAAGGTATTTCCTTCCACCCTTGAGAAATGAATCAAAAACTTAAGATGATGGAAGCAATTTCCCATTAGTTTTCAGATAGATTCAAAGTATGAATTGAATGTTAAAGATATTAATAGATGTTTTTCTTCTCTTCCATCCATCCCAAACAAAAACTGAATGATAAATCAGACATATTTGCATATTCATACTCATTCATTTTATCTCTCTCCACTATGAAAAATTAGGGAACTACAAAATAAAAATCAGGAACAAAATTTCCAACTTCTGAAGTTAACATTTATAAAAGAAATCAGTCTATATAACAATAAAAATCTATTTTAAATCAGTTGTTTTAAAAATATGAAAAGTATTGAAGTATCAGTTTACCAACAAAATTCACAGCATTATTACATGAGGAAATTACAAATACCATGATGGCCTGTATTTGTAAGACATAAATTAAGTACTGGTTTAAAAAAAATAGACAACAAATCCCCTTAATAAAATTAGAGTTGAAAAGAATCAGAAAAACAAAGTTTTGGGGGAGTTATCTGTAATTTTATAACATATATGTTAAGTCTATTATCATTGATCTGAAATGGCTATAGTATTAGCAACATTTATCATAAACAATATTTTTATTTTTATCAATAGCTGCTGTTTTCAATATTCTATTTCTGCTGTGATAATACAAACATCCAGAAAAAGAAAAATAACCAAGGTGATAAGAATATGTCAAAATGGCATTTCCAAGTGCAAAAACTAGTATGCACATTTCTCAAATGCTCATATCTACCATATTCAAAATAGAATTACATTAATAAGTAGCTGATGTTCATAATAACATAGGAATAAGATCATTCACTCAGCACCTGCTGTGTACTAGGCACTATGCCAGGCACATTCTCATATGGTACTTAATCCTCATGACAATCCTACTTTCAAGACTGGGAACTGAAGCCCGGGGAGTTTAATGCCTCACATACATATCATAACTATGAATCCAAACCCATGTCTAAACCTAGAGCCAACATTGTTTCCATTACATGAGGGCTAAAAGTTAAAAATAGCAGCAAGTGGAGACTGTACAATGATTCACTTTGAAAAGCTTATTTTATAAATACTAGGAAATACCATAAAAATATATTCTGTTGGAAGCAAGTAATTTTCTGATTTAATTAATTGCATCCCAAATCCCCTGCTTTGAGTATGGAAAAGGATGATGCTGAGGCAAAAATTAACAGGTACAAGGTTCAGATGGTTCAGTGTGATGACTTCTAATTATCTATGATATAGGACAACTATAGTTGACAATAATTAGCTGAAGACTTAAAAGTAGCTATTAGTAAAGATTTTTAATATTCTCTAAACAAAAAATATCAAATGTCTAGGGTTAGATAGATATACCAATTTCATTGTTCTGATTATTATACATTATATGTGTGTATAGAGATATCACAGTGGATCTTATGAATATGTGTGATTACTAACATGCCATTTACAAAATTAAAAATAAAATCTATTTTTAGTGATGCAAGCCTAGTTGGGATGCTGAAACAGGAGGACCTCTTGAGCCTATGTGTTTGAGAGTAGCCTGGGCAACACATCAAGACCTTGTCCCCACATCATGAAAACTGATAATAAATAGGACTAAAGATAGCTTAGTAGTAAAGAGTATTTCTTGCTCTTCCAGAAAACCTGAGTTTGATTCCCAGCATCCACATGGGGAAGTTCAAAACACACACACACACACACACACACACACACACACACACACACACACAGAAAGAGAGAGAGAGAGAGGTACTAACACGTGAATAAGAAAATAAGATAAATCTTTTTTAAAAATTAGTAAATATTTAAAAAATAAAAGTACTCCTTTTTATCACTCTACTTTCATAAAAAACAAAAACACAACAACACCAAAGGTAAAATTATGTACTAACATGGGAAGAAGGGGTAGTACTTCTTTGGCCATAATTCAGATTAAATTTAGGAAGGATTTTACATTACTGTTACCAGCATTTAAAAGAACAGATTTTAAATTCCAATGCTGACTATCATGATCACAAAAATAGCACTATGACACAGATGAGGGAATTGGGCTAGACAAATGGAATGACAAATGATACTCCATTAGATAACTGTAACAGGATGAAAGTTAATTATCCGAACCAAAAAGCATTTGCACTGAATATTTCAATCCTGTCCTTGAACAACTCTAAAATTAATGATTTTGCTTTCACCCTGCCATATTTTAAGACTCTGTTCTGCTCTCCTCATTTAATACACTGATACTAATTAAATTACATCAAGTTTCACATACCTTGATGAAAATTTATTCTATTTAAGAAGCTTGGTTTAGATATAATAATAATAATAACTATTATTATTATTCACATTTTTAAATAATATTTTGGTAGCAAACAGAGAGCATATAGGTCAGTAGTGGGTGAATAGATGGAAGAAAAGATGGATGGATGAACTGTAGATTATAAAGAACAAATAGAATCCACTATATATTTGGAAGTAGAAATAAAACAGTAAGTGAAGAAATAAATTAATGAATGTTCATTCCATTCCTGGCATATAGAAAATATCTCATCCAAAGAGTCCTTTGCCTTTAGACAGCTACAAAATATGACAGATTGCACATGGAGGTTGTGGTAGTTTGAATAAGAATGGCCCCCATAAACTCATATATTTGAATGCTTGTGGAGTGGCATTAGAAGTTATGGCAATGTTGGGGTAATACGGTCTTGCTGAAAAAAAGTATGTCCTCAGGGTGAGCTTTGAGGTTTCAAATGTCCAAGCCAGGCCAAGTGTATCTCTCTTCCTGCTGTCTATGGATTTGGTTGTAGAACTCTCAGCTACCTCTCCAGAACCATGTCTGTCTGTCTGTATGCCACCATGCTTCCTGCCATGATGACAACAGACTAAACCTCTGAACCTATAAGTCATCCCTAGTTATATTTAACTCCATTAAAAGAGTTCTTGTGGTCTGGATATCTCTTCACAGCAATAGAAACACTAACAGCGGGGGACTTCAATATGTAGAAGTCAGTTGAAAGAAATAGCAAATACTCTAATTACTATTAGTTAAGTAGAGGACACCGAATCTGTCCTCTAGTAACACACAAACCTTTTGGCAGAATGTTCTAACCTCCAGCCATTAATCAATCAGACCTGGCTATCGAGAAGCCTCAGTATACCTGCAGCATTGACTTTGGCTTCCCTCCTTTCAATCCTCAATAAAGAAATTGGATTATACTCTCCAGCTCCTTCAATATCAAGCCAACTTGCTTTAACCCCCCCCCCCCTTTTTTTCCTTAAAGAGGATTGTTCACCTCTAGTGGCATATTTTAATAAGATATCCATACTATGAACAAACTGGGTTCTAAATGCCTAGAATTCTACTTTACTAAGTATCCAAACATTGAAGTTAGACAAATTTAATATTTATTTAGAAGGCAGATCCCATAAACCAAAGGCAAATTAGCAACTACAGAGACAAATCTACTGGGAAAAAGAGAAGCATTAGGCCAGTGGGGGTGGGGGGGGAGTGAACAGTTCAACCACTTCCTAGATTTTCCAGTTATATTCAACTTATGTTTATTATTTTATTATTTATGTATATCAGTGTTTTGCCTCCATGCTGTAAAGTAGTAATAAAATATCACCTTAATTTGAGATAATGGAACAGAATCCTTCTTTCTTTCCTTTCTATACAGAACATTAAACAGTGTCTCACATGCAAATTATAACTTATGACAATCAGAGTAGGTGAGAAGCACATAGAAAGAAATGAGTCATCAGGGAAGCGAGAATACTAATGAGGTGTTACAAGTTTGCCCACTGGTTAGAAAATGGTACCTACCAACCTTTACTATATGCTCACGAGCCATTCTTTAAAAGTAACAGTTTTAAATCTTCAAAATGTGATCTTTTCACATGTCTGCAATATCCTATGTAAAAGTGAATTTGACTACTTATGTCTTGATGGTCCTTAATGACAGAAACCTAGCCAATCAGAACAAATTTCAGGAATCTCATATATATCCTGTTATCCATCCAAACGAGCCATAGATGAAATATTTCAGATTCTAAAAGGCAACTGCCATCACCAGAACATTTTTGCCACCCTCATACACTGTATTTATGATGACTAATTTCATATGCATTATGTTTTAGCATTTTCATAAATACTGATCTTATATCTCAGAAAACTATCTCCTTGTTCAAAGGTATTTGGTTATGTACTATAGACTAAACAAAAAGAAAAAATTAGACCTACATTTTTGGCTCCCAGATAACTGGGGCTAGCCTGCCTTAACTAACTGAATACCCCAATTAATTCACAATAGATTCTTGATTAGAGAATATAAAACTTATAAATTAGCAGCTGTCTTGATTTAGGTTACTTTTATCAGTCACTGCTATGCCTTTTGTCTACCTTCAGTTAACTAGTATGGAAAAACAATCTTATTTAAGCATATTTAGGAAGTAATTCACTTAATTTATAATCTCCAGTATTTCTGGCTGGTCTTTCACATCACATGTTCAGGGAAATGAGAGAAAGGAGGTGGTAGAAGATGAGTTAACTATGAAAGAGGTATGAAGAAGTCTTATGAAAACTCAGTAATTTTTAAAATATATACATGAGTGTTTTGTCTCCCTATATATCTATATGTCACAGACATGTCTAATGGCTATAGAGGCCAGAAGTAGACATTAGAGATGATTGTGGGCCACAATGCGGGTGCTACTAATTAAACCTTGACCTTCTGGACGAGGAGTCAGCGTGTCCTAGCCAATGAATCACACTCCAAATTCTGAAAACCTACTGGTTTTTAAATATGTATAATGATGTTTATATATTTATTTATGTTTAAAAAGGCATATTCAGAAGTACACTTCAGGAGTAGATAATGTTCCCAGATGGCATGGGGGGGGGGGCGGTGTTAAATAAAAATCTCATTGCCAAAAACAGTTTTCTACCCTTTGAATTATTATTGGTTACAGAGACACCAGAAGACCCCTAAATCAACACAGGGTATTTCGTCTTTTCTGCCCTGTAGAACGACTACTGCTAAAGATACTGCATACTTCGGCTATGGGGCATACAAAAATCAATTTCAAACTAACTAGGAAACTTCTTTTTTGCTGGCTAGCTTTTATAGTGCCATAAGGTACTATTGAGGTTGACGGGTAGATAGGGGGATATCAGTGGCCCTACTTAATGCTGGAATGCACAAACTACAATACCGACTGCTAGGACATATGTACCCATTGGTGACGTGGTAGCATGACTATTATAGGATAACCAATTTTTCTCTTGATTGAATTTGAGACATCTATTCCACAAGAGGGATTTCATGCCTGGTACTATAAACTTGGTGACAAGTTCATGGCTATAGAAAGCATAGATCCTACAAGGCAACTTACTACTGTTGTTTTAAACAGTGCTATTGTCAAACTTTTTGTTTTGTTTTGTTTTGTTTTGTTTTTTCGAGACAGGGTTTCTCTGTATATCCCTGGCTGTCCAGGAACTCACTCTGTAGACCAGGCTGACCTCGAACTCAGAAATCCACCTGCTTCTGCCTCCCGAGTGCTGGGATTAAAGGCGTGAGCCACCACACCTGGCGGTCAAACTATTTTTTTTTTAAATGTATTTATGTTTAGACTCATCATACAGATTTGCCTTGATCTCAGCTTTGGTCAGAGAAGCTTTTTATCACAGTAGGCAGTTGTTAATGCAGAGATTTATTACAGGCCACCCATCAATCTCTCAACCCAAGGCGCAGGGAACATTATACGAGAGAGGATAGAAAGCCAAGGGATAGGGTTGAGTGTTTTGAAATGCTTTCATCTGTACATGACATGTTTGCTGCACCCACTATTGTTACCTTCCTAAGATCAAGCTAAGTAAAAACATCTAGGCAGGATAGGGGATGGGCTAGCAAGGCTTCACCCATAGTTGAGGAGCTACTGGCAGTTGATACCTGCTAGAGGAGGGACAGTCACTTTTCTTTGAATGTGTAACTAGATAGGTTTTCCATATTCCCGTGGAGGATCCTACACCAACATGCGTATAGATAGTATTAATTGGGTTATAAAAATATCTATCAATTAAAAAAAGAAGACAGGAAGTTGAGAGGAAGATGTGTTGAGAATAGGCCATAGGATATCGGAGGGGATCAGTGAGGGGTGATGGGTTCTTCAGATCAAGACACATTATGTACATAATATGAAGTTTTGTAAGAATGAAAATATTCAAAAAAGAAAATCATGGAATTTCAATGTGCTATCTGCTAAGCCTCTATAATTACTACAAAGCTCGTCTGGGTATAAAATTCATAACATAAGGAAATGTGGTTGATTTCTGAGCATAATTTTTTTTCTCTTAAGCATTATTTAGATTCATTTTGTCTTGTGGTCAGACACTCTTTTTACTAGACCTCACATATAAAATACATTAATTAAGTGTATATAAACTATTTTAAAAATTATAAATCTTCCTGAAGTTTTTTCCCTGTTAAGACAAAAGACATGTAATAGATAAAATATCCTTTAAAGTTAAGAGTACTTGAAATCTTAAAATGACTAAAACTTTATTTTCTTTATCAAATTACAAGCTGATATACTCTATGGCAAATATATTTTGGTCCCTGGCTAATTGTTTGTAGTGAGAATACTGTCAGTCTTTTCTCAGCACCATGGGCTTTATGAGCAATGATGCACAGAATCTGGGTTTTAGGGTAGTTTCTTTCCTAGACAAGAAAGCTATAACTTAACATCTAACAAGAAAATGAAGTGCTACTACCTATTTCCAATTAAATTGATCAATACTATGATGTGAAGAGGAACTAACTATACAGGGTTATAGTCCAAAAAGCAACTTTCTCTAAGGTCATACGTCCAGCATTTATGGGGCATTTCTTATATGCTAGACACTACCTTAAGAAATAAGAATATAAACATCAGGCAGAGTAGTTTCTTGTTAAGTCACCATAGTCAGAAAAGCAATTACTAAGTGATTAAATTAAATAGAATTTAGTAGATGCTTACCATCATCTACCAGTGAATTTCATGTATCATTCATGTAAACCAGCACCCACATTTAGTAGAAATTTGTTCCCTGATCCCTAAGGGCTTCCTTCCTTCCTCCTTCCCTCCTTCCCTCCCTCCCTCCCTCCCTCCCTCCCTCCCTCCCTCCCTCCCTCTTTCCTTCCTTCCTTCCTTCCTTCCTTCCTTCCTTCCTTCCTTCCTTCCTTCAAGAAGCATGTACTGGTGTTTTAACTACATGTATGTCTATGCTCCACTTGTGCAGAGGTCAGAAGAGGGTATAAGAAGTCCTTGAACTGGAGCTAGAGAAGGCTGTGAGCTACCATTTAAGTACTAGACATCTAACCCAGGTCCTCTGGAAGAGGTACAAATGATCTTCATTCATGAGTCATTTTTCCAGCCCTATGGGTATCCCTTCATATTTAACATATAATGATCAATTTTAAAATGATATTTCTCTATATTTGGCTATATCCAAAGCTAGATTGATAAGTAAATAATATTAACTACTAAAAAAAGGTAACCTGATATTTTAATTATATCAAACAAAGCCAAAGTTTATAATGATGTGACAGTATAACACATTTCCAAGGCTGCATTATCTAGCTGCATCTATTAAAATACTCTGACAGCATACCTGCAGAAAATATGAGCCAGATCTCCAGTCTACTTAAAAGGAAACTTTGGTTACAATTCCACAAATATCTTTACAATCTTTTAGAAATGATTATGCATACACACACTTGTAAAGAGCTGTGCTCAAAGATCATGAATTGGATAATCTGTTTATAACTTAGAATATACATATATTCTCCAAACTTCTATTTCAATTATCTTGAATTTCCACTCAAATAAGGTACAGCAACTTAATTGGGACCACATTTCACCCCAGCACAAGAGAAAATGAGTGAACTTATCTATGAAGAGCGATCTAGTTGAGGCTTTGTTGTGAACTGGCCTTTAACATTAACTGTAACACTTTTGAAACCAGAAACAAAAGAAAAGGTGAAGCTAGTTGACTTTGCAATGGTTGTTAAACATAATTTTAGATTTTTTTAAACCACCTACAGTGAGAAACATGAATGTGAAAGGAACAAAGGAAGGGAAGGAAGGGAGAGCATGGGCCGAAGAATAACATGCACACGCTGGCCTGAACTTGATACCCTAACTTATCATTTTCCTAATGTTTCAATTTCAAAAACATATACCTAATAATATAGTATTCAAAAATTTAAAGCTAATATGTGGCTTATGACGTGGCTCACTAGGTAAAGGTGTATGGCCTCAGTCCTGACAACCTGAATTTGAAGCATGGCATCCACATGTCGGAAGGTATCTTACGTTTTGCTCGATTGCTGTAAAGAACCATCATGACCATGGAAATTTCTAAGAAGAAAACACTACATTGGAGGCATGCTGATAGTTTTAGCGGGTTAGTTCATTATCATCATGGCAGCTAACAAATAGGCATGGCACTGGAGCAGTACCTGGGAGCTTTACATCCTGACCTGAAGGAAGTTGGCAAAAAGAAAGAGAGCCTGGTATGGGCTTTTGAAACCTCTAGTGATATGGCTCCTTCACCAAGGCCACTAACCTTAATCATTCACAAACAGTTGTACTAATTAAGAACTCATCACTCAAATCTATGAGCCCATGGGGGCCATCCTCATTCAAACCATGCTAAAAGAAGAGAACCAACTCCTGCAAGTTGTCCTTTAATCTACACACACAGCATGATATATGTACATACATGCACCATAAGTATATTGAATAAAAAGAAAGACAAAATACTATCAAGCCTCTGTAGCTTACTAGTAAGAAGATTATGTCTAGAGAGCTGGGTAACCAGATCTGAGTTAAAACCTACCCTAAATTGGACTCCAAGTTTAGAAATAGTGCTTTTCAGGCCTTCGTAACTTGAAGAATCAGATTTAAAACTCAGTAGTAGAAACACAAACAGTACTCACCTGCTGCTATGACTTTACTGAATAATTGGTAATTAAGGAACACTCAAATTCCAATACGCTCTCATTTTCCTACCAGAAACCTTGCACTGAAGGGCATAAGAAAGGTTATCAATCACATAATTATATGCCATGGTGTGATAATTCTAAAATACATTAAAATTTTAATTGCCTTGAATTTTATTGATTCTTAACCCACAGTATGTGTGTGTTTCTAACTGAAGCATGTGAAGCTTGCTTAAAAGGTTCTCGGAAACCTGTGTCTATTTCACTTTGCAGAGACGTGTGAGAATCTTCTCATTCTTTGAACAAACAATTGCTGGGAGAGGGCAGAAAGAAATATGGAACAATTTAGGTTTTCAATGAAATATGATGCAGTTGTATCAACCAACTTGCACCATGCACTTACCTGAGTAATTTCCAAACAGCACTATTAACAATGGAATATGTATCAAAAGATGGCCTAGTCGGCCATCAATGGAAAGAGAGGCCCATTGGTCAGGCAAACTTTATATGCCCCAGTACAGGGGAACGCCAGGGCCAAAAAATGGGAATGGGTGGGTAGGGAAGTGGGGGGGGGGGTGTGGGGGACTTTTGGGATAGCATTGGAAATGTAATTGAGGAAAATACGTAATAAAAAAATATTATTCAAAAAAAAGAAAAAAAAAACAGTTACAAAAAAAATAAGAAAAGAAAATGGGTTTCATTATTTCATCCAAAAGATAGCATTAGTTCTTACTTAATTTTCAAAGAGCCTTAACGTGTGGAAATCTTGTTCCCATAGTCTTTGTTTTATGAAATCCAATAACTAATACAAATTTAATGGCTAGCATTTTAGTTCACATTTTATCATCATTTAATGTGATTATGTCTCCTTACAAAATTGATGTCGTCAATATCTATTTACAAGAATTGGAACACAAAATTGTTCTTCTATAGTACTCTAATGATGCTTTCAACAAAAACCCAGGTAATAAGGTTTTCAATGGACAATTCTACTTTTAATAAGATTTTAATTAAATTTTGTTGCAAGAGTTTTAGAGCTGCCTATCTAACATTTAAATTACTACAATTTGCAAGAAGAAAATTATTGACCCAGAAATTAATATAGCTTAGTTGTAAGAATTCAAAGTTTATAATATCAGTTTGGTTCATTGGAAAAGATTTTTTCCATTTCTTATGAAAGTCGTGGACGACTTTGTTGATCTAGATGCATGAGAGCATAATTATTCACATCCCAGAATCTTGTGAGCATGGTAAAGGCAAATGCATGTGGTGCACATGTCCAAGGCAAAAGTAACTAAGATTATGGACGTTGATATGTCAAAATGTTTTATATTATTCAGGTGGCCGAATCTAGTCACATAACTCCTTATATGAAGAAATAGAGTGGGTCAGAGAGCAATTTAAAAAAAAAAAAAGGATTCAGCTTGTTGGCTTTGAAGATGGAAGAGAGTCAAAAGTCAAGGAATGAAGTTACCCTCCAGAAGCTAAGATTCTCCTTCAGCTATAGCCAGCTAGACAATGGGGACCTTAATCCTACCCTCACAGAGAACTTCATTTAATCACTGACAGGAAATGAGCAGGAAACAGATTTCCCCTAGAGCCTCTGCCCTGCTGAAACTTGAATTTTTGCCTGCTGAGTCCAGTATCAAACTTATGATCTACTAAACTGTAAAATAATACATTTGTGAAGCTTTAGGCTACCAGTCCACATTAACTCAATACTAAAGCAATAGAAAGCTAAGAAATGGGGCATTTAAATTTGTATTGAGTGCAAGTATATAGGGTATTATTGTCCTCAAGAAAATATTAAACAAACTGACTAGAAAGGTGTCCTTGACAGTGCTAAAAAGAACATACCAGCTATAGCACTGTCCATGGTATCCAGTTTCCACAGGGAACCAAAGTAGAATACTGCATTAAGAATTCCACAGGCCAAGTGTGGTGGTCCATGCCTGGGAGGCAGAATTCTGTGAGTTCCAGACTAGTCTGTTCTACACAGCAAGTTACAGGCTAACCAGGGCCATATTGTGAGACCCTGTCTCAAAAACAACAAAATCCACACAAAAATTATTCCAGAAAAGAAATTATACTCATATCAGGAGACAGTAGATGAGAACAGCAAGTGAACAAAGTTAACCCAATATTTCTGAACAACTTTTCCAGCTGACAATATGCAGATGAGTCTCTTTTTCTATACCACTACTCACTACAAAAAAACCCAAAAAACAAAAAACAAAACAAAACAAAAACCTCAGCTACCAGACTGCCTATCTCTAATTAAAATATGAAATAAAAATTAGCAAAAGTTTTTTTTGGGGGGTTATAGTTCAGTGATATAGACCTTGCCTAGCATCCACAAAACCGGGGTCCCATACCAAGCACCACACATGACATTAAACTTAATTTAGAAGACACAAACATCTACACAAATGAAAAAGGTATTAGAGGTAGCAAAGGCTTTGAAATCAGGTAACCCTGGGTTTAAATTATGGCATCACTTATCATACTGAACAAGCTAATTAATTTACCTGAAACTCTGTGTCTGTGATTGTAAGAATGGGAGAGTACATTTATGTATGCAGTTTCATAGAAGGTGCTTAACAGTTTCATAGTAGCCCTCAGTAAATAATATTAACCATGCCAAACAAGGACATTAAAAAATAGGATACATTCTCATATGAAATTTAGAGTATGATATGCATGGTAAACTTTTAAGCTCTTATTATTTTCTTATTGCAGGATTTGATTTCACTTCTCCACTGAACCCCATTTTAAGATGTGCTCTGAAACAAGGTGTGCATGCTCTCACTTTAGCAAGCCATAAATGTGAACAGCTGAGTAAAAACAACAGATCCCTTTATCATAGTTAGTGATGTCAGTAAAAAAAATTTACTGTAATTGAAAATGATATTATGTCACTTTAACCCAGAATTCCATTAAATAGTTTAGAGAGAATGATTGCTGCTTGGAAAGCTAGGTAAGTACCATTATGTGATAAAAAGCATCTGACCAATAAGTTATTTCCTGTCTAACGTAAGAGTGGCCCTCCATTTTGTTGTTTAGAGAGTTACCATCAGGATTAAGTACAAATTATTTTGAATACTATGCAGTATACGTTTTAAAATCTGGCACCTATCTCCAATTTGTGCCTCATTAGGCTTAAGATCCATTTTTCTTCTGTAATGTTTTCATTGTCTTTGAATCAGTTATCAAAATTGAAAGTGTTTAATACCTATCTTGCTTTAGAATTTTCATAGAAGGAAAACAGGATTAAAAACAGAATGGAAGATGGAGAATAGTTACTGACTGACTGTAAGCACTGCATTTGCCTAACACTCAGCCATTACACTTGGCATGCAATATCGAGCACTGCTGAATGTTACTGATTTAGAATATGGCAGTTCCTGATTTACAATAGTCTCACACACACACACACACACACACACACTTACTTTTTTATTTGCTATAAAATATGCATTCAGAAGCAAACCTTTTCTTATATTATCACAAGACTGTGTCACTCTAGGTCACAGTCACACATTATGATGATAAACATAAACTACCACCTTACAGTATGCTGTGATGGTAGTCAGGGATAGGAAGTAAGTTAGGTGTAGTGAATTCATTGGTTTTTTTTTTTTCCTGTGATATTTTCAACTTACAAGATGACTGAGAAAGTAGCATGCACTGTGAATACCTAGCATGCACGTATCTGTCCTCTTTGGTATAGACTTGAAGAAACACACAGGAATACACTGCGAGTGCCATTTCAATGTAAAATATCTTCTGCAGTGCTTATTGCTTAACTCTTTAACTGCAATAAAGTTATTTACACAGACATTGCTCTCTCACTCTTTCCTCTCAAATTTGGTTCTACATACATCTGGCCTGCACATTCTGTCAAGCTGAATGGGAGGAATCCCTAGTAACTGTGGACTTCTCACAATATCAAGATTTGCAATTTTACTTCTTGCCCACTATGGGCAGTTGCTTTGCAGGGAGGGATTCTGGGTAGCAGCATCTCATTAAGGATAAAAAGAATGAAGCCAGATAAATGATTGGCAAGTAAAATTTTTTGAAATATCTGAAAGTAAAAGAAACACTAGCTGTTGTTTTATACATGGATGGTGTGTAGAATTATTAAATGGTTTTTAAAAATACACAATGGGATTGACCAGGAAATTTTAAGTTAACTTGAACATGCCCGACTAAAGTATCTTAAATAGCTAAAAGAATAAATGTTGACGAAGAGAAGGTACAGTCTAGTCATAAGTCTCTAACAAGAAAAGTTTGCAAAAATGAAAGGCTGTCTTCCCCTAATGGGACCACATACATTGCATAGAAGTACTGAGTGAAAACAACTTAAGCATGAAGTGTCTGGGAACCATGACACACAGGACAGTTTCCAAGCTTGGCTCTATTCAAGAAATACTTTTAAATATACTAGCTCCATGAGACTCTACTTGGAAATAAAAGAGGAGGAACTGATTTTGCACAGTACAAAAACCTGTCCATGAATGAAGAAGGGTGCTATTCTGGGGAGGTAGTCAATTCTCTTTTCCTGACAGTGTTCAAGGAGGTCATGGATCAGAATCCTTGAAAAGTATCACAGAAGGGGTCCCTGCACTAATTAAAGGAAGTATATGAGCTCTCAGAATCGCCTCAAAGGTCACTGTGATTTTCTATTAATAAATGATAAGGTAACCCTTCTGTAAGCCAAGACAATGCAAATTACTAACCACCATGCCACAAAAGTGACAGAGCAACACAAATTAGTCTAATGCATTAGCTATATGATTTATTGACATAATTTTTTATGTAGCAAAGACAAATCAAACAGACACAAAATTAAAAGTTTATGTACTAAAAGTAGAAGAGATCACTCTTTCTAAATTTGAGACTACTGAAATATTGCAGTAGTTAAGAGAGATTTTTCAAACTACAAGTTTTGATTTGTACAATGAATTAGTAGAGGATATTCTTAGGGAAACAAAGGGAAAGAAAATATCAAAAAGGATAAAAATATGCGTTTTGTTTTATATCTGTATTTTGAATCATCCAGAAATGGGGAAAATTAGCATAGCATGCAAAATGTTTTTCTGTGGAAATCTAAGGACTGAATTTTATTGATTAAAAAATTGCTATGAAATATGATACTGTTGGCATTAACTATAAAATATAGTTTACATATACAACAAATTTTAAACAGAAAGCTAACTAATTACAATCGTAGGGGCTAAAGGAGGATGAGACTCATTCTGGTTCAAATTAGTTCACTAATATCAGTCATCTCTTAGCCCATCTTGCTAAAATTCACTGTTATGATGCACCATACAATTCTTAACCTAGTTATTTTCCACCTTCTTTCCACACTTCTATTACTGATAAAACTTTGTGTTTGTGAAGAAAAGAAGAAAACCTCTCTAGTACTAACACTGTTCCAGTGTGTGTTCAGAATGTAACAATGCATTAATCCTATAACATTGGTCTGAATGAGCCATTTGCTGTTTTAAAACAACGAATACCAAAACACTGGCAAAGCACTTCAATGCGGTTGCCCTTTCAGCTTTATTAATTTAAGCCAAATGACAGGGGAATTTATATGGTTTCCACCTGTCAAGAGCAGAGTCTCTACTAATGCAGTTTTCACTGACCAGGAAAACCTCCCTGAGGCTAAGGCTGAACTTCAACCTAGTGTTGAACAGACGGTAGCACAAACATGTCACCAAGGACTCTGTTTCTATTAAGAGAATCCCTTCCGAAATCCAGATGGATGGCATACCACTCTGCACGTGTTCAAACCTGAAACTGGATGAAGACTATGTCTACTCAGTAAACAGGGCCAAAATTACCCTAATTCTTCTATCTTCCCTAATGCATTACATCATAATTGAAATGTATGCTACATAAAACAGCTTTCCTTAAAGGTGCCATAGTCACTATTGTCACCACTCTTGAAAATATTGAGACATTTCAACTATCTAAAAAGAGAAAACAAACTCGAGCTATAAATCCCAAAGGAGCAAACACAACATATTTGTTTGATGTTGAAAATGAATTCAATGTTCTGTACTGTAGCAGATGTTAGCATAGCATCCCTGACCTGTCTAGAGCATCAAAGCAAAGCTCGAGCCAAACAGCACTGACACTGGGCTTAGAAAGATAATGTAAGACCCTTTATATTTTGTTGTACGTGCTGAATTCCTACAGTACAGTTGTGCTATAACTAAGGAAAACTTGTTTTGGCAGTTCAGTCTTTGAGAAAATACTTGCTTCCAATCACAGTCATGTAATGTGCATTTGACAAATTGCAGTACATAATCATAAAACCCTGTAAAGCATTCTTTGTGTTACACAGGCACACGTACAAGAAGATTGCACCTAAACTGTGAGTGAGTCTAGATTATTCAAAATATGGCTTGAAATTCTAAGACATGATAGATCAATGTCCAACAGATCACAGTATGCCAAGGAGTCTGAATTTAATTCTTCCATTGCAATGTAAAGAGTTTAAAGAGCAACAGCAACAAACCCCAAGATTTTGGCAGATAAGCCAAACAATTCTAAGGCCAAATATTGGTACCTAACCTAGTAATCTAACTTAGGTTTGATCATCTGAGACTTGAATTTTATGTTAATCTTAAATAGAGTAAGTAGAGTGTAAAGTACTGATGACAGCAACACGCTTTATGATTGGTGGTCAAATGACTCAATGCATTGTGATCTAAAAGGTAACAGGCAATCAACTTACATACTCCCCAAGTGAGCTTTTTCCATATCAAACATTTTTTTATCTACATGTATATTCATTTAATGTTTGGTAGTAATATGTTTATAAAGAAAACACACTGGGACCAATTTAATATTATTGCCTGGTGCCAGTCAAAATAGTCTAGCCTAATCTTTAGCTCTTCAAACATCTTTCCATCCTACCTATGCATATTACCAGTAAATAGTATTCACCATTGTAAGAGCACAGTATTTTCTACCTTTTACCTTCTAAACAGATGAATTCGAGGGAAGAAAAGTCATTTATTAAAAATGTTGTGTTACCTTGCATCTGAGCTTTGTGGCTAGTAAGAATCAAAAAAAAAAGAATTATTAAAATATGGGCATATATTTAAATATCTCTAAAAAGGGCAAAGGAACCTCAAAAGGGAGTATAAGTTGGATCATTTGAACAGAGAAACATAGTAAAAATACCATAAACATTAATTACTATTATTCATGGTAACCAAGTGATCTTTGCAGGGTTTTGTTTTGTTTATAGTTAAGTTGCTTTTTGTATATATTTCACCATTCCTCATTAGCCAAGATTCATAAAGTTGGGAAGCTATCCTGTTTTTCTCAAATAATTGGAAGGAGTTCCACTAATTGGTACCTCCCATTAATTTGTGCTTTTCCTAAATACAGCATCTGCAACCCAAACATAGCTGTTCTATTTTCACAAACATCAACTAAATTATTTCACTTAAAAAAAAAAGATTCCACTAGCCATTTAGATAAAATAACCCAGAACACAAGGACCACCATGAAAAATGATCTCAAAATGACTCTGAAATATGCTCATTTTTCAATGCTTTCCAGGGAATCACTTCAATTACAGTAAAAACAACTGAGTACCTTTCAAAAGACCTGACTATTGTATATCATATACAACTAAGTTTAAAAATGACAACACACAATGGACTTCTAAATACATGTATCACCTAAAGCAAAAACAATTTCCACATTATGACTGTCCACCAAAAATAATTTCAAGGGAACATTCAGAGTTCAAGCACCTTTAATACTCAAAAGATTTCCTTGTGCTAATGTCGTTTTCTTAAAAGGTTCAGCTTTCCTGCACTCATTCTTCCTCCAGAGGAAGATTTAGAACAATACTTCAAAAGAACATTTCAGCATAGCTCCGAGATTTTATTTTTAATGCTATTATTTTATATATTTAAAATATATATTTTTTTAAAATTCCAAACAGGTTGCCCAATGTATTTCTATAGCTCTTTATTTAAAAACACATTTCTAAACAGCTGTTTGTTAGAATACTCTTTTCCACCTCTGAATATATAAGTAATTGCCCAGAGAAGTAACATGCCACCTAAATTTGAACTTGTACTTCACAACTTGAATGAACACTAAGAAAGACATATCATTCATTCATTAATATTTATACAGAACTAGAGTGTAAAGGTCTTGACTCGTTTGATGAACTATGAATGTTTCAAATTCATGCAAAAAATATACAAAACATCCCCATATTTAGCATATCATGAACATCAAGAATCAGCAGATTTTAAGCTAATACACAAAAGAAATCACTGTTTCAGATACATAAAAATTCCAAGAAGCTCATGTTAAATGTTAAAGTTTCCTTATAAAATCCTTTGGCTATATCTTCATAGTAATGACTAGATTTGCATTCAACACTTTAAGCTGAAATAAACTCTAGGAAAACAAAACCAATGTTAACTTGGGCATGCCAGTATGTCTAAATGTAAGCAAGCTTGAGGGTTTTTGTTTGTTTGGCTGGCTGTTTGTTTGTTTCTCGATCTTGTCAGTCGGGGGATGTTCCTATTTGAGATCCCCCTCCCACAGTTTGCCACACGGCAGATTCATGAATGAAACCCCACTTTAATATCCTATTTTCTCTCACTTACATGTATGCTGGAGAAAGTGGAGTTGACCTGGATGTTTTAAGCACAGGAACTGGGAATTTCCAGATAGCAGGAGAGCTCGTTTTCCATTTCAATGGCATGTTGTCACCACGGTACTACAATAACAGTAAACAGCGTTTCCATAACAGACTACCAACTAACACTTCCATTCCACAGTGTACTGACACAGCAGCCGCGGAGAACAAGCAAAAGATTCTGCCAGTGCCCTAAAAACCGATGCTTCCAATCTGTACAATAGGAATGCAAGGTACCTCCTTTAAATCGTCCTGTCCCCTAAAGCAATAAGATGATTCTATCCTTCCAACTCAACAATAGTGCCACCTCGTTAGGAAAGTGTTGACTGCAGTGTGTGTGTGTGTGTGTGTGTGTGTACACTGTACTATGCATTGTACACAATGCAGCTTTACTTAATAAAAGCAGCTAGGGTGCTTTTTTTTTTTTTTAAAGCTTGCAATACCATTGTTTTACCTTAACAGGGATACTGCAGCATTGTACTATGTTCTGCACCTATTAACCTGATTTCTAACCAATAGTAACAGAAAAAAATAGATGGGTTTCATATAAAAATGAAACAACATACCTACTCAGAATACATTTGTCATCCTCTGAACATTCTTCTTTTGAGCTGCAACAGTACAAATGGGATATAAACCTCAGCATAGCCTTAGGCCACAGCTAATAGAGATCAGTGACTAAATTCAGCAGCCCGCTTTCCTCCTGTGAAAGCTCTGGCCACACAATACAAGAATGCCATTATGAGAAAAGCCCATTTAAAAAATGCCAGGTCCTCTGTTTTCCAGTTAGAAGAAAGCAAAATGTCAGAGCAAATATAAACTGCTGCAGAACTCTGCGCGCTCCTCTAGTAGCTTCTGATTCAAGTTGCACTCCTTCCCCTATTTTTATTTCCAAGCCGGGATGAGCAAAACCTCGTACATTTACAACATGCTGTGGCAACACGACTACCTCTCTGTCTTCTGCAGCAGAGAAGTACAGAATAGCGTGCTCTTAATAGCAGTCCTCAGAGGGACGCTATCAACAATCTAATTCAATACTGCCCTCCCCTTCTTCCCCTTTTCTCCTCCCGTTCACCCCCTTACTCCTCCCCCGCCCCCCAAACAGCTCACAAATTGTCTAGAGGAAAGACCGACACTGCTAGCCAAGCAGGTGTCCAGCAGGGACCACTCCACAGCTCAGCAGCGGTCCAGTAACCTCTTGGGATTAGCGATTGTCAAAGAGGTTCCAAAAATTGAAGCTGCGGTTAAATCAGCTTGAGGTATTCCATGAAAGCAATGTCAAATAAAGGGTTCATCTACATTGTTTTAAAATACTGCCTGAAAATAGTGTTGTAAATAATCCCAAAGTGATTGGGTGTTTTACACTTTTGTTTAAAACAGCAAAACAAATTCACAAATTTTCTATGCAACATTGAAAGTAAAATTAGGTTAAACTAAATTAATACTATTCAAAACTCTTTACAAGCTGAAAAATACTACTTCTTAAATGGGCAAGTTGCTGCTAAAAAATAAAAACTTACCTTCCTAACACCTCTCTATTCTAATAAAAACAAAATTATCTTGTCTCCATCAACACCAACTTAATACAGACCACCAATAACAGAAAAGTCACTACCTTTTAAAGACTATAACTGCCACAACAAAGAGCTCATACTTATTCTTATATTCATATCTAGACAATAACCTTTTACCTCCAGCCAAATAGTCTTTTCAAATTATCTTGTTTTCTAAAGAGATTCAGTCCCTTAAAAAAGTTTTTTTTGTATTAAAAAATCTTACAGATGAATGTTTCTTTAATAAGAAATAACTTTCAAAAATCCCAAAACCACATCACTTAATACACCAGAAACAAAGCATGAAATCAACTGTGATTATCACAACTTCTTTTTCAAATTTAGTTCATTATCGAAGCAAAAAGCCACTTCTTATGAGTTATAAATAGAGATGTAGGAGTTGTATTTACATGCACATTCATGTCTGGAAAGACAATGTTTATTTTGAAGCACTTATCAGTAATCCATAAACCTTATAAATATTAAACTAGCATTAGCCATCATTACCTCACACATAATTTTTATTCTATCATACACTAACTACTTCTCGAGAAAAGAAAACGCCAAAAAATTTCCAACTCCTTTTAATACTCAACCCAAAACTATGTCAGAGAAATCTTAAATGGATCAAAGAAAAGAATATTTATCAATATCTTAGCAGTGAAAACATACTTGATTAACAATAAACTACAAATACAAATACACCATAGATACTATTTCATATTGGGGGATTTTATGTTGTCTAGGAAAGACCTCAGAAACAGTGAGCTGTTTGAAACCCAAAGGAAAAATATATGCATAAACATATACACACACAAGCATGTACAGAGACACAAATGTATGTATACATCCATCTTGCGATGCCTCATTCCAAAATGAGTTTCTAATTAAATTTCAATGTCTAAAGCACATGCAGACATTTGAAAATATTAAACATAAAATAGCAATATGTTAGCTGTTTGCAGCAAGAAAAGTATATTTTAGGAAGAAGAGGTCTAGGCTTTTAGACTTATGGCAATTCTACAAAGCAGCAATTGTAAATGTGACTTCACCTTGTCAGAACCCAGACTTGAACCAAACCACAGTAACAAGTGTTTCTAGTAGCTATCTATCCAGAGAGACACCTCAAAATTGCTGAACAGAAAACAGGGTGAGAGCTTTACAACTTTCTAAAGTATATAGTTGATGGTCCTTTCTCTTACAAATACCCTTTAGGTATCATTCGTCTGTTAATAACTGACTGAAGCAAACAACAACCAACCAACCAAATATTTGTCTACTATCATTAAGAACCAAAGAAACTAATCAAAGCCATTTTCAGTTGTCAATTTTCAGTCTAGATTTCTGAGAGATTTAGTGTTAAGTAAAATGATTTTAATAATTGCTCAAAGTGATAAGAAACAGAAACTGCTTCCTTACATCCCATATTTAGCATCCTTAAAGACATAAAATGCAAATACTATTAGACTCAATTTTAATCATTTATTTATATTCAAGTCTAGGTTTTGGGCTTAATAAACTGCTATATGCTTTGTAATTATCTGTCACCTTCAAATAATCATTATGCCACGGGCATAAAAATAATTACTTTAAGTAGAAATATGGTCCATGAATTGTCATCAATTTAAATTTGCTTAACAATAGCATTCTTCATACATTGTTTAGAAATAAACTCTACCCAGGTCAAATTGCCACATTAAAAACTAGCAGTATCAAAATTAACCAGATGTCATTCTCTTACCAGAGAACCTAATAGCAAATATTGAATGTAATCATAACTACCATCAATCCCAGAACCCAAAATATTTGCATCTATATAAGATGGTTAATTATACATTTAAAATGTAATTTTACTCACTCAGTGAAACACTACTTTGCTACTGTCCCCTAAGCATAGCATAGGGAACACTGATTTCATATACAGAACACTTGGAGGCTGTCATATAGCACCACAGAAGACAGAAGGATATTCTAAGTATTTTATAAACATTAATGTCTTAAGTACCTGTGCAACATGCGTCTCAGAGATAAAATAGCCAGAAGACAATGATGGTTCTTAGTCAAGGCCATAGAAAGAAAGATCATTTTTGGACAGTTCCTACACCACAGAACCCTATGGCTTCCAAAGTAGGCAAAGATTTAGAACTGATAGATTCCCTAAAAAAAACATATTTTTCAGTATTCTCATTTGTAGAGATTAAAATTCTGAGCTCAGAGAAGTTAATTTGTCTTCTGTCATAGTGCTGACTAGCTAAAAGATGGTTTTCAATTTCCTAGTCCAGAGTTACTTCTATAGCATTCCTAAAGTTTTTCATTCAGACTATCCATTCGATGTATGCTTCTATCTGAAGTGAACCACATTCTGCTAATTATCTTAGCATTTTCTAAAGAAACAAGGACAAATAAGAGACATTTCATCCTTCTATTGGATGTCAACTGAAACACAGAAATGGGACAGAATCACCCAAATGAAAAGGTACACTACAGAACTATACCTGAAATTTTAATTGTACAATGTATAGAATGGTCAGGTGGAAAATAATGTAAGTACAACTTAAGGCAGTGTTAGTATAGGGAAAATCGAGACAATAAAGCTATTTTTCTTGACTCTTTTTTCTCAGTAGTTATCAAATAACTTGTAGAAGTGAATTATCTGACTGGCTGGTACAGCCTGGTGTAGTCTGAGAATCTATTTATCTTGTAATTAGCAATCGTGACACTATCTCTTCAGACCAATCTACAATAATATTGTCCTGACAAGATTGTTACAGATCATACAAGCTGCATACTCATTTATGTTATGTTCTACCAATTAATAAACTATATACATGGCAACCAGGACTTGTAATTCTTACCAAGTATGCAACAACAACAACAATAAGAACAACAAAAGTGAACAGCACATCAAAATTCTTTTGGGAAATACTCTTCACATATACATGTATGTATATCTTTCATATACAGTAAGATTATAATCTTGTCTGTCTCCTTAATTTGTTTCTGTGAACTTGAATATAAAATATACAACAATTTTCTTCATAGATACTCTTATTCATAGCCTTGTTACAATCAATCTCAAAAGTTTCCACAGAACACCATATTGGATAATTCTATTTTGAAAATTTCCTAATAGAACTACACAGATATATATGGTCCCACAACAGATCTATGGAGACATATGAAATTATAGCTAAGACTACTCATGACAGAATACCACTATCTTATGTTCATATGCAAGTGCAGAAATTGAAATTCCTTACTCAATTGTAGCATAAGTAATACAAAGGACAGAACTCTTGAATAGCCCCAATGGCTAAGAATAATTAGTTATGCAGTGGTAGCAATGTAAAGAGCTGGTGTACTGAAAAAGCAGAGCATGTGATATAAGGAATCAAGGATGAAATTGTTTAAGGAATAGCAAGGGAGTAATGACTGGAATGGGAACAGAAAGAACTTCTGATTTTTACGTCAAATATTTATAGTTGGTTAAACATTTATAGTTGGAAGTCTTACTTGATTGCCACCTACACAGTCTTACTAATTTATTGGTAGAGCCTGCAAAGGCTATGGGGCTAAGTCAGGAGTAGTAGTGGGTGGACGAAGATGCCCAGGGACTATATTAAGCAATGAACAAAAGTCCAGTTGTTATCCAAAAAGTGGGAGTGGGTGGGTAGGGGAGTGGGGGGGGGAGGGTATGGGGAACTTTTGGGATAGCATTGGAAATGTAAATGAGGAAAATACCTAATTAAAAAAGAAAGAAAATAATAAGCACAATGCATACTACACAAAAAGTGTGCCAATTAAAGAAAATCAATACTTTCTATACTATTTTAGAAATATTTCATCATTAATAAAACCCAGGGATATAAAAGGCCTTTCAAATAGTAAATTTGCTTCAACATTTCAAGTTTAATTGATAATTCTAGCATTTTTAAAAATAAATGCTTATATGCAAATATCTATTATATTCCCATGAGAATATTATTGTTTTGGCTAAAGCTGAGTTTGGAAGATTACCCAATTACTTCATCCCTTCCTCTCCCTGTTTAGAAATTTACAACATTTGGGAGGGGGTTCCCAGAAGCAGGTTTCATGGAAAACTAATCTTAATGATGCATTAAAATTATACAATACTAAATGGAATTGCTATATGAAATGTCGTGATTTTCTTTTATTATTTTCTAGACTTTTCATTAAAACTTTAAATTTCCTACAAATATATTCATTAAAACCACTACTATTTGTTGGTAGCAAATGCCTTTAGTCCTAGCACTTGGGAGGCAGAGGCAGTCGTATATCTAATGTTGAGGCCAGCCTGATCTACAGATTAAGTTCCAGGGTAGCCAGTACTACACAGAGAAACCCCGTCTTGAAAACAAAACAAAACAAAACAAAACAAAACAAAACAAAACAAAACAAAGCAGACCAAATGAAGAAACAAAAAAAAAACCAAATAAACAAATACACCCCAAATCAAATAAAAACCGTACTAATATCAAAACATTAAAGTTGATTTGGCCTTGCACTTTTTCTTTTTGTTGTTGTTGTTGTTTTCTGAGACAGGGTTTCTCTGTGTAGCTCTGGCTGTCCTGGAACTCACTCTGTAGACCAGGCTGGCCTCGAACTCAGAAATCCGCCTGCCTCTGCCTCCCAATGTGTTGGGACTAAAAGCGTGCGCCAAATTCTTAGGCAAATAGATAGATCTGGAGGGTATCATCCTAAGTGAGGTAACCCAATCACAAAAGAACACACATGAAATGCACTCACTGATAAGATGATATTAGCCCAGAAACTTAGAATACCCAAGATAAAATTTGCAAAACTCATGAAACTCAAGAAGAAGGAATACCAAAGTGTGGATACTTCATCCCTCCTTAGTATGGGGAACAAAATACCCATGTAAGGAGTTACATACAGAGACAAAGTTTGGAGATGAGACAGAAGGAAGGACCATGCAGAGACTGTCCCATTCAGGGATCCATACCATAATCAACCACCTAACACCGTGCACAGACACAATTGCATATGCTAGCAAGATTTTGCCAACAGGACCCTGATATAATTGACTCCAGCGAGGTTATGCCAGTGCCTGACAAATATAGAAGTGGATGCTCACAGTCATCTAAAGGATGGAACACAGGGCCCCCAGTGGAGGAGCTAGAAAAAGTACCCAAGGAGCTGAAGGGGTCTGCAACTGTATAGGTGGAACAACAATATGAAGTAACCAGTACCCCCAGAGCTCCTGTCTCTAGCTGCATATGTAGCAGAAGATGGCCTAGTCGGCCATCATTGGGAGGAGAGGCCCTTGGTCTTGCAAAGATTATACGCCCCAATATAGGGGAATACCAGGGCCTGGAAGCGGGAGTGGGTGGGTTGGAGAGCAGGTTGGGGGAGAGGGTATAAGGTACTTTCAGGATAGCATTTGAATTGTAAATGAAGAAAATATCTAATAAAAAATTGTTTAAAAAAAGTTGATTTGGGTATGAGTGGCATATGCCTCTAGTCCTACACCTTGAGTCAGGAGAATTGAGGCTAGCTAGGATACAGAGTAACAAAACCAGGTAGCTAATAAAAAGTAAAAGATTCAATTGTATAAAGAAAAAAAATCTTTAATAACTCCGTCTCAAACTTGAACCTATTGACCCATTGCTATAACATGTATTCGAACAGTTATGTTAAAGGGTTGGTTCCCATTATTGTCTTCTATGGAAACACCCCAAAGGCTTAGTAACTTATTCAATACCTGTATTTTACATGACTGTTTCTAGAGACTTTTCATTTTTAAATTTAGTGTTCTTCTCTTTGGTGATTCTGAGAGCTCCAAAATAAGTAAAGATGCCAAAATGTACTTAAATATGACATATGTATGGTGTTTGGTCTGAACTATAGAAGTAGTTTTAAATATTGCATAAGTCATTTCTTGTCCTTTATTTCATGTTCTATTATTCATTAAATGTACTTTTGAATAAAAATAGAATGTACCCTCTAGGTTGACCATTCATTTATGCTAAAGGTAACCTAAATTTGAATTTTCTACTTGCATTTGTAAATCTGTCTACAACTGCTAATACACTCAGAACTACTACTTCACGTCTTCCAAACCAAATACCTGCCTTAATCAGTTATTTCTTACAACATTCAGAAGCTCTATAAAACTTCAATGAAGTACATTTCTCTGTTGGTGTCCATGTGTGTGTATGTGTGTGTGTGTATGTGTGTGTGTCAAGAATAACAGCATTCCTTCTTGAGATTGATCTAAGTCAGAAATATACATTTTATCAGCCTTCTATTCAAGGGTCTGAACACTTTGTTCTTATAAAATTGCAAGATACTAAAGCAAAATATTATGCTTGGAAATTTTCAGAAATACAAATTTTTACGATCCAGGTTTGTAAAGTATAAAAAAACTTATAAATAACAACACCTGAAGAAGAACCAGACTGAGCTTAAACTGTTCATGTAAGATGATCAGCAAAAAACATTAGCAAAATTATTTATTAAATAAAGAGCAAGCATTCCTGTAAAGTAAGTGCATCTTTCTACCAAGGCCTCTTTAATATATTAGTCACTCTCGATAGTGCCATATAAACTTCTCATATATTACAAATATCAAAACCAACAAATTTATTCTATTTGGTCAAAACTCCCTTGAGAGAATCTGCATGATAAATGAGTTGGCTAGGTAAGCACTGACAACTTTGCTAGGTGTTACAAATACACAGAAAAGCACATGTGACCTGGCCACATGTCTCAGCCGACACATCCAAATGGCAAGAAATATAGTGATGTTGTAAAGCTTTCACGTTTGACAGCCTAATGTTTTAGACATTCCTTAAAAATATTTTCAAGTAAAAGAAATCTGGCAGAATTGAGCTACTGAAATGCCAAAATGTACTTTTCATCTTTTAGTGACATCTTTTCTTTACCTTTTACTTTCTTCAAGTTTCAAACAGACACAAGCCTTTCTAAAATACCTCACGGTCTTCAAAATTCATAAAAAAGCCATTGTAATATGCTTCAAATCCAGACATAGAAATGTGCGCAAATGGTGGCTTTCATGCCTCACCCTTGTCTGCCCGACTGTCTTAGTTGATATGCTTTGACATAAAGCATAGATTCTGCTGAGAGAAAGATGTTCTTTCCTTGGCTCTTCAAGAGTCAATCGTGAGGCACTGAGAACTCTTATACCTTTAAGGCAAAATGCTCTCAAACATTAGTGTGTGAAGAATCACCTGGGGTGAAGAAAATGTCAAAGTCTGGGGGTGGGATGCATACTCTGCATTTTAAACAATTATTCAGATTCATTATCACACCAGGTCTACCAGGCCTGGGGAAAAGACTGCCTTAAAAGTAGGTAATGAACCCCTGCCCAAGATACCCAAGATACTATAATAAATAGTCAGTTGTCTCTCTCAGTCACTGGCCTTCCTTAGCACATCAGCATTGGCTGCTCACCACCAACTGTCAAACCAGTATCCACAGCTCTTATGTTGCCCTCCCAAACTTAAGGTCCTTTCCAGTCAGGGAGAGTCTGAAAGCAAGGTGTCCATCTGACAGAATCAGACAGACAGATGCACAATGGGAAGAAAGTGGGATGTACAGGAATAAGGAAAGAAATATAGTACAAATTAGACTGATTATGCAATACAGAAACCTGTATTAAAGTTAAAAACTTGTTTTCAACTTCATTCATTAGCAAAAGAGGACAGAACAAGAGACCTGCGGACTGGTTGTAACTCTGACACTAATTAGCTGAATGACCCCAAGTGCTATTTTTCTCTTCTGTAAATTAGAGAAAAATGCTACTGTCCTTGTTTATCTCACAGCAATGATAAGAAAGCTAAATGAAGTTAGGTTTGTGAATATACAATGAGAAGTACAAAGCCAAAACAATGATGCAAATATTATTAGCACATTTCTCAATCAACACAGACCTAGGCATTAATTGAAGTTTATTTGATAACTGAATGTCTTCAAATACCTCAGGGTCTTTTATGAAAATAAACTCTCATCACAAAAAAAAAAAAAAAAAAAAAACAGGTACAGGAAAATATAGACCCTTGGACATACCCTGCAGCTGCCTTTTTGAATATATCCTTGAAATCGGCTTGTTTTAAAGACAATTGCCTCCGTCTCCTGAAAGTGGAGTGCAAAAAAAAAAAAAAAAATCTGGTTAATTGTGGCTTTATTGTATTTGGTTCAAATTTTTCAATACATACCCTGAAAATATTTAATGTAATTTAATATGTCATATTTTAAAAATTCTGAACATTTAAGGCCACACAGAACAATATAATACTATATAAAGTAGTTTTACAAAATATAACACAGAAAATCATAAGATTGCATTTGTTTTTAGAAGCTTTCTCAATGTTTCAGAAACCATAGAGTGCAGATTGGCATTAAGTAAACCATTGATTTGCAGCTGATCTACAAGACCAAGCTAATCAAATTATCCTAGAAAGAAACATTTTTTTTTCACGTGATACCCCCTTAGCCTTTGGGATGCTTTATCATTTTTTAAAGTTTTTGAAGCCTAAAGGTCTGTTCTTTTCTGATATACTGCTTTGCAATAAAGACCTGAAAGCAAATGACAGACATTCTAAGGTTTCAGAGAACATATGGCTAATGTTCTTCTAGCTTCATTTACTATCATTTCTTTTTTGTTATTATTTTCATACTGCTTGTAATTAATTTTAAGAAGGGAAATGGATATACAATCTCCTTTACAGAAAATTTGTGGAATTATTTTTGTGAAGTTTTCTCATGTAACTAGCTCCTTTTGGAGATAAACATATAAAATCTCCCAACACTGGATAGGCATACTCTTGAACTGCCTTGGGAAGGCAGTTTTAAAAATAGAGACTACTACAGAAACCCTGCAGTATATGCCGCTGACAGTCAACTCTCCCCCCCCCCCCGAAAAAAATTACAATTTGCTGGCAGATGTTTGAGGCGCTCCAACACAATGCATAATTTATTTGCATTTATTGCATTGATGTTGCTATCACCTTATGCAAAACAAACATTAGCCTCACCTAATATTTTTGTCAAAATAAACCAGCTCAGATCTTTTTATGGGTCATTTCACAAGCACTAGTGCATTATTAAAGTCAGAACTACATCAAAGTCTACGAGAATCTTTAGAAAGACCTTGACAAAGATATTATCCAAATGCCTTTGAAGTCCAAAGGCACCCAACAAAATATGACAATTATAGAGAATTTGATTTCTGTGTGAAAATTATATATTCAAGATAACATCTCTTAAATGTTAATACTATTTCAAAGCTTACTTTTAAAATTCTATACACATAAATATTGTGGTTGAATAATAAATAAGTACAATATGTTAAATTCACATTTGTCATTATTTTCTTATTAAGCTTTGTCAAGCAAATAGCAATTGTATTACTTCTGTGATTACAAATATACTGAAATATTTTTAAATACAGGATATTTTATATTCTTATTAATATTATTCCTTTTCTTTGTGTATTTAAGAACAATCTGGTGTGCCACCTTCTGGCAACTAAGTGAAATTATTTATTTCTACACAAGTCACTATTCTTTATTTTAACTTTATAAAATACATATTTCTCAACATGCATTATATTTATGCCATATAAATAAATCCATTCCACAGCCTGAACTACAATAAAAATTCCTTAGAGGCTTTTTAAGAAGAAACCAAGCTTTACACACGTTCCCTGTGATTTCTACATGGTTACAAATATGTCTCCTGAATTCTACAATACATATAAAATTGATTTTTATATACCGCTTCACAGCCACATCTCAAAACAACAGGCTTGCTATTTTAATGAATAAGTAACAGTAGTAAATAAAGGAAAAGAAAGGTCTCTTACCAATAAGCCCATTTTTCTCTTAAGGTTTGAACTCTCATCATTTGTCATGTTCTTGTGGATCCCTCTCTCATCAAATTCTCTGGAGTTTTAAAGTTAAGAGCTGTGATGCACAGCTAGGCTCTGCTACTACACAGTAGCGCACCCCAGTGCCTCTGCCTGGTATAACACTTCAGCTGTAGCTCCCAGAAACGGAAACAAGCCTTTTATATTCAAAAGCCTATGTCCTGCACACTTTGCCTTGATAAAAAAATTACAGTCAGTGTGGTTGAACTATTTCTATTTCATATCTAAACTCCTGATCAGATATGAAAATGAAAGCCAAATAAATCCCAAGCTTAGTTCCAGCAAACCGAACAGGAGCCACATGCTCCTCCTACAGCAGAGGCAGTGTGAGACAAAGGCTAGCACCAGGAGCTCTGACTCAGGCAAAACATGTTTACTTAAAAGTAACCCTAGTTTTGCAAGCATCGCTGTCTTATTATTTGCAATATGGTTTTAAATCTTTATTACCATTCCCACTTCTCTCTGTTTGTGTCAGACAGTAATACATCGTAGCCAGTCATTTAAATCCTGGATTTTTCCCTTACACCAATTTTCTAGAAATCTACCTCCTAATGGTTCAGCTAAACACATATGCTACTTCAAAAGAGAGACATGTAACTGTTCTCCCTCCATCTTCCACTTCTATTCTCCAATCACATTATTTCTGGATCACCTTTAAATAAAGCTACATGTGATAAAAATGTAGCATTCAGTGAATACTCAAACTTCATTTATTTTTGGAATTAGCTGGGTTCAGTGCTAAAGTGATTACTGATACTGATATAAAAGTGAATGAGACACACTTCTTTTGATGTCAAGAAGCACCTGAGTGAGGGAAACAGCCACAAAAAAAATCAAACCGTGGTGCAAAAGCTTCAGTAGCATAGAAGCAAAAGCAGAAGAAAAATGAAAATTGTATTGCAACTGAGGCTAAATACTGACTTAATATAGCCGGCAGTGGCTCAATGGCTGCAAAGAAGGCAACAGTGTTGAGAGACATATGCAAAAGGCATGCAAAAGACCGCATAGTAGATGACAGTGCACTACAGCAAAAATATTTGCATTTCACCCTTTGTGTTATGAGTAAACATTTGTTGAGAGAGTGGCTGGATCAACCTCAGAATTAATCAAGCAGGAAAGCACAGCATCAAGGATCCACTACACCGTGGCTGACAGGGCTTTTTTAGCTTTCTGCTGTAGCAGCCTAGAAATCCCAGCCTAACATACTCCATCATACCCAGTTCTCTTTGTTCTTTCTTGCTTTTGCTCCACAGGTTCTCCTGGCATGCATATTTTTCTCTCAGCCCCCTTTCTGAATGAAATGCATACTTATAGATTTACCTCAAATTGCACTCTTTTCTATGGTATCATCTCGTTTTTCTTAAGAGGAACTGTGCAAAATACCTAATGTTTAGAAGATAATGTATAAGAAATAACTTTAATCCTATGTTCATTATATGAAACAGAATGATTAAAAAGGTGACAATTAGGACTAAAGAGACCCAATTTCCCAGATATCAAAGAGCACACTACTTTTAATAACTTCCTAAGCCATATTTAAAGCTCCAAAGGAGAATATGTGAATTGAGAGGGAGATGGATGGACCCTTGTTAGTCAGGAGCTTTGCAGCATCACTAGTTGCATTGTCTATCTAGTTCAAAAATTACAGAGGACAGATGAGATAAAGATGCCAACAGAATAGCTGAAAGCTGTAGAAGTAGCCTTTAAAAACAGCTGTGAAGTTGGAGAAAACTGTGACTGTGTTTTATCATTTGCAGTAAAGCAAAAGAATTCACCTTGAAGGGATACAATAAACTAGAGGAATTCATGAGGACCACAGGAAGAGATGGGGAAACAGGATGAATCATTTTTATCTAGGCTCAAAATCTTCAAGGATGGCCCATTAAAAAAGAAATCAAAGAATCAGAAGACAGTGGCATTTTTAAAGGGTTAACTGTTTTGCTAGGAGACTAATCTAGGGCAAGAAAATATCCTTAGGCATGTGAATATCAGTATTCTCACCCTATGGAATCACATCCCATTATACCCAGTGCCAAATATTCAGTAAGTATTTAAGCTATTGTTGGTATTCAGCTTTGTTTCATCCTGTTTATGGATGCAAAATATCTTACCATTTATTCAACAATGCATAAACTACAATATTTTCATTTGTGTCAACAATGAGAAAAAAATTTTTTTATCATATTATATATATATTTTTTTGTTCCAGTGAAGTAAGGGGAGGCAGCTAATAATTTCAAAAAGTAGGTAATGCTTGCAAGTGTATGCTCTCTGACTTAAGATATCCAAGACAAAAGCTGTCTACATACCCTTCATTTTATTGAGAGCAAAACCCCACCAGTTACCTTTCAACTAATGTGTATGAAAAAAATATATAATCCAGAGGAAAAAAGGGAGCATGAACGTTGGAAATGTACCACATCTTCTCAAGTAATCTTCAGGAAGGGCTGGTAGGTAGGGGACATAAAAATCATTTCACTTGTCTTCAGAGGAACTTTTAAAACTGTATTTTAATGACCTCATGAATTGAAAAGACAAAATAATCCAGGCCATTCACATGTTTAGTTTTGTAGAAAACAAAGTAACTACTACAGAGCTCTCTTTAGGCTTGAAAGGAAAGAAAGCAATCCATTTACATTATGCTTTCATTAGAATGGGTATTTATTTCATTCAAATTCACGAAGTTAGATTAGTTCAAGGTTATAGAGGGAATGGCAGAGAGGGGTCAGTACAAGAATGACCAGAACAAGTCTATTAATCAGTATCATATATTTGGGACTGTGACAAGCATGTATTCATCTAATATAATTAACTTACACTCCATTTAAAACACCATCATCTTACTACATTCATGACAACATTCCATCTGCTGATAATATTTAAGTTAGCTCAGAACATAGTTGAGTTTGGTCACTTGTAGAGTTTTCAGTCCTTCTTAAATCTATGGATGACATATTTAGAAAACCACTGGTATAAAAAGGCTTAGCCAGGATATTTATATTCAAAGTAATCATTCGTATTTCTAGAGATCAGAAGTTCATATTCCAGGTGTATTACCAGAATTTCATACTATTGCCACTCAATACAATTGCAGAGATGAGGGCAGAGGAAAGAGAGTGTCTAAGAATGCTTTTTGCTGATACTAATAATGGCTGCCTGTGCAGTTAAAGGATTAGGACAAAATGGGAAGGAGGCAGCATCCAGGGTTTCATAATGTGGTGGTTTGAACAGGTATGGCCCACACAGGCTCATGGGTTTGAATGCTTGGCTCATAGGGAGTGACACTGCTATAAGATGTGGCCTTATTGGAATAGGTGTGGCCTTGCTGGAGAAAGTACACCACTGTGGGAGCAGCCTTTGAAGTCTCTTATGCTTGAGCTATTCCCAATGGCACCTTCTCCTGCTGCTTGCAGATCAAGATGTAGAACTCTCATCTCCTACTATAGCATGTCTTCCTGTATACCTCCATGCTTTACCCCATGATGATAATGGACTAAACCTCTCAAACTGTAAACCAGCCCCAAATTAAATGTTTTCCTTCATAATAGATGCCATGATCACGTCGTCTCTTTATAGCAAATAAAAACCAAACAGACACCTAACATCCCAATCCTAATGAAACAAATCAGAAATTTCTCAGACATACTTCAGGGCAGTAGAAATGGCTCAGTGGTTAAGGGCACTTGCTGCTCTTTTAGAGGACCAGATCAGTTCCCAGAACCCAAATGATGACTCACACCTATCAGTAACTTCAATCCCAGGAGGTCTGGGGCAACACTTTCTTCTGCCCTCCACTGGTAAACCATATACATACAGTGTTAGCATTTTGTCTAAGCTCCACCCCACAGTTTCCTGTCAACAGCCAGGTATGATTCACCCCACAGTCATCTGGCAACAGCCAAGTATGCCTGATTGACTATAACAGGGGCTTCTTACCCTCCTCTCTCTTGTTCTTGTCTTCCTGCTCCCACTCTGTCCTCTCATCCCTTCCCCTCTCTCCCCATTCCCTCCCCCACCATTTCTCCATGTGCTCATGCAGGCCTCTTCTCTACTCCTCTGCTCTTTGTGCTTGCTCTCTCTCTCTCTCTCTCTCTCTCTCTCTCTCTCTCTCTCTCTCCTTTTCTCTGTTTCTACTATCCTCTCAACTCCCCTCCCAAGGCCCTAAATAAACTCTTTTCTATACTAGGGGAAGGGATGCCTCAGCATGGGCCCACAGAGTCACCCCAATCCCCCAGATCTGACTATACCTCCACCAAAACATATACCATCTCTTCTTATCTTTTTATAAAACACAACACAGGGTATACACATACATTCAGTGGAAACACTCATACATATAAGTAAATAAATCTCTTTAAGAAACTAGGATGGAACAACACTCATATCGTCCAACTGCATAGCCATACATTTGACAGATATTCACACTACTTAACCAATATTGATTATTCAAATTTGACCATGAAATATACATAGTTTATTAACCTAAAGAAAGAACTTGAAAGGGGTTAGGATTTAAGTTTACATTTTTATCATGTCAGTTTGAAAAAAGGAAAAAAACAAACAAAAACAAAAAAACAAAAAATCTAACCCCTCCCAAACACAAGCCCCATCTGTCAATACCTGTCAGCCTGATTTTCCTATACAGATACTAGGTATTTAGTTGTTTTACGTCTTAGTTTAAGTCCAACCAGCAGAAGTTTTAGGGTTTTATTCCACCTCTTAATTTTGAAGTACCTCATCTCCATTTTCATGTTTACCTGGTCCTCATGTAGGCACTGTAGGTGTTAATGTTCCCATTCATTTCACCAATGAGAAAACAAAGTTGTTAAACGATTCAGCTTGGTAACAGCTGCTGAGATAAATGGAAACAAGAATCCAGGCCTGCGACATCAAATTCAATGTCTATTAGGGGCTTGCACACACACACACACACACACACACAAAGAGAGAGAGAGACAGAGAGATAGAGAGAGAAAGACAAATACAGAGAAAGACAGAGACAGTGACAGAGAGAGAGGGAGAGAGAGAGGGAGAGAGACAGAGAGAGAGAGACAGAAAGACAGAGACACAGAGAGAAAGACAAAGACAGAGAAAGACAGAGACAGTGACAGAGAAACAGAGAGAGGGAAAGAGAGAGAGAGGGAGGGAGAGAGAGAGAGAGACAGAGAGACAGAAAGACAGAGACACTCAGAGAAAGACAAAGACAGAGAAAGACAGAGACAGTGACAGAGAAACAGAGAGATGGAAAGGGGAAAGAGAGAGGGAGGGAGGGTGGGAGAGAGAGAGAGAGAGAGAGAGAGAGAGAGAGAGAAGAAGGAGAAGAAGAAGAAGAGGAGGAAGAGGAGGAGGAAGAGGAGGAGGAGGAGGAGGAGGAGGAGGAGGAGGAGGAGGAGGAGGAGGAGGAGAGAGTCCTAAATGCACTGCCCTGCCTAAAGAAGCTGCAAGTTATATTAAAAGTCAATCTATACCTATGCCAGAAATATCTTCTCAAAGTCAAGTTGGGGTTACCTTTCATCTATCAATCAGCAATTTCTTGACATACATATTCTATCCTACTCTATTGTGTATAATTAGTTTCATAGATGCTTCCACTTGGAATTCCATACTCTGTCAACTAAAAGAAAAAAAATCTAGTTATACTTAAGTGTTCATGGATAGATAGCCCTTCCACAAAACCCTCACACACATTCCTTACCAGACAAGATGCTGGGTTCTAGCCTACTGAATAGTATACCCTCTATCTCTTTGGATTATACCTGTTTGTTTCCATCCCCATCTTTCTACACACACACACACACACACACACACACACACACACGCACACGCACACGCACACGCACATGCACACAGGCACACATACATGTATGCACACCAAGCTACTCATATAATCTGAGAACTGAGGTTAAAATTTTATATGCTTTTATAATACCTAACAGTATCTTACAAATAACAACCAAATAAAAAGGATAAATTTGGTGAAAACCATGCCATCAGAGGTAGGTTTGTTTTTTCCTCTCTAAATTTAATTTTTATTGGTTAAATAAGGATTCATTAAAGGAGTTTTATCTTACTCAAACTAAAATATAACTCACAAGATAGAAATAAAGACATAATAGCAAGCAGTATACTAAAAGTGGTTCCTTTCGATGCTTGCATGATAGACTCTGACTAGCAGAATGATCAGCTCAGTAGGTAAGTAACTACAGAGTAGATGGATGTGGGGGTGACTCAGTAAATTACTAGGGAACTGTACTGAGCAAGAGAAATGGTTAGCTAGAATAAAAGCAATGCTCTTGTCAATTTTCTAAGTAAAGATAAAATGGCTAATATGTAGAGCAAAGAAATGTGTTTCATAGGTTTCTCACCACCTCGTCTGTGAACATTGATAAAATGAAGTTGTGTCTCCTAAAGCTAGTCATTTCTATAGGCTAGTAATTAAAAATTATATAGACTATTCTGTGGATTGTTAGCGTCTATTAAATTCTTATTTCAACCAGAGGTGATGAAATAACACATTTTGAAATCCAATACTGACAATCAATGTTCCACTAGATGGAGCAAAAATATGAAACAGTAAGTTCAACCAAGCAAGCCACTGCATATCACTAATACCCAGGGACACAAATGATATAGGGAGCAGCCTTGAGTGAAACTATACAAACAAATGGGAGACCCAGGAAATAAAAGTAACCATCATAATGATGATGATGATGATGAGTAAGAGGAATGAAGCGGGGGGGGGGGGGAGGGAGACTATAGAGGTGTATACAGTCAAAGCACATCATATACCCAAAGGAATCTGTTGTTTTATGAAACCCAGCAGTATATATAGTGAATACACCCCAGTAACCAAAACATGGTTAAGTATGCAACTGAAACATGGGAAGACATAATGCAACCATGACCCTTACTTTCAAAATATAAACAGACATATTTTGATTAGAGACATATGAAACCCCACCCTATTAGAGACTTATTCGGGTTTAAAAGTTTGTCTTTAAAATTTCTCTCCAAATTTCCTTGCCTCTCCTTTCATACTGACCGGTAGAGAAAAAGTATCAAGGGTATTAGCACAATGAACAATACAAAAATAAAATAAAATACAAATGAACTTCCCAAGAGAAAAAGACTGTTTGCAAACTCGATAAACATATGGAGTAGAAGGAATGGGGGCAGAAGCTCCAGCAGCTATGATAACTGACAGATCATCAGCCACTGTCTCTACTATGCAACCACTGGAAGGCCTGTTGGCTTTCACTGTAGTCTTATAATGTGAATTTTACTAACATTGGACTCTAATCTGAGGACACAGAAACATAGCACACAAGATTTTATGGCCTAGTTGAGAGTATCAAAAGCATAAAGGCAACATGTTAGGAATCTGATCCCGAAGATAGACTGCCCCAGGAGCCACAGGAAACAGTCAGCTACCCAGGAATACAGACACTAAGAGTTAAAGGAAGAAGGTCCTGAACAATGAAATATAGTAGCCAAAGGTTGGGACCATGCATTGACAAATCACAAACCAAAGCTGAGTTTTGATGCTTGTAATTTTCCAGAACCTCTTTTTAGATCCAGTTCAATTTCCCACTACAACTACCAGAAATACCACCTTATCAAGAACTACCATCTAGCTATTAGGAAAAAAAAATGACACAACTTGCTGCTTATAGTAAATCTGTGCATGAGAATACACAGGAACACTGTAAGGGGGAGAGGTCAAAAAGGGAAATTAAGAAAAAAGGTTTTAAGCATGGCTTTTGCAGTCTCAAAATATCTCCTCCTGTTGTGAAACTCCCTCTCCCTCCAACCTCCTTCATCCTACCCCACTGTTTGCTTTGTAGTGCTGCCAGAAATTATAGCAATTACAGGTTCATGTGAGCTAACAAGAAGCCTGTTGAAATTATATTAACTATGGCTTCCAGGATGAGGGAGCAACCAGTTATTCACACATTGGTGTGAATTAGTTCAATCAAGTCTCTTCAAATAGCAAAGAGCTTTTGCCCTGAGGGACTAAAGCCAGCTGAACTAGGAGAATGACTCCTCTAACCTTGGCAATATTAACTGGGGTGCTATTTCAAGAATGTTAAGCAGCACAGAGGGGCTTTAAAAGACCGTAGAAATCAAGAAACTGGGGCTCAGTGGGTAAAGAGCCCTGCAGCCAATCTAATAACCTGAAATACATCACTGAAATCCACATTGTATAAAAAGAGAACTGACTCCTAGAGGTTGCCCTTTGACCTCTACAAGTATCCTGTGGAATACACAGACCACCTATACAGATATACATGCTTATATACATACATACATACATACATGCATGCATACATACATATATATTCATATGTGTAACAACAAAGAGGCCATAAATTTGAAATAGAGGAATAACTGGCACAACTCAAGACCCATCCCATAGGCAAGCACCAATCCGTGACATTATTAATAATACTGTGATATGCTTGTAGACAGAAGTCTAGCACGGCTGCCCTCTGAGAGGCTCCATACAACAGCTGACTGAAACAGATGCAGAGACCCACAGCCAAACAGTGGATAAAGCTTGTGAGCTTTTATGGAAGAATAGAAGGAAGGATTGCAGGCCCAAGAGGGGATAGGAACTCTACAGGAAAACCAACAGAGTCAACTAACCTGAACCCCTGGAAGCTCTCATAGAACCAAAGAGCACACATGGTCTGGACCTAGGCCTCCGTGCAGACTGGCATCAGTGGAGGAAGATGTGCCAAGCCTTGCAGAGACTTGGTGTGCCAGGGTGGAGAGATACCAAGAAAGCATCTACCTGCATAGAGGAGAAGGGAAGTGTGTGTGTGTGGGGGGGGGGGGGATAAGGGAAAGGAATGAGGAAGAGGGTGACCAGGTGGGAGGCACTAAGTAGGATATAAAGTAAATAAGGAAAAAAAAAAAAGCATTGTGGTAGTTTGAATAGAAATGCCCATAGATTCATATGTTTAAATGCTTGGCCCATTGAGTGTGGCATTATTAGAAGTTGTGACCTTGTTGGAGTAGGTGTGGCCTTTTTAGACAAAGTGTGTCACTATGGGGACAAGCTTTGAAGTCTCATATGCTGAAGCTATGCCCACTGTGGCTCACAGTCCCCTGCTGACTATATATCAAGATATAGAAATCTCAGCTCCTTTTCCAATACCATGTCTGCCTGCAAGCCACCACGCTCACTGCTATAATAATAGACTAAACCTCTGTACTGTATGCCAATCTCAACTAAATATTTTCCTTTATAAGAATTGCTATGATCATGGTGTCTCTTTACATCAATAAAACTCTTAAGAGTTTTTATTTTACATAAAATACCACCACAATAAAAATTATGTGAGACAGTCACAAATTAAGAAGCATGGTATTCATTCAAACACTTTTTCCACTTTTATCTAATTACGCATTTGAATATTCACTAGTGGCTAATTCTAAGACAGGGATAGGGCCAGTGTCCAAGACCAAATACATTTACATTTGGCAAATACTTATTGAGCAGCTAATTCTGTGCAAACTATAGCTATTGGTATCACAGTACATAACAAAATCAATGACAGGGAAAAAATCAAAAGGAAAAATTATGACAGCTAAAACTTGTAACACTTCAAAACAGAATCAACCTAAACATTAGTATTAAGAAATTATTTATACCATGTAATAGTTGATAACATGCAGCTATTTTGTGTACTACAAGTTTTTATTGGCATATGAAATTTTTCATGATATAACTAGGATAGAGATAAAGGTACAATATACAGTATAACAAAGCAGTGTTTCATTTCTATTATTTAACATTCACTACATGACAGAAATTTAACTCAGATATATTTCATTTAATACACACACACACACACGTGTGTGTGTGTGTACATGCGTGTACACACACATATCTGTATATATCCTACACAGCATGACATTAATTTAGATATAAAACAGAATCAGAGATGTAAAGGAACCTTCTATATTTTACACAGCTAGTATGAACTGGGGGAGGGGGGAGAGAATGTGAGAGGGACTGGGAGAAATGGAAGGCAGAGAAACTGCCCTCGGGATGCAATGTATAAGAAAAATAAAAAATAAAAAAAGAGGGCTCGAATGGAATGTGGTAAGCACTCCTGTACACCTATTCCATTCTACCATTATAATCTGGTAACATTCAAAAGTGCACCAAAAGACCAGAATGAACATACATTATCTTAGGCTAGGTTGTTACCTTGCATATATGCTCTCTCCTTTTTCCATGCATTCTACAATAAATGTGTTATGCAATGCAGTCTACCTTCCCAAATGACAGAAAGTGAAAATAATAAACCTTTAGCCTATGATCCATGAAAAAGTTTTAAGATTTGAGACAGGAAGTCATCAACCCATGGGCAAAGATTAACAGGATGGCTGCAGATGAGACCGTATAAGAGGAAGGTGTAGAATTCAATAAAAATTATGAATAACAAGACATGTAGAAAAAGAGAAATCTAATAGTATTTTTTCCTTCTTAGGAATAGAGAAAACTTTGTGTGGTCTGGAAAATTCCTTAAGATTATAAAACATAGAACATTACTAAAATCTATATGTCATTTGTATAAAGATATACAGCCTTTCAGTGACAGGAAAATATGACAACATGTTGGATGTAGTATAAAATCTTATAGCAAAAATAGCAGATAACCAAAATTCACATGATTTCTGAAGCAAAATGAGCCAACTGCATAAAAAAGCACATGGCCTCAGAATTTTAAGTTTTACCCTGTCTAATCCCCATTATTCATCATTCATATTCTGGAAGCTTGTTTGCCTTAAAAACAAAAGCACACAAGTATCTTCAAATCATTTTACAAACATAAAACATGAAAAAGTAAAAAGCCAGATCTTTGGCAAGTAATAATTTTTTTAAGTTTATTGTCTATAAAGTTAAACAAATATATTTTTACTCTGTAACCACTATGTGGGTACTGTATAGGTTTTATATATATATATATATATATATATATATATATATATATATATATATATATATATAACAAAATTACATGTATATAGCAAAATTATATATACTATATAGGTATGATTATAGATTTTAACTCAAGATGAAAGGCTAATAACTCTAACCTTCATATTTTATAGGAGTGTACACCTTGAAACTAATAAGTGCTGAATATTTTAAAACATCATCTGGCTTCAGCCCTGCCCTGTGTTCATCTGACATCCTATATTATTATGAAATTATTATTAGTGTAGTTGTTTCACTCATTAGGGAACTTCTCATATGAAAATAGAAGAAATGAGAAAAGCATACAAAGATGTTACAATATACTAGCCTTGTGAAAAAGGTCTATAAACATAGGAAAAAAATAACAAAACAGGGCTCTAAATTAAAGTAGAAGAACTAATAACTGCTCCTTAACGGGATGATACAAAAATTAATTCAAGTCTTATATATAAGGCAATTAAGCTCATAAGCTCAATCAGAACAAAAAGTCAGGAACCTGAAAAAATAAAAAATTAATATAAAAACATAAATTTCACTAATAGACTAAAATTTTTGAGAAATGTATAAGTAAAATTATATTTATAGATTATGTAAGGCAATTCACATAATCAAACTGAGCGAGGCAGGCATCCTGGAAGCAGGTCTAATTAGCAAAAACAGTCTAGTTTCTACCACAGAAACAGAATGGGAAAGACGTGATTACATATTATACCAGTTAAAATATCTGAGCCACAAAGGAAAAATATGTGAAAAAGAACTGAAAACAAATCTGAGCCATTTCTAGAATCTAAACTCAATTACTTTACCTCACTTTTAAAGACTGCCAACATCCAGTTCCTTAATTGTAACAAGATGGCTGACTGGAAGAAATAGATGCAAATGCCCTTATACCCTCTAACCAAAGTTACCAGCATTGAATGATTTGTCATCAGTGATTCAATTTGTGTATTTATTGAGAATCCACTGTGCAATATCATAGTGTAAATGACATCAAATGAATTTAGTAAGTTAATCATGCTCTGAAACAGTTCAGTGAACAACGCCATAGGTATCAACAAGGTAAAAATTGCTTCAATGTGAAAATAAATGTATTAAATGAGTCCGAAGCCAAGAGACCCTCTTGGACCATCTGGCTGATCACAGGGCATGGGATTTGACCAGAGTACTGAAAAATAGGTTGCATTGGGACCAAAACAAGAGGACTACCTTGTTGGCACAGTCATGTTCTAAATTTCAAAATTATTCTAAGTAGGTCTAAGTAAGTAAGTAAGTCTAAGTAGGTGACTCCAGGTCACCACAGAATGCTTCCAAATATAACCTAAATATTCCACAAGGCCATTCCTTCATTTTCACTGTCAACCATTGGGTTCTTCCACATCTCACTTTGACTGCTACAATAGGTACCTGGTCTCAAAAACTATTTCCAGCCTTCCTTCCACGAATATTTCACACAGCTATCATCTCTCCTTTTGAAAGTGTCAGTAAGTCCTACAGGTTTTGGTTAGTTCACATTCATACAACAAAACAGAGTGCATGCAACACAGCACATGCAGCAGTTCCTTCACACATCAAAAGCTTCTTAATTTGGCCTTCTCCCACTTCTTCCAATCCTCTTTATTTTTCCCTTGACAGCATAAATCATTAACTTTGCCCCCTTACAGTTCCACAGATATGGTTCAAATTTTGCATCCCCTACTGCACATGAGAGTCAACATCAGGCATCTTCTTAAGCTTTAAGAGAATGTCATAGAATCCACACAATGATCTAGGGAGACATCTATCTTTGACTAGCAGTTTTAGTCTTATAATTAGATGCTGGTGTGTTATATAAGTATTCTGCTTTACTTCTGAGAACTATATTTGAGATTTTTCCAAATATTTATGCTTGATGGCTATTTTAGTAAAAAGTTTTTCCTTGGAAATTTGAAGTAGCCACTACTAAGACAAATAAAAAATACTGATATTTTATTTTTTATTTACATCAAAGTGCTTTTTATAGTCCTTTATGGATTATTTTAAAATCTTGTGTAACATTCATAGGTATATGAATACATCTTCCCATCATCTATTTATATCATTTATGGTATACATTTAAGGTATATATCATGGTGTTTTAATATACATGGTCCCATTCACAGTGAAATAATTATTAATACCCAAATAAATTAATATTTCTTTGGTTGTTTTGACGAGGTACGGCTCCCATAGACTCATGTGTTTCAATGCTTGGCCATAGGGAGTGGCACTCTTAGGAGGTGTGTCCTTTTTGGAATAGGTGTGTCCTTGTTGAAGAAAGTGTGTCACTGTAGGACTAGGCTTTGATGTCTCCTATGCTCAAGCTACACCCAGTGTGATACACAATCTGCTTCTGGCTGTCTGTAGAAGACAGTCTCCACGTGGTTGCCTGTGGGTCACAATGTAGAATTCTCAGCTCCTTCTCTTTTATCATGTCCACCTGCATGCTGCCATGTTTTCCACCATGATGATAATGGATTAAATCTCTGAAACTATAACCCAGCCCCAATTAAATGTTTTACTTTTAAAGAGATGCTTTGGTCATGGCTTCTCTTATCAGCAATAAAACCCTAACTAAGAAAATTTCCTTCATTGTCCATATCTGTCATCTTTGGTGAAAGCTTCTAAGATCTACACTCCTGTCAAATTTTCATCAAATACTGCAGTATCAACTATTATGCTAAAGCTGTACTTCACACCTCCAAAACTCTAAAAATTACCTAAGGATAAATTTGTACTCTATGACTCATTTATCCCCATTTCTTCCTACTCCCTGTCCATCATTACCATTCTACATCTCTGAGTTTGTTTATTTTTGTTTTCTTAGATCCCACAGTAAGACTGGTAACTGTGTCATTTCACTAAGTGAAATGTCTCCTGATTTATCCATGTTGTTGACAATGGCTATGCCCCTTTAAAAAGAGAATGGAGACTTCTCGACTGTAACTTTACATAGAAAAAATTCATTATATTAAAGATAACAGTCCATTACTATAATAAAAGTAGTTTTCTACCTCTTGGCAATTGTGAATGATGCTACAATTAACATGGATATAAAGATACCTCTCAAAAAGTTGTATACTTCATTTTCTCATCACATATGCTAAACAGGAGGATATCTGATTCACATAGAAGTACTTCTGTGTTGCTTTTTGAAAAACCTACATATACTCTTTTCCATAATGGCATGAATATATATATATATATATATATATATATATATATCCCTACTAATATAATATATAGGCTTCCTTATAATAATCCCTACATCCTTTCTAAAACATATCCTTTGTTTTTCTAAGACTTTCTGTCAATCTGTCTTTCCATTTTTTGTTGATTGTTTTCTTTGTCCTATTTTTTTGTGAAATAACTTATTTATTTTCCTTTTATGTGGATTTTGCTTGTATGCATGTATATGTACCACATGAATGTTTAGTGTCGTTGTAGATATGAACAAAGCCTCAGAACCCCTGGAACTGGAGTTACATATGCTTGTAAGCTACCATATGGATACTGGAAATGGAATCTGGCTCTTCTGCAAGATCAGTAAGTGCTTTTAACCACTGAGTCATCTCTCTAGCTCCCACACAAAATTTTGTTGTGTAGTCTGAACTAGTTCATATTTTTATTCAGTTGCCTAGCTTTTAATGTTACATCAAAATCAATGCTAATGTCACCAATATCAAAGAGGGTTTTATCAACATTTCCATCTAGGAATTGTATTGCCTCAGATTTTATGCTTAAGTGTTTTATTCATTTGGGGATTATTTTTATGATTGGTATAAGATTGCAGGTTCATTCTTTTGTATACATCTAGTTTTTCGAGATTATTTAGCATTCAAAAATAGGATATTTTGTCACTTTTTTTTAACCCTAGACAGAATGTATAGGTATTATTAAATAATGGTGGTGATGACCTTTTTTGTTGTTCCTTAAATAGAGTTGTTTAAGCCAGTCAGTTGTGGTGCATGCCTTTAGCCTTTAATATCAACACTCTGGAGGAAGAGGCCAGACTGGACTACAGAGTGAGTTTCAGGATAGCCAAGGATACATAGAAAAATCCTGTATTATCCTAGAGATCGAATACCTGGGAAGAAAACAGGAACAAAAAAGCAAGCATCACGAAAAGAATACAGGACAAAAAAAAAAAAAAAAAAAAAAAAAGAGAGAGAGAATCTGAGGTGTAGAAGAAACAATAGAAGAAACTCATACATCAATCAAAGACCATGTTAAATCTGAAAAATTCCTGACATAAAACATCCAGAAAATCTGAGACACCATGAAAATACTTAACCTAAGAATAATAATAATAGAAGAAGATAAAGAGTCCTAGCTCCAAGGCCCAGATGATATTTTCAACCAAATCATAGAAGAAAGCTTTCCTAACATAAAAAAGAGATGCATATGAACATATAAGAAAAGAAAATCCTCCTGTCACATAATAATCAAAACACAAAAACAAAATGTACATCACAAAGAAAGAACATTAAAAGCAGCAAGGGGGAAATGGTAGGTGACATACAAAGGCAGACATCAGAATTACACCCAACTTCTCAACAGAGAGACAAAAGCTAAAAAACCACAGATGCCAACCTAGACAGCTATATGCAGTAAAACTTTCAATCATCAAAGAGGGAGAAAACAAGATATTTCAAGAAAAATCCAAATTCAAACAATATTTATCCACAAATCCACCCATACATAAAATACTAGAAGGAAAACTCCACTCCAAAGAGGATAAATACTTCCAAGAAAACACAAGAAATTAACAATTTCATAGCAACACCAAAATAAAAGAAACACACACACATACACACTAACTAAAACCACCAACATTGGAACTAACAATCATTGGTCATTAATAGCTTTCAACCAATTCACCAATAAAAAGACACAGGCTAACACAGTAAATATGTAAACAGGATCCATCATTTTGCTGCATAGAAGAAACACACCTCAGCAACAAAGATAGTTACTACCTCAGAATAAAGGCTGGAGAAAGGTTTTTCAAGCAAGTGGTCCCAAGAAACAAGCTGGAGTAGCCATTTTAATATCTAATAAACTAGACTTTCAACCAAAAGTTATCAACAGAGATGAAGAGGATACTTCATACTTATTGAAGGAAAAACTCACCAAGATGAAGTTTCAATTCTGAACATCTAGGCCTCAAACACAAGTGCACCCACATTTGTAAAAGAAACATTGCTACAGACTAAATTATATTCACCACCAAAATATCACCAATTTGCAGGTCATGCAGACAAAAACTAAACAGAAAGATAATTAAAGTAACAGAGGTTATGATTCAAATGGAAATATATATATATATTTCACCAAAACACTAAAGAATATTCTTTCTTCTCAGCACCTCATGGAACCTTCTCCTAAATTAATCATATACTTGGTCAAAAAGCAACCCTCAACAGATACAAGAAGATTGAAAGAACACTTTGTATCTTATCATACCTCTATGGGTTAAAGCTGCACTTCAAAAACAATAGAAACAATATAAAGTCTACAAACTCATAGAAATTGAACCACTCCCTAATCTATGAATACTCTGATAAAGAAGAAATAAAGAAAGAAAACAAAGACTTTCTAGAATTCAATGAAAATAAAGTCACAACATATCCAAAATTATGAGACACAATGAAAGTGCCAAGAGAAAGCGGTGCCTTCAAAAAGAAATTGCAGAGTTCTCATACTAACAATTTAAAAGTACACCTGGAAGGAAGCAAACACATGCAAGGGAAGTAGACTACAGGAAATAATCAAACTCAGAGCCGAAATCAATCAATTACAAACAGAACTATACAGAGGATCAACAAAACTAAGAGCCAGTTCTTTGTGAAAATCAACAAGATAGACAAGCTAACTAAAAGACAGAAAGACAGTACTCAATTTAACAAAATCAGAAATGAAAAGGGAGACATAATAGCAGACCCTGAGGAAATTAAAAAAAAAATTAGGTCTTACTTCAAAATCCTGTACTTCACAAAATTGGAAAAATATCTAAATGAAATGAATTATTTTCTATATAGATAGCACTTACCAAAGTTAAATCAAGATCAGGTAAAAAAAAATTATTCCTAGTCTTCTCAGATTTGGCCTTTTCATAGAGTCCCAGAGTAGAGGGAATTTTTTTGTGAAGAAAATATGTTTGGTTCACTGGAGATAAGAGATGAGGGTAGGGCAGATTGCAGTAGATGGTCTGCTACAGAATGGGATGTGACTGGGGCATTGAATTTGAAGGAGACAGGAGAGAGGTGAAGATCTGCAGTTAACCTACCTGCTTTCTGGACTGGAGTGTCCTCTGTCATTTTACCCAACATGCCCACAAATTATTTTTATTATTTTGCTAAATTCAGTGTTATTAATAAGCAAATACATCTTACAGATGTATGGATCAGTATCACACCCTTCCAAATATGATAGTGTACATTCCAATTACTTTGGGATTACTATGCAAAACCTTTTATATGCTATATATAAAATAGTCATGACTTTGTATATGTTCTCTTTCTACCTTAACCTTTCCAATTTTTGTCTCTCAATTCAACTGTATTTTAAAATATCTCAGAATTCAGAATCACAAATACATCGTGACTCAATGATGACAATGCATCCTTGTGAAATAGATCATTAATTTTACCAGTGTGTGCATAGCACACAATGCATCTATACATTCCTACAAACTTAGATGGTCAGTCACTAATCAAAGAGACATTGTTAGGAAAGACTTTCCACATGATGTTACTGTCAGTGTAACACAACGTACTATTTTTTAGCCAATATTTTATATATAAATAGAAATAAATTCCTAAATAATATTGAAAATATAGTATAATGGACATACAACCATATAATGTAGTTATTTATTATCATTACTAATTATATCTAACACACAACTGCAATAAGGGAAATTTATACAAAACAGAAAAATGTATACATTACTACCAATATCTCCACAAAACATAAGTAATGAGCTATCCTATGTCATTAGGATGAATTCATAGGGCTTTTTACTTGCATTATAATATTATAGGACAGCAGATGTATATGCTTCTATTATTAATGGAAATGTTGTGTGGTGTTTGTGCTACATTTTAATAATTAAAATAATTTAATAATTAACATTTTGATAATACTAGCACTTGTACAGCATTTACTATTTGCCCAACCTGCTAACTCTCTATCCTCATACACATTACAAGCAAACACATACCATATTACATGTATTTCATCTCCACAATCAGTTGTAACATTAGTATTATGGCCCCCACTTTACAAATGATGAAACTGACATTTAGAGCAGTTAACATTTCTCAAGAACTATACTCCTACCATGAATAATAACCAGGATATAGAGAATTCTGTGGAATATGCTATTCCCATGCCTCCCCCAAACTGTGCAATCAAACAACTAGGAGAGATATTCTTCCACACCTGCATAAACAAGGTTATTTATTTCTATTTTTTCTTTTAGTTATATTTTATTTTATGGCCTTTTGAGATGGGGGTCTTCCACAGGTCTGGCTAATCTGGAACTTACCATGCAAACCATAGTAAGGCTATTTTTCTTTAAACCATTAATTTAAATTCTTAATCTGCCTCAGGGACCTCTAAATGGCTCACATTAATTCCTTCGCAAGCATATAACTGGATTTTTAATGACAGAAATATGTACATAATCACAGGAAGTACTACTTGAAAATCTTATTGGGACTTTTACTCTTAAGCCATGATTATATTTACTCACAGATAATACTACTGGAATTAAGATTTTAAATCATAATCTTCAGTGACTACATAACAGCTCTTCACATTTTATATCCATTGTTTTCTTGGTATAGTCTCTGTTTTTTTTTCACTAGCTCAGAACACAGTATCACTAATATTTTTATCTGATTAGACAGTTCTTCTCTTATTTACTTAAGAAATAATTTCTATTTTTACCTAGGTGTAGAATAGTATCTACCTTCTATGTTAAGTATATAAAATAGGAGAGATTATATAACTTATAAAGTAAATTGTTTCTATAAATACCGGTTGCGGAGTATTGCAGCAACCAATTCTCCTCTGTGAAGAATATCCATCACTTCTCAGGGTTGAGCAGACCTATTCAGGAAGAAAAAAAGCCAAAATTCATTATAAAGATCAGTACAAAGACTTTTAAAAATTGTGCTGTCTTTAAAAGTTATGAAAGATTTAAGATATAAATACATGTATCTACTGTCCATGATGCATCTTATGAAAATTATTGAATCATTTTACAATTAAATATATTGTAAACACAATGGTGAATCACTAAATAGCACTAATAATATTATTGATAATTCATGTGAAACCGTTAGATAACATGTGCATATAGACAGTCAACCATATATAGAGGAATTTAGGTAAAACAGAATCAGTAGGCTTAAGGAGTCTGTAGAAAGTTAGGTAAGACAAAGAAATGAAATGCATAGGGTTACTGCAAATATTTGTTATACAAAACACAGCACTAGTTCCCATATTAATGTGGGAACTCAGAGTCTGAGAAGCCCACAAAGCTTTTAGAAGCAGTTGCACTAAATACAGGGCATAAATTTACAACATCTTAAAATCTTAAATATTAAACACAAGGTTGCAATTTTGTTTTTCTTGAAATGAATGGAATTGGTTTCATGGTTGTTTTGGTTTAGTTGTTTACTTTAGGAAATTGATCTAACCTTAAATCTATTTTTCAACAGTAATGTCAATTTAAAAATGGAATATATATTCCATATTTATTTATTCTCTTTATTTTGAGTATGTTGGGATCCAAAATGCATATTTTATTTTAATGTTCCTTGTTAATAAAGTCAACTTATCACAATATAAGTATGATGCGTCACATACAGTTTATTCATTTATTTTTTGTAAAAGTGCCTGCTCTGAAGGTTTACAGACAAAATAATTAAATAGGAAATGGGAGATAGGCTCTTCCCAAGCCCTCTTCAGTTGTTTTTTTTTTTTTTTTTTTTTTTTAAGAAACAGGAGAAAAGGAAGAATATACTCTGCTTAGACATGTTTCTAATAAACTTGAAATAGGAAACAAATCAAAACACCATATAGCATGTACTTTTTTCACATCATATTTTCTGCTTACATTGTTGCAAGTAATCTCAAAATGAAATGACTTAGGTTTTACCCTTTCTTTAAAACCCCCAATGGAGGAGCTAGAGAAAGTACCCAAGGAGCTGAAGGGGTCTGCAACCCTATAGGTGGAACAACAATATGAACTAACCAGTACCCCCAGAGCTCGTGTCTCTAGCTGCATATGTAGCAGAAGATGGCCTAGTCGGTCATCAATGGGAAGAGAGGCCCCTTGGTCTTGCAAACTTTATATACCCCTGTACAGGGGAACACCAGGGCCAAGAAGTAGGAGGGGGTGGGTAGGGGAGCAGAGGGTAGGGGGAGGATATAGGGAACTTTTGGGATAGCATTTGAAATGCAAATGAAGAAAATACCTAATAAAAATGGAAAAAAAAGTTTCAAATAGTGAGAGAATTTTGAGATGTTGTAAGGTTTGAATTTTGCTTAGGCTCTATGGGGTATTTTTAAAGGAAATAATGATAAAGCATCAAAAAAGCAAATGTACGCAGATTGCTACTAGAAACATAGATAAATAAGATGAGCAATACAGTCCCCTTTTCACTAATAAATAGATATAAACCATAAAGTTATGAAGCTAAGCATGCAAACTTATTCAAACTCCTTGCTGTCATTTAGGTGTATTCCCCTCTGAAAGCATTATGTTGGAAAACTTTAACCCACATGTGGTAGTACTGGGAGGTGTTTGGGTTTGTTATAGGTTTGACTCATGGGGACACCACAATTATTAGTGATAATTTCATGGAGTGGATTCCTCATAAAATGATACGTTTCACTTGTATGTCTTTTTTGGTTTGGTTCTTTTGGTTTTGTGGGTTTTATTTATTTTATTTTATTTTATTTTTTGTTGTTGTTTTAATTTTAGTTGCAAAGGAAGTACATGCATGGCATGCACAAAGAAGTCAGGCAGGGGTCAAATTGTGGGAGTAACTGCTCTCCTACCTTGTAGCACCCATGATTCAACTCAACACAACCAACTTGGCAGCAAGTACCTTTCTGCTGTGCTAGCACATCAGCTTTGGTGTCCTTTTAAATAAACTCTTACTTAACTCTCCCCTCTCCTTTTCATCACGGTAGTGGTTTGAATAGATATGGCCCTCATAGACTCATGTGTTTGAATCTTTGGCTATAAGAAGTGGCACTATTAGGAGGTGTTGCTTTTTTGGAGTAGATTTAGCTTTGTGGAAGGAAGTGTGTCACTGGTTAGGTGGGCTTTGAGGTCTCCTATGTTGAAACTGTTCAGTGTGAAATCAGAGCTTCTTCCTTTTCTGCTACCTGTGGATCAAGATGTAGAACTCTTGGCTCCTCCAGTACTATGTCTTCCTGCATGCTGCCATACTTCCCTCCATAATGACAATCGACATAACATCTGAAACTGTAAGCTAGCCCCAATTAAATGTTTTCCTTCATAATAGTTGCCTTGGTCCTGTTGTCTCTTCACAGCAACAGAATTGAAACTAAGACACCTCCCACAGGATGATAAGTCAAGAAGATCCTAGAGCCTTGATTTTAGAATCTACTCTACAGAATAGTGAGGAATAATTTTATTTTCTGCATGAATTGTCCTTCTTGGTGTAAATAATTTCACAGCAGCAAAACCAAAAGATGGGAAGTGTGTGTGTGCGAGCACGCCGGCACGCATACATGCACACACACATACAACTAGCACCAACATCGAAATAACAGAAATTTACAATCATTAGTCATTAATATCTCTCTGTTGCAGTTAATATTAGAAAATGACTGGCAGGCTTCCCACTCTACTGGCCCAGCATGCCACATGTCTCCAGCTTGGTGATCTCAATTTGGTGGTCTATCTGGGCCGGAGCTCCCAAGTTCTCTTGGTGGATCACTGCCATGCCAGCTCCACGCATCACCCTGTAGTCAGCTGCCATAACACCTAGCAACCCAGTAGAAACAAAACTCTTGTTGACAGGCAGGCTTCCTGCGCTACTGCTGGCAATTCTCTGCCCTATGTGGCTGGACGGCCATGCACTGGCAGGCAATGGCCGACCTGTTTTTGTCTCATGTAGACTCTGACTCAGAACTCCAAAATCTCTACCCAGCTCACAAGGTTCCCATTGGCAGGTCACTACCACACCAGCCCCATGCTTTAAAGCCCTCATGGCATTTTTGATGCACATCAGGCAAACACACGATTTGCTGCCATACCTTTCTCTCTAGAACCCAGTTGAATTGCCATGAGAAGAAAACACACACACACACACACACACACAACACAACACACACACACACACACACACACAAACTTAGCTCAGAAACAATGGTAACACAATCACTGGGTGCAACATCTAAAACCTAATCTTGTAAGCCATATTAAATCTTTTTTTTAATATTTTTAAAATTTATTTATTATATGTAAATACACTGTACCTGTCGTCAGACACTCCAGAAGAGGGCATCAGATTTCGTTATGGATGGTTGTGAGCCACCATGTGGTTGCTGGGATTTGAACTCAGGATCTTTGGAAGAGCAGTCAGCGCTCTTAACCACTGAGCCATCTCGCCAGCCCCGCCATATTAAATCTTATTCTTCCAGTGGCAAATTCTGGTGGATCTGCAATGATACCAGGAATCTCTAGCAACTACATCTTGCTTTTATGCTATCCCTATATGCTATCCCTATTCCCAAAGCCTCTAACCCTCTCCTCATTCTCTACTAAGTCCTCTTCTCTTCTATGTCCTGCCTACTTGGCCAGTGGTTGGCTCCTTTATTCATTAGGAGATTGGTTCACAAGAAGTCACCTGAGTACTTGACTACTCCTTGTCCAAAGCCCCTCCCAGAAGAGGAGAATTAGCATCAAAATACAAACAGCACCAGGCCCATCTACAACACCTCTCAATGTCAATGAACTTAATTCTCCAATAAAAAGACACAGGCCAACAGAAAGAGGCAAACAAAGGATCCATCATTCTTTTACATGCAAGAAACACAAAACAGATATTACCTCACAGTAAAGGACTGGAAACAGATTGTTCAAGGAAACAGACCCAAGAACCAAGCTAGAATAGTAATTCTAATATTTAACAAAATAGACTTTCAACCAAAATTAATCAAAAGAGATTGGAAAGAACACTTTATACTCAAAGGAAAAACTTCTCCAAGAGGACATCTCAATTCTGAATAGCTATACCCCAAATGCAAGTATTCCCACATCCACAAAAGAAACATTACTAAACCTTAAAGCACATATTAAACACCACACATTAATAGTGGGAGACTTCAATACCACACTCTCACCAATGAACAGGTCATCTAGACAGACACTAAACAGAGAAATAATGACACTAAAAGATGTTATGAATCAAAATGGATCTAACAGATATCTACAGAACACTTCACTCAAACGCAAAATAATATACTTCTCAGCATCTCATGGGACCTTCTTGAAAACTGATCATATAGTCAGTCACAAAGCAAGTATCAACAGATATAAGAAGATTGAAATAACTCCTGTATCTTATCTACCACTATGGATTAAAGGTGGACTTTAACAACAACAGAACCAACAGAAAGCTTACACATTCATGGAAACTGAACAACTCTCAGTGACAATTAGATCAGGGAAGAAAAAAGGGAAAAAAATTAAAGACATCAGAGAGAGGGACGGGCACAGTAAATAAACAGATGCACTTGAGCTGTCCTAAATGTTGGTACATGCCTATGATCCTAGAACCCAGAGAGTAAAGGATTATGAGTTTGAGGCCAGTTTGAGTGACATTATGAGACCATGTCTTGAACTTCTTCAATCGCTCCAAAAAAAACAAAAGAGAAAAAAAGACAAGAGGGGAAAAACAAAAACAAAAGCAAAAACTTCTCATTCTGATTATAATTTCTCCTCCTTCTACTCCTCCCAATTCTTATCCAATCCAGATCTACTCCCTCACTGACTCTCATTAGAAATCAAAAGACTCTTAAGGGATAATAATAAAATAAAATAAGATACGTTAATATAAATAAAAAACAAATAAAATACGACAAAATAAGCAAAGAAAAAAGCCAAAAAGGAGCACAGGAAACACATATAAATATAGAGACATGCACATGCACATACACAGCAATCCCATAAAAACCTAAAACCAGAAGCCATAATGTATACACAAAGGGTAGATTTTAAAATGTCAGAGAGTGGGCTGGGGATGTATTCCAGAGGTACATCACTGTGTACCATATATGAAGCACTAAGTTCTATCTCTAGTTTTTGTTTCTTTCTTTAAAGTCAGAATGATAAACCATCATATAAGCTCATAGCTAAACCCTACCTGCAACATGGAAGAGGTCATATCCCAATACTCTTTCCTCTTATCATAAATTTAGGGATGTTTCAATGATGTTAGCTCATTGTCAACTTCATTGAACTTCTTGGGTCCAGAAAAGTACACTACAAGTATTTCTAGATCCAAACTCCCACTTGAATGACACTTCTACAATTCCATCTAATTCTTGTTTTCTTTGGTGGAATGACAGAGTGGATGGCACACTCTTCTTAAAAATATTCAAATAATTTTCTCTAGTCACTGAGGCAATACGCTCATGTTATCACCACGCAGTCACTACTATCTTGCTGTCCATTACATGCCATATACATTCAGTTACAGTAGCACCACTCTTTCCTTTATAGTCTGTAGTTTTGTTACTCATAATTGATATAGGAATGCCTAGGAGTTTATTGTTGTTTATAAAATCATTTGTCATTCTACAACTGATCATTTTTGTTGATGATTATATTGCACTCCAATTAAGAAAATCATCTGTTTTTCAAGAGGTTATTGGGGCTATTCTTCTATTATTAAAGGGGCTAATTTTCTTTTAACAAACATCTATTGAGTGTCAAATGCCAGGCATAGCTAACTCAATGTCTTGCACTTCCACTCTTTGAAATTTTGATTGCCTATCATGTCTCAATTTGAAACAAACTTCTGCTAATCACCAAAATATCACCCCTTCCTGTTTACTCTAATTAAGGAACTGAAAATGAAAAAGAGTATGCATATCCCATAATCTCTTCCTCCCTCTTACTCTTAGAAATTAGTAATTTGTTTCCACTGAATTCTGCTACAATATCTTACAAGGAAATATATAAATAAAAGGAAATATTCTTTGTATCAGTGTTCTACAAACTTGAGCATAAGAAGCCCCTAGAGACATGTTAAATACAGAGTGCTACATACAGTTTCTCATTCATTTAGGATGGAATGAGTCCAGAGGACCTGCATTTTTAACAAGGTCCCAAGGGATGCTACTGCTACACAATCATGGATAACAGACTAAGGCCTAATGATTTACAGCTAACACAATATTTCTTATGCATTGTGTAAAAGGATAATCTGAAAATCTGGCAGAGTTGAGGCTCACTGTAAAAATGTTGATCCTATAAAGAGAAGGACTGGTTTTATTCCATCAATGCCATATTCTAAATGCCATGGAAAAAGATCACTTACTCATAAATAACAAAATTTGTAGTATGCATGTAGAAAGCCTCAAGGTATATAGTTTCACATTTTTACTAAAGTACATAAAGGAAAAAGGACCTGAGAAAATGAATATTGGATGTAAGCACAACTTGTCTAGGGACAGACAGGCTAAAATTCATATAGAAGTTATTTTTTCCTCAATATAATTTCAATAAATTCCTTAGAGAAAAGAATGAGGGGAGTTAAAGGAGTTGTCTCTGTAGTTTTGGCATCTAAATGCTAAGTTTCCAGTTGCTGGAACTGTTTGGGGAAGATAAGGAGATGTGGCCTTGTTGAAGGAAGTATTATTGGAGGCAGGCTTGTTTTTTTTTAAAGAGATTATGTGTGTGTGTGTGTGTGTGTGTGTGTGTGTGTGTGTGTGTGTGTGTATTATTCTATTGTGTCTTCAGACACACCAGAAGAGGGCATAAGATACCACTTCAGATGGTTGTGAGCTTCCATGTGGTTACTGGGAATTGAACTCAGGACCTCTGGAAGAGCAGTCAGTGCTCTTAACTGCTGAGCCATCTCTCCTGCCCCTGGAGAAAGGCTTTGAGAACTTAAACTTGCATACCATTTTTTATTCCCTTTCTCTACTTTGTGTTTGCAGTACAAGATGTAAGCCCTTAGCTATTGCTCTAAACATCCAGCTCTTGTTGACTCCTGCCTCCACTATACCATCACAGACCCTAACCTTCTGGATCCGTAAGCCCAAATAAACTCTTCTCTAAGTTGCTTTAGTCATGGTATTTCATCACAACAATAGAAAAATAATAAATAAAGAGAGCATTGATATTTTAAAGGTTGAATCTATAATTAGGTTCTATTTATAGAATCTATATATTAGGAAAAATAAACAGGGGAAAGCTTTCCCATTTGCCATTAAAATGCATTGAAAAATAACATTAACTCTAATACATAGTACTAGTATGAGATCAGAGAAGTATCTTGATAAAATGTAATAGGCAGGCAGGCAGGCAGGCAGACAGACAGACAGACAGACAGACAGACAGACAGATAGATAATTATCTATTAGCTATATTGAGATTGTGACAGTTGAACTCAAGAATAAATATGAATATTTCCAAAAAGTTTGTGAGGATAAGATTATCCAACACTTGGTAAAGGTAAAGGAAGGCAAGGAAATCATTAGTTGGAAATCTGCCTAATCCAAATTGTGAGTTCAAGACTTTGTCTAAACCCCATCCAAGGCCATCCTCCTAAAAAACAAAAACAGAAACAGAAACAAAAACAAAAACAAACAAAAACAAAACCAGTGGTTGGAAAAATGGCTATAGTCAGTGCAAATCCTACTGACATCACACATGTATATTAAATACAGATTAAGTATGTGAGTACAAGTAAGTAGAATTATAAAAGTAGAAAATCAAGAATACAATTTAGTGGATACAATGTCTTTCTAAGGTCTGACACAAAACAGAGATGCAATAAAGAAAATGGTTTAGAACCAGAGAGATGACTCAATGGATGAAGGTGCTTGCCAAGGGTCCAGGATACTTGACTCTGCTGGTCTTCCTGTGGAGTTCCTATTCCCTTATAGGCCACAATCCTTCCTCCTGTTCTTCCATAAGAGTCCCCAGGCTCTATCTACTGTGTGAGAATTCTTAATAAATTATCAAATTTTAATTTAAATCAAATAAGTTAACTCATGAGACAGAGGGACATTTTATCACATGTGAGAAAGTCACCTGTGTCCTCAGTGTGGGAGATCGAGCCCTGGTGAGGCTGTTATCTTTTTTAGCCCTACTAATATTTCTTCATTCGCTACTTACTTGACACATCCCTGAACAGACTGATTACAAAGCGCACATGGTGGTGAGAACTGACTCTCTCAAGCTGTCCTCTGACCTACATATGTTCAATGTGTTCAATGTGGCAAGCATACATTTTCACCCACTCCTATGCCCTAAATAAATAAATAAATACTCTTTAAAAAATTTAAAGGCACAATATAATATTTTGTAAGGACTTTCACTCATATTCTTTACCACAAAATCAGTAATTTTATGATTTATATAACAAATCATGTGGTGGTGGGTTTAATATTTTCAGATTAAGTCTGAAATGCACAGGCAAATTACTCTTTTTATTGGGCAAGGCTATTTAGGTTGATCTATAATTAATGAAGATAAAAATGTACATTGAAGGATAGTTTTGCTTCTATAACATCAACAGTAGATAACTTAAATTTGTTTTTGTAGCTGTGAAAACTAATTCACACTATAAACAGTGGTCTTCAACAAAAATTTCTAAAGTATACCTTATTTTCACATTAAAAATATGGAATTAGAAATACCAAGTTTCAAGTATATAAACATGAAAAGCTTAAAATACTTCTCCATAAAGTTTAGACAGTCTTTGCTTTCTTCGTTCTGTTTGTTTAGCCTAAAAAAAGAAAGGTCAGCATTCCTCTATTCCCTCAATCCTAAATTTAGGTAGCATTAATGTTTAGAATATATGGACAAAAAACGTCTCTTTCCCAAATGCAGAAGCTTCAGCTATTTTTAAGTATTGATTCATCACTTTAATGACCCCTGAAAAATCCAGGTGCTTAGTGACTAACATTAGACAGCTACTGCAAGTCTCTCATTCTGTTCCAGATATGGTGAAATTGTTACCACACATTTACAATAGTGTCAAGTACACAGACAAGAAAACAAGCAGAGCAGCTTCTGTAGATCCTTGCCTATAAGCTCTTCTTCTTTTTTTTTTAATACTTTTTACTAGGTATATTCCTCATTTACATTTCCAATGCTATCCCAAAAGTCCCCCATACCCTCCCACCCACTCCCCTACCCACCCACTCCCACTTTTTGGCCCTGGAATTCCACTGTACTGGGGCATATAAAGTTTACAAGTCCAATGGGCTTCTCTTTCCAGTGATGGCCGACTAGGCCATCTTTTGATACATATGCAGCTAGAGTCAACAGCTCCGGGGTACTGGTTAGTTCATATTGTTGTTCCCCCTATAGAGTTGCAGATCCCTTTAGCTCCTTGGGTACTTTCTCTAGCTCCTCCATTGGGGGCCCTGTGATCCATCCAATAGCTGACTATGAGCATCCACTTCTGTGTTTGCTAGGCCCCAGCATAGTCTCACAAGAGAAAGCTCTATCTGGGTCCTTTCAGCAAAATCTTGCTAGTGTATGCAATGGTGTCAGCATTTGGAAGCTGATTATGGGATGGAACCCTGGATATGGCAGGTTCTAGATGGTCCATCCTTTCGACACAGATCCAAACTTTGTCTCTGTAACTCCTTCCATGGGTGTTTTGTTCCCAATTCTAAGAAGGGGCAAAGTGTCCAAACTTTGGTCTTCGTTCTTCTTGAGTTTCATGCGTTTAGCAAATTGTATCTTATGTCTTGGGTACCCTAAGTTTCTGAGCTAATATCCACTTATTAGTGAGTACATATTGTGTGAGTTCCTTTGTGATTGGGTTACCTCACTCAGGATGATGCCCTCCAGGCTATAAGCTCTTCTGAGAGGGTTTTATTCATAAGCTTGGAAGGGCAGGAGGTTCAGGGGGTTACTAGACCACAGTGTTCTTTCATCAATTCAGTTACCAGAAAACATCTCTTCAGGCTCATTGTATAAACACACACACACACACACCATCATCATCATCATCATCATCATCAATTACTTAATCGACTGACTAATTAAACATTTTAAAATACTCAAAATGCTTCCTAATAGTAGATTAGGCAGGAAGGATTCATAAATATGCAAACATGACCTTAAATCTCAGCCTTGTAGGGGAATCACCATGCCTGACCTCAAACTGTACTACAGAGCAATTATGATAAAAACTGCATGGTACTGGTACAGTGACAGACAGGTAGACCAATGGAATAGAATTGAAGACCCAGAAATGAACCCACACACCTATGGTCACTTGATCTTTGACAAAGGATCTAAAACCATCCAGTGGAAAAAAGACAGCATTTTCAACAAATGGCACTAGCTTAACTGGCAGTTATCCTGTAGAAGAATTCGAATTGATCCATCCTTATCTCCTTGTACAAAGCTTAAGTCTAAGTGAATCAAGGAACTCCACATAAAACCAGAGACACTGAAACTTATAGAGGAGAAAGTGGGGAAAATCCTCGAAGATATGGGCACAGGGGAAAAATTCCTGAATGGAACTGCAATGGCTTGTGCTATAAGACCGAGAATCGACAAATGGGACATCATAAATTTGTAACTCTTCTGTAAGGCAAAAGACACTGTCAATAAGACAAAAAGGCCACCAACAGATTGTGAAAGGCTTTTTACCAACCCTAAATCTGATAGGGGACTAATTTTCAATATCTACAAAGAACTCAAGAAGCTGGACTCCAGAAAAACAAATAACCCCATTAAAAATGGGGCACAGAGCTAAACAAAGAATTCTCAACTGAGGAATACTGAATGGCCGAGAAGCACCTGAAATAATGTTCAACATCCTTAATCATCAGGGAAATGCAAATCAAAACAACCCTGAGATTCCACCTCACACTAATCAGAATGGCTAAGATCAAAAATTCGAGTGGAGATTCCACCTCACACTAGTCAGAACGGCTAAGATCAAAAATTCAAGTGACAGCAGATGATGGCGAGGATATGGGGAAAGAGGAATACTCCTCCATTGTTGGTGGGATTGCAAGCTTGTACAACCACTCTGGGAATCAGTCCAGCAGTTCCTCAGAAAAGTGGACATAGTACTACTGGAGGATCCAGGAATATCTCTCCTGGGCATATATCCAGAAGATGTTCCAACTGGTAAGAAGAACACATGCTCCACTATGTTCATAGCAGCCTTATTTATAATAGTCAGAAGCTGGAAAGAACCCGGATGTCCCTCAACAGAGGAATGGATACAATGGAGTACTACTCAGCTACTAAAAACAATGAATTTATAAAATTCTTAGGCAAATGGATGCACCTGGAGGATATCATCCTGAGTGAGGTAACCCAATCACAAAAAAACACACATGATATGCACTCACAGATAAGTGAATATTAGCCCAGAAACTTAGAATACCCAAGATACAATTTGCAAAACACATGAAACTCAAGAAGAAGGAAGACCAAAGTGTGGATATTTCATCCTTCCTTAGAATTGGGAACAAAATACCCATGGAAGGAGTTAAAGAGACAAAGTTTGGAGATGAGACAAAAGGATGGACCATCCAGAGACTGCCCCAACCGGGGATCCATCCCATAATCAGCCACCAAACACAGACACTATTGCATATGCCAGCAAGATGTTGCTGAAAGGACCCTGATATAGCTGTCTCTTGTGAGGCTATGCCAATGCCTGGCAAACACAGAAGTGGATGCTCACAGTCAGCTATTGGATGGAACACGGGACTCCCAATGGAAGAGCTAGAGAAAGTACCCAAGGAGCTAAAGGAATCTGCAATCCTATAGGTGGAACAACAATATGAGCTAACCAGTAGCCCCAGAGCTCGTGTCTCTAGCTGCATATGTAGCAGAAGCTAGCGTAGTCGGCCATCATTGGGAAGAGAGGCCCCTTGGTCTTGTAAACTTTATATGCCCCAGTACAGAGTAACACCAGGGCCAAGAAGTGGGAGTGGGTGGGTAGGGAGCAGGGCGGAGGGTGAGTATAGGGGACTTTTGGGATAGCATTTGAAATGTAAATGAGGAAAATATCTAATAAAAAATTGGAAAAATTTGGGAAAGGGAGACCAATTCTTAGTCTTGTCATATATTTACTGGATATTTTTCCTGCACTTTAATTTCTCTTCCTTGTTTCTAGAATAATAATAATACTTCTTAAAGGGTGGAAATAAAGGTGGAATAAAATGACATAGATTAAGTAGCTACCTAAACAAAAATTTAGTAATATGAGTCTCCTATATGCCTCTCCTTCCCTATCCATGGGTAACTAAATTTTAATGTATTTAAATTAAAACTCATTAAGAAGTAAGTTTGTAATATTTTTTAATATTTTATATATCAATTTTCTTAAATTGTGTGGTGTGTGTGGCATATGTGTCCATGTGTATGTGATTTGTATGTGTGGTATCTTCTTTCTAAACCAGTTACAAGTAACCTAAACTAAAAGTGAAATTTCAACACACCATGAAAGAAGAAACAGAAGAGGAAAAAAATGTTATAAAACTACCATAATTACTGATGCTAAAATCCATATTGCCCAAATAAAAACAAAATTAGAAACTCCTAACTATTTTAATAAGCCTTTCCCAATAAATATACATATAAACAGAACCTAGCAGACTGCTGTAGCCGGCAAAAAATAAAAAATAATTAAACAAAAACAAAAACACTTTGGCAAGGCATAAGGAGATATAAGAAGTTAGATTTCTTAGGGAAGTTTAAAAAAAGCACATTGAAACATGAATGCAACAATGTCAACTGAGTATCTATTATGACTGCTAGTTTTATAGCAGTGAAGCCTCATGAAAATGACTGGCAATCCAGTCAGTACAAAACAATGCCCTAGATGAACTGCTTTATCAACCAAGGTCATCAAGCTACCCTCAAAGCTAGTTTTATAACATTTTTTTCTTCCTCTTCTGTTTTGCCTGAATGTATGGAAAGTGCACCATAAATATGCAGTGCCCAAAAGTGGCCAGAAGAGGGCACCAGATCCCCTGAAACTGTAGTTATAGATAGTTATGAGCTACCTTGAAAACTTCTGGGAACTGAACTTGGGTCTTCTGAGAGAGCAACAAGTGACTTTAACCACTGATCCATCGCTCCAGCACCAGGACCATTCAACTGTTTACTAGGTAAGTCACACAGCACACACAACTGAAACTAATTAATTTTTTTTTTTTGTCTTACTGTAAAACTGATCCCAGGGCCTCTGACATGCCAAGCGACTCTTGCTGAGGTACATGCCCAAATTCTTAATTGTATGATGCCCAAATTTTAACTACTCACATTAGCTAAACAATTTAATTTTCCCTCTCAGGCTCCTGCATTCTCTGGCACTAGAAACAAAACACTTCTCATACCAAGGAACACACGAGCTCAAGCCTTTACTCCTCTCTAATTTCTCACTCCCTCATCCATCACAAGGTCTGAAATCTTTGATTGCCAGTCAAGTTCATCTGTCCCCCTCTCTCTTTTCTTTATTAGATCTTAATTTGTATTAGTCTGCTAAACCCCTAGCCTCAAGGCTTCTTTCCTTTTAATTAATTCTGCAAACTGCACTCTGATTTTTTTTAATTGCTATAATTCTATTCTCAAGTCAGTCTTTTGTTTAAAACTCACTTCAAGGGAGTTAGCGGACACCCCCAAGGCCCCCTAGTGGACTCTCCACACAATTTTAGAACCGCCAGTGAGTGGAACACAACTTCTGTTCCAATCCAATCTCTAGCAGGACCTGAGACAGCATTAAAGAAGCAGAAAAGCCTGCCTAACCAGGGTCACAAATCCCTTCCTGTCAGTGCCAGCACCAGATCACCTGGGCGCTGAGTCGGCGGACACCCCCAAGGTCCCTAGAGGACAGCTTCTAAGACAGACCCCATTTTGAGCTCCAGACATCCAGGCATCTTCCCTGCCAGAGGAGAGGTGTTGGCCCCACCCAGGAGAGCTTTGCCAGAGCACCTGGGGGAGCCAACTTGGTTCCCGGATCCCTCCAAGACTAGTCTGCTCAGGTGAGAGTGTGGACTACAGAAGCTAACAGCTTCTGGTCAGGCCCTATTTCGGGCCTTCATCTTCTGACAGGAGGCAGGTTGGAATGCCAGATATCTGTACACCTTCCCTGCAATAGAACAGCTTACCTGCAGAGAGTTATCTGACCACTGAAACTCAGGAGAGAGAAAGTCTCCCAGGTCTGCTGATAGAGGCTAACAGAATCATGAGAGGAACAAGCTCTAACCAGAGACAACAATAACAACCAACTCCAGAGATTACCAGATGGCGAAAGGCAAACGAAAGAATCTTACTAACAGAAACCAAGACCACTCACCATCATCAGAACCCGGCACTCCCACCTCAGACAGTCCTGGGCACCCCAACATACCTGAAAAGCTAGACCCAGATTTAAAAGCATATCTCATGATAATGGTAGAGGACATCAAGAAGGACTTTAATAGCTCACTTAAAGAAATACAGGAGAACACTGCTAAAGAGTTACAAGTCCTTAAAGTAAAACAGGAAAACACAACCAAACAGGTAGAAGTCCTTAAAGAAAAACAGGAAAAGTGGAAAAAAAGACATCATTTTCAACAAATGGTGCTGGCACAAATGGCGGTTATCATGTAGAAGAATCTGAATTGATCCATTCCTATCTCCTTGTACTAAGGTCAAATCTAAGTGGATTAAGGAACTCCACGTAAAACCAGAGACACTGAAACTTATAGAGGAGAAAGTAGAGAAAAACCACGAAGATATGGGTACAGGGAAAAAATTCCTGAATAGAACAGCAATGGCTTGTGCTGTAAGATCAAGAATCTATAAATGGGACCTCATAAAGTTGCAAAGCTTCTGCAAGGCAAAAGACACCATGAATAAGACAAAAAGACCACCAACAGATTGGGAAAGGATCTTTACCTATCCTAAAATCAGATAGGAGACTAATATCCAATATATATACAGAACTCAAGAAGCTGGACTCCAGAAAAACAAATAACCCCATTAAAAAATAGGGCTCAGAGATGAACAAAAATTCTCACCTAAGGAATACCAAATGGCAGAGAAGCACCTGAAAAAAATGTTCAACATCCTTAATCATCAGGGAAATGCAAATCAAAAAAACCCTAAGATTCTACCTCACACCAGCCAGAACGGCTAAGATTAAAAATTCAGGTGACAGCAGATGCAGGCGAGGATGTGGAGAAAGAGGAACACTCCTCCACTGTTAGTGGGATTGCAAGCTTGTACAACCACTCTGGAAGTCAGTCTGGCGGTTCCTCAGAAAATTGGACATAGTACTACTGGAGGATCCCACAATACCTCTCCTGGGCATATATCCAGAAGATGTCCCAACCGGTAAGAAGGACACATGTTCCACTATGTTCACAGCAGCCTTATTTATAATAGCCAGAAGCTGGAAAAAACCCAGATGACCCTCAACAGAGGAATGTATATAGAAAATGTGGTACATTTACACAATGGAGTACTACTCAGGTATTAAAAAGAATGAATTTATGAAATTCCTAGGCAAATGGATGGACCTGGAGGGCATCATCCTGAGTGAGTTAACCCAATCACAAAAGAACTCACATGATACGCTGACACCATTACATACACTAGCAAGATTTTGCTGAAAGGACCCAGATAGATCTGTCTCTTGTGAGACTATGCCGGAGCCTAGCAAACACAGAAGTGAATGCTCACAGTCAGCTATTGGATGAATCACAGGGCCCCCAATGGAGGAGCTAGAGAAAGTACCCAAGGAGCTAAAGGGATCTGCAACCCTATAGGTGGAACAACATTATGAACTCACCAGTACCCCGGAGCTTTTGACTCTAGCTGCATATGTATCAAAAGATGGCCTAGTCAGCCATCAGTGGAAAGAGAGGCCCATTGGACTTGCAAACTTTATATGCCCCAGTACAGGGGAATGCCAGCACCAAAAGGTGGGAGTGGGTGGATGGGGGAGTGGGGGGGGAGGGTATGGGGGACTTTTGGTATAGCATTGGAAATTCAAATGAGGAAAATACCTAATTAAATATATATAAAATATAAAGAAAAACAGGAAAACACATCCAAACAGGTGATGGAAATGAACAAAACCATACTAGGCCTAAAAAGGGAAGTAGACACAATAAAGAAAACCCAAAGTGAGGCAATGCTGGAGATAGAAACCCTAGGAAAGAAATCTGGAACTATAGATGTGAGCATCAGCAACAGAATACAAGAGATGAAAGAGAGAATCTCAGAAGATTCCATAGAGAACATTGGCACAGCAATCAAAGTAAATTCAAAATGCAAAAAGATCCTAACTCAAAACATCCAGGAAATTCAGGACACAATGAGAAGACCAAACCTAAGGATAATAGGAGTTGATGAGAATGAAGATTTTCAACTTAAAGGGCCAGCAAATATCTTCAACAAAATTATAGAAGAAAACTTCCCAAACCTAAAGAAAGAGATGCCCATGAACATACAAGAAGCCTATAGAACTCCAAATAGACTGGACCAGAAAAGAAATTCCTCCCAACACATAAGAATCAGAACAAGAAATGCACTAAATAAAAATAAAATATTAAGAGCAGAAAGGGAAAAGGGTCATGTAACATATAAAGGCAGGCCTATCAGAATTACACCAGACTTTTCATCAGAGACTGGACAGATGTTATACAGACAGTAAGAGAACACAAACGCCAGCCCAGCCTACTATACCCAGTCAAACTTTCAATTACCATAGATGGAGAAACCTAAGTATTCCACGACAAAACCAAATTCACACATTATCTTTCCATGAATCCAGCCCATCAAAGGATAATAACAGAAAAAAAAATACAATGATGGAAACCAAGTCCTAGAAAAAGCAAGAAAGTAATCCTTTAACAAACCTAAAAGAAGACAGCCACAAGAACAGAATCCGAACAGCCACAATAACAGAATCTGAACACCAACAACAAAAATAACAGGACCAACAATATGAACTAACCAGTACCCCCTGGACCTTGTGACTCTAGCTGCATATGTATCAGAAGATGACCTAGTCGGCCATCAGTGGAAAGAGAGGCCCATTGGTCTTGCAAACTTTATATTCCTAAGTACAGGGGAATGCCAGGGCCAAGAAGTGGGAGTGGGAGAGCGGGGAGGAAAGTGAGGGGGCGGGCATGGGGGACTTTTGGGATAGCATTGGAAATGTAAATGAAGAAAATACCTAATTTAAAAAAAAAAAGAAAAAAATCACTTCAAGGGCTGGTGCTCTTTCAAAGAACCCTATTTCACTTGCTACCATCCATACAAGGAGGGTCAAAACCACTGAACTCCAAAAACTCCAGCTCTGAGGGATGCAATGCCCTGTGTGAGTGTCATAGGGACCCGTACACATGGGCACACACAGCGGACTATTCTCAATAGAGTGTGTGTGTGTGTGTGTGTGTGTGTGTGTGTGTGTGTGTGTTGATACTGTATGGATTTAAATTTGATAATGAGCTCCTTAACAATCACCAATGGAACATGCTTTCCGTGTTCATAAACCCATTGACTCACTTAAAAAAAAACTGTTATTTTTCCATATCAGTAATATGCCCCACCCAGGTCACACAACAAACAGTGGCACCATCCTAGAACTGTCACATTAAATCCTCTAGAAGTTTGTGTGATAAGAGGAGATTATTTACTGGATAAGGCTAGCAATTGTTAACACTAGTCTGCCAAAACAGACTCATAAATATGCATTCAAAGAGATTCGGGATCCTTTGAGAACCAGTTTTTTTCCTCAACCTACAAGGGCTGACAGATTTATGTTCAGGCATTTACTTCACAAACAAACCATTAGAACCACCATTTCAACTGAGGTCATAGTGCCCCTTTATACTAAGGAGACTCCTAAGGAGGAACAGTTTTACATGCAGATTTATACACATAGAACACTCTAGTTGTCTGAAAATACCAAGGTCTATCAATGGGTGTAATGAGAACCCCAATTAAAAAAAAAAAACAAGAAAAATGGGATATGAGAGCCAAAGGGAGAAATTTTTACTCTGTCATAAAGGTTGTAAGTGAAATTTTAAATATATTTATTAAGATTTCAGATTTATTTTTTAGTCTAAAGTATATTAGGGGTGAGAAAGGACCACTAAAAACTTTTCAAGGTTCTTCACAGTCTTAAGAAAGTACACTTTAACCCAGAGTGACCTGCTTGACCAATACATTGAGAACAAAATAGAGTTAGGAAAACATAGAAATTATTAGGAGCCAATAATATACAGAAACGTAGGGTAAAATATCTGAGGAGCAAATTGGGATTGTTAGAAAGCATCAGTCATTTTCTAACTTCAGATTTCTCAAAATTAATTTCAGAAATATTTTCTTCATTCTTTGCTGACTATTTTATTGTTAAATGCAGTATGTGGGGAAAATAGAATCATAAATATTGTGTCTCTGGTTCCAGATAGATTCACATTCCTAGACAATTTACATTCCTGTTGTTTCCATAGCCAATTCTGTATTCCATGGGTATTACTGGAGGAAAAAGAGCAACAGAGGAGATATAGGCATTTTTCTCTCCCTGTGACTATACATTATAAAAATTTCAATTTATTAAGGGCCAGAAGATATAGTTTAGTTGGTAAAATGTTTGCTTAGCATGTATAAATCCCTGGATTCCACCTCCCGCACCACACAAACCATGCATGATGGCACACAACTACCAAGCACTTAAAAGGAACATGCAGGAGGACCAGGCTTTAAAAAGGCAAATTTCTGAGTTCGAGGCCAGCCTGGTCTACAAAAGTGAGTTCCAGGACAGTCAGGGCTACACAGAGAAACCCTGTCTCAAAAAACATACAAACAAACAAACAAACAAACAAACAAAAAACCCTCCATAAAATGCAAAAATCAAAACAAAACAAAAACCTGTGTGTTTTAAAGTATATTCAGTGTATGTCATGCATGCATGTGCATGTGTTTATGTGAGAGAGATAGAGACAGAGACACAGAGAGCGAGTCTTCATGTACATCAGTGTCTATTGTGGATGTATGTCCACATATGATGCATGTTGGAGACTAGAGGACAACCTGAAGTGTTATCCCTCAAGTGGTATCAACCAGGTATACTAGGCTAGCTAGCCAAGAAGCCTCAGGAATTCCAGCCTCATCTCATTTCTCCATCTCCCCATGCCCACTCACCTAATACTGAGAGTATAATTATGTGCCACTACCCTTGAGGGTTTTTTTTTTTTTTTTTGAAACCTGGGATCAAACTCAGATCCCACATACTTACAGTTTTTTGCCTGGGCTATCTATTCAGCCTTGAAAGTGGTATTTTTTGATCAAGCAATTTTGCTAAAAGTCAATAATAAATTAAAACACTCATGTCTCTATATTAAACATATTAATCTTCTGAATAACAATCACTGTGCCAAACAAATCAAAACAGAAATTATACTCAAAGAAATTTAAACAACATATATAGAAAAGTCTGTGGGGCTGGCAAGATGCTTGAGCAGGTAAGGGCACCTGCCAGCAAACCTATTAATCTGAGTTCAATCTCTTAAGAACCAGATCATGAAAGAAAATAAAAAAGTTGTCTTCTGATAGCCACACATGACCTTACACACACACACACACACACACACACACATATAATTTTAGAAGTTAAAATATCTAACTATCTGACTAATATCTAAGAAAAGGTTAAAAGAAAGCTTAGAGCCTTAAATACTTAAGTTTTCAAGGCTAAAAATGGATGCTTCATAAGCTTGAGAAAGAACACAGGATCACAGTACAAAGCTAAGCTAGATAAAACATAAACACAGATAATGAGGGGCAGAATTGAGGTGAATCACAAAATCAGTGCCAGCTGGTAACGTAGCAAGCTACTGCCTTAAAATTTAAAACAAAATTAAAGTTTGAAAATGGGATTGAGAGTAGCTCAGTGGTAGAGTACCTACCCCCTCCCTCCTCCCCAGCACATGGAAAAACTGTCTTTCTAGCAGCATAGGAAATATACAAATAAATGAGAGAGTAAACAAAAGAACAAGAGCTGAGACACATTAGTTCCAGAGACTGAAAGGATAACCTTTTCCGTTAGGTTGTAGGGAGATATGTATGAATTGAGAAAAGCTTCTTAGAGGTCAATGTGGATCCAACTGCCCATCTGTATGCTGCAGCAATTGTACCTCTAGACTGTCCTCTCCCATACACAGAAATTATGTACACTGCTGTTTATGAGAGCAACTGCAAAGTCTAGACAAATTTAGCATCTATTGGTCAAAGACTATCTAGATATGCTATACAATTGTTTATTTTCTAGTAGCCAACAAAGCAGGCGAAGTTATTAAGAAGCAGGAAGCAGACTGGAACAAGGAATCAAAAGCACAGTGTCCATGCTGGACAAAGGGTGGGGACATTAATATTACACAGTGTGGGATTTCTTGCAGTTACTGTAAGTAATAACTTTTTTTTTTTTAGATATTTTCTTTATTTACATTTCAAATGTTATACCCTTTCCTGGTTTCCGCTCCGAAAATCCCCTATCCCCTCCCACTCCTCCTGCTCACCAACCTAACCACTCCTGATTCCTGGCCCTGGCATTCCCCTACACTGGGGCATAGAACCTTCACAGAACCTAGGGCCTCTCCTCCCACTGATGACCAACTAGGTCATTCTCTGCTACATATGAAGCTAGAGCCACAGGTCCCACCATCTGTTTTCTTTGGTTGGTGGTTTAGTTCCAGGGAGCTCTGGAGGTACTGGTTATTTCCTATTGTTGTTCCTCCTATAGGGCTGCAAACCCCTTCAGCTCCTTGGGGACTTTCTCTAGCCTCCACTTCTGTATATGTCAGGCACTGGCAGAGCCTCTCAGAAGACAGCGATATCAGGCTCCTCTCAGCAAGCACTTGTTGGCATCTGCCATAGTGTCTGGGTTTGGTGGTTGTTTAAGGGGTGGATCCCCAGGTGGGGCAGTCTCTGGATGGTCATTCCTTCAGTGTCTGCTCTACACTTTATCTCTGTAACTCCTTCCATGGGTATTTTGTTCCCCCTTCTAAGAAGGATTGAAGTATCCACACTTTGGTCTTCCTTCTTCTTGAGTTTCATTTGTTTTGCAAATTGTATCTTGGGTATTCTAAGTTTCAGGGCTAATATCCACTTATCAGTGAGTGCATATCATGTGAGTTCTTTTGTGATTGGGTTACCTCACTCAGGATGATATCCTGCAGATACATCCATTTGCCTAAGAATTTCATAAATCCGTTGTTTTTAATAGCTGAGTAGCACTCCATTGTGTAAATGTACCACATTTTCTGTATCCATTCTTCTGTTGAGGGACATCTGGGTTCTTTCCAACTTCTGGCTATTATAAATAAGGTTGCTATGAGCATAGTGGAGCATGAGTCCTTATTACATGTTGGATCGTCTTCTGGGTATATGCCCAGGGTATATGCCCAGTGATATAGCTGGCTATAAGGGAGCCTAGACTCCATATCTACAAGGCTACTGGGATGGTGGCACATGCAGCGAAGTAAAGAGTTTCTCTTCCAACACTGCCCTATAGGGCAGTTATTACCTTTACACAGCTATTATTACCTTTCTTATGGTGGCAGTCCAGACCACCTTGAGGGAAATGATAAGGTTTTCTCAGTCCTCCCAGGCAAGGAGATAAATATCACTGCACTGTCATCTTATCAGTAAGGAGGGTAGCATTTTGGTTATCAACAGAGGTCCCCTGAGGAACCTGAAAGTCCAGACCTGTTTGGTAGCAAAGACTGAATCTCTTTCTGGAGGCAGAGAGATATCAGAGGATGATAGAGAAGACAACTCAGTCAGATTCAGCATCACATGGCCTAATGTGCAAAATGTCTAGGTTCTCATGCAAAATCATTTACCTAACTAGGAGATTAAGCTACACACACACACACACACACACACACACACACACACACCAATAATTGTGAATTTCAAAATGGCAGAGATGTTCAAACTGACAAAGTTCTAAAAGAGCAATCTTAAAAGCACTTGAATAAGCAATGATGGGCAATCTTCTCAAAAAAGCCTTATTTAAAAAAAGAAGCAGGGCTGGAGAGATGTCTCAGTGGGTAAGAGCACTGGATGCTCTTCTAGAGGTCCTGAGTTCAATTCCCAGCAACCATATGGTGGCTCACAACCATCTATAGGGGGATCTAATGCCCTCTTCAGGCAGGCAGATGTATATGCAGCAAAGCACTCATACATTAAATAAAAAAAATTTTTTTAAAGCAACAGAATGCTTTAGTAATGCAATAGAAGACAAAGCCTTATCTCTTGACATAGACCTATAATCCCAGCACTGCACAAGTTTAAACTCAGCCTAGACTACATAGTGATTTCCTGTCCTACAAAGGAAAGAACAAGAATAGAAGATACAAAGTAAAACAACATAAAAGATTTAAAGTCAAAACACTTACAGTCATCAAGTTAAAAACACTCACTGAAAAGACAGGCTCAGTACCACAATGGCAGCAACAGGAAAAGAAATGAGTGAACTGGGAGACACAGAACCTTATTTATTACCAAATTTGAACAATAACAACAAAAAAATGCAGTGAGTTAAAAAAAATGTCAGAAACTTCTGGAAAGGGATAACAAAACATCAAACCTCCAGGCCAACAGGTTCCAAGAGGAGGGAAGACAAAAGGGAAGCTCATTAGAGCACCCCTCCCTTTTCATCGGGAGCTACATTCCAGTGGATCCCTGAAACTGATTAGTCCCATAGTATAAACTCTATATATACTGTGCTGGTTTGCAATACATATTTGTATGCTTAAAATATAGTTTATAAATTGAACAAATAAAAGGAACTAATTAGGGGCCAGGGAAATGGCTCAGCAGTTTAGTGAGAGAGGATATGCTTAGTTCTGCTGGGATTTGATATCCCAAGGTAGGAAGGGGTAGTTGGAGGAGGGATTTGTATGGATGGGAGGGGGGGTTGTGATCGGAATGTAACAGGAATAAAAAATAAATTATTGACAAAATGGGTATTGATTGCTCTTGCAAAGGACCTAGGTTTGAGTTCCCTCAGAACAGCTCAAAACTATGTATATCACACGTTTTTAGGGGATTGAATACCCTCTTCTGCTCTCTGTGGGCACCAGAGCATATGTAGTACATGAGTCCTCATGCACACATACACAGAAATAAAAACAAGTAAATACATCTCTAAAAAGAAAGGAATTTACTATCAAAACAATGATAACACAAGCAGGAATAGTTAACATCCTGGAGAGAATAGCACACTGCTCAAAACAGGCTATATTTTAAAACATGAATTGTTTATTTCTCAACCTTGCCATGGAACATTTTCAGGTTGAATTTAACTACAAGTTAGTAAAAGAAAGGCAACTGAATGTGCACAAGGGGAGAATATTAAACTTAAAGAAATAAGAAATCCATAGTCACAAAGCTGAACCGATGCGAAATAGTACCTTACTTATGTGGCAAAAGCAATTCATGTGACAGATTATCCTCAGAAAATTGTTAAGGCCATAAGGAAATGGAAAAGGAGATTTTTTTAAAGTACTTTTAAAAAAGGAACTGCCAAGCAAGATCCCTGAAACCAATTAAAATGCCCTTCAGGAATAAATGGGGGGCAGGGGTGGAGCAAGGAATTTTTGAATGAGGGAATGAACATTCTGTCATTAACACATCTACCCTATAAGAAGTAGTAAAGGAAGTTTTCTAGTCTGAAAGGAAATGATAAAAGAATCTTGGAACATAGAAGAAAAGAAAAATAAGAAGGATTAAAAATACCAGTTTCTTTCCTTCCTTAAGTTCTTAAAATTACGTTTATAGTAACTAGCTAGTTTTACATTTTCATTGTGGAAATGGCTATATGAACTACATCACAGTAAAATTAAACAAAACTATGCATGCTTGCATGCATGTGTGCACATATGTGGATGCAAGCACATACACCCACAGAACCAATAACTGGGCAATTGGATTTGTGCATTGAAAGATCATCAGTTAGCCTCCCTGCCTCCCTGATCAGAGATTATTTCCTTTTTGTTGAATAAAATTAAGACAAATAAGAAAAAATGACTAGAAAACTAAGATTTATTGCCTTTAATTCTATTTTCTGCTCATTTACTTATATTTTAAATCAATCTTACATGTATTCCAGTCTTGAACTTGTATGGTAGCCAAGGGTGGCTTCAGACTTGAAATTCTCATAACTCTGTTTATGAATGTTGGGATTACACTACTGTGCCCTGCTAACTTGTATTAATAGGAATTGCTTTATACTTACCTCCCTAGCTAGGAAATCACCATATTTGTAGTAGATATTTAATATATATATATATATATATATATATATATATATATATATATATATATATATATATATATATGAGATAAATTTAATTTATCCCAGGCTAGGCTCTAATTTACTTCATAACCAAGGATAAACTTGAATTTATGATCCTCCTGCCTCTACTTGTCAAGTGATAGAATCATCCACAGGCCTCTTAGGGTTCGTGCATGATAATTCAGCAGTCTACCAACTGGCGACATCTCTAGCCTTACAAAAGTTACTGTAATATATTTTGAGAAGTGGTCATGTATATCCTTCAATCTCATGCTAGCAACTGAACAGTACACCTGAAAGTTCGAGAACAACAACAGAAAAGGTGTGGGGAAGAAATAAAATCCAAAAAGGAGTAGATGGCAAGAAATAATCAAACTTAGGGTTGAGTTGATAACACAGAAAAAAATACAAAGAAACAATGAAGCAAAGAGTTAGTTCTTTGAAAAAAAAATCAATAAGATTAGCACATCCTTCTTCAAGTTAACTAAAAGCCAGAGAGAGAATATCCAAATTTATAAAATTAGAATGGAGAAGGAAGCATAACAATATATACTAAGGAAATCCAGACAATCATGACATACTTTAAAAACCTATACTCTACCAAATTGGAAAATGTCAAAGAAATATATAATTTTCTCTATACATACCACCTACCAAAGTTAAGTCAAGATCAAATAAGCAATTTAAACAGAAATATAACCCTTAGTGAAGTAGAACCACTCATTAGAAATATTCCAACCAAGAAAACCCCAGGGCCAGATGGTTTCAGCACAGAATTCTACCAGACTTTCAAAGAAGCGTTAATGCCCATACTTAAATTATTCCACAACAGAGAAACAGAAGGAACACTGCCCAAGTCATTATACAAGGTCACAGTTATACTGATACCACACAAAAAAAAAAACAATAAAAAGAAAACATACACACAAATTTCTCTTATGAATATAAATGTAAAAATATCAATAAAAATACTTGCAAACCAAATCCAAGACCATATCAAAGATCACCCACCATAATCAAGTAGACTTCACCCCAGACATTCAGGGATGGTTCATCATAAGTAAGCCAATAAATGTCATCCACCCTATAAGCAAACTAAAGGACAAAAACCCCATGAGCATCTCATTAGATGCAGAAGGAGACTTCGACAAAATCCAACACCCTGTCATGATAAAAGTCCTGGCAAGATTAGGGACTGAAGGGGCATACTTAAACATAATAAAGGAAGTTTACAGGATTCCTATAGCCAACAGCCAGTTAAATGGAGAGAAACTCAAAACAATTCCATTAAAATCAGAAATAAGACAAGGTTGTCCACTCTCTGATATATTTGAAGTCATATCTTAAGCAATAAGATAACTAGTGGAGATTAAGGATATAAAAATTGGAAAGGAATAAGTAAAAGTATCTTTATTTGCAGATGATATGAGAATATAAACAAGTGACCTTAAAATTCCACTGGAAATCTCCTACCACTGATAAAATAAATTATTTTTGAAAATTTAATACTTTCATCAAAGTAGCTGAGTACAAAATTGACTCACAAAAATCAGGAGCCCTCCTATATACAAAAGGCAAATGGACTGAGAAATAAATCAAGGAAACAACATTTTTCACAATAGGCTAAAATAATATAAAAATGTCTGGGAGTAATTCTAACCAATCAAGTAAAGACTTATAAAATAAAACCTTTAAGACATTGAAGAAATAAATTGAAGAAGATATCAAAAGATGTAAAGATCTCCTGTGCTCAATCCTGCATAGGAAAAGAACTGCTTAATGTTTCACCATCCCCAGTTTCAAATTGAACTACTGAGCTATCGTGATTAAAAACAGCATGGTATTGACACAGAAACAGACATATTGATCAATGAAATCGAATTGAAGACCCAGCTACACGTCCATACCTATGAACACCTGATTTTTGATTGTGAAGCTAGAAATAGAATCTGGGAAAAATTGTACAGCAGCATGTTGAAGAATCTAAATAGATCTATTTACCTCTCACACTGAACAAAACTCAGGCCAGATACACTAAATCTGATATGGGACAGTGGATCAGCCAACAGACAGAACAACTGGTAAGGCTGGAGCAAGCTCAGAACCTCAGCAAATCTCATAATTGAGAAAAGCAGGAGTTTGAACTAGCTCCCAACCAGATTCTCTCCTGGAGAACTTAACCACAACACCCCACTAAGAGGGCCACAACAACTGGTCATGTAGCATAGAACCTAGAGTTCTCCATGCTAATGAAGTATCTAAATAGGCTCCAAGTGTTTAGCCAATGAGCCAATGAGCTTCCCTTCCTGGGCATCTTTTCCTACAAAAGGTACTAATTTCTAGTTTACCCTGAGTAAGACATATACATCTTCATCTACCATAAACAAAACAGTTTGGACAAACAGGGGCTGTTTCCTTCATTAAAGACCACATGCAGGGGGAGGGGGCAAGTTGGAGGCCCACTTCATTCACAGGCACACCTAGGTTTCCCACAAAATGTCCTCTGTACTCTTGACACGCATTTGGAGCTAAGCCTTATTCCCCACCGCCCTGTCCAGGCTCATCATGGGCCACAAACCACCTTTCTCAATTCCTCCAGGTCCCCAGAGGCATCTGGGTACACAGGAGAATGTGACCTACCTTTCTCAACTCCTTGTGGTTCCTAGCAGCGTCTGAGTACACAGGAGTTTGAGAACCACAGTCTCCAACCCGTCACCGGCTGTTTTTATTCAAATAAACACTGGCTGGAACCCCCTATCTTAGACAGCATTTTGCCTTTCCACTCTGAGTGGGTGTCCAGCACCTCAGGGACAAGGAAGAAGTGCAGCCTAAGGGCCCTGAGTTTTGGCTTCCCTGAGCAGTATATTGGCACCAATCCGAAACCCCAGCAGCAAGGTGGAAAGACAAAATGACAATCTGAAAGAAGAGGGGAATAGCCTTGAACTCATTGGCACAAGAAAAATAATACTTCCTGAACAGAACACAGGCACTAAGATCTACACTAAATGAGAATTCATGAAACTGAAAAGCTTCTGTACAGTAAAGGACACCAATTTGGCAGTTTCTCAGAAAATTAGGAATAGTTCTACCTCAAGAATTAGCTTTACGGTTCCTGGGCATATACCCAAAGGATGCTCCAACATCCCACATGGATACATGTTCCACTATGTTCATAGAAGCTTTATTCATAATAGCCAGAAACCAGAAACAACCTAGATATCTGTCAAATGAAGAATGGATAAAGAAAATGTGGTACATCTACACAATGGAATACTACTAGGTTATTTTTTTTTAAGTACAATCCACATGTAATATGATTGAACAAGAAGAAAAAAAAACATCATCCTGAGTGAGACATCTCAGAGGCAGAAAGAAAAATAGGATGACTGCCTTGTTCAGCCATCATCAGAGAAGCTTTGCCTGCATCAAATCAGAAGAAATAGAGAAAGCTGCGGCCAGACACTTTGTAGAGAATGAGACATCTTGGGAAATTCAGCCCTAGAAGGGATGTCTCCATCATTTCCTGCCCTTCATAGAACTCTCTGGAAAAGGAGACAGAGTGTAACAGCCAGAGGGAAGGGAGGACACCAGGAAAACAAGGCCCTGTAAATCAGCATGAGCAAAGCTCATATGAACTTACAGAGACTGAAGTACGGGGTCTTCTGCTTTTAAATTATGACTTTCGTTCAGTTTAGTGAATTTTTTATCAGATTCCTGAGTATATAAATGATTGGGTCTCCGATTCTTGTTGCTTTTCTTAGGCTCTTTTGCTTCTATTGGTTTGTTTTGTCCAATTCTGGTTTTTTTTTGTCTTGGCATATTATATTATCTTATATTATATCCCCCTTAGAAGACTGTTGGTTTTCTAAAGAAAGACAGAAAGGAGGCAGATCCGGATAAGAGGGCAGGTGGGGAAGGGAGAGGGAAAACTGTAATCAGGATATATTATGTGAGAAATTATATTTTCAACTGAAGGAAAATAAATAAATACATTACCTTCCAAAAAAGAAATGAAAATGAATAATTTACTCATTCATATTTGATAATGACTACTATTTGATAATGACTAAATTACTTGTTTTTCCCTTACCTAATTCTTACTAGATTGTTTCTTCTATAGATGCTTATTTTAAATAAAACAACCGAAAAAGTTTATTTGTAAGGAAAAAAGATCTTTCAGTAGTTGGATAAATGGTACTTGTATGGAGGAATTATAATAACTAACATTCAGTGAAACTTACTGTATTCGGGGTTCTGCACTTAAACACATGCGACATTCATCTACTTCCTGAGACATTTATGTTTTTCTATATTTGAGAAGGGTAAATCATGACTCAATGAAATGTACTGATTCAAATAGCAAGTAGCAGGACCACTTAACTAAAACTACAGCACAACACTATATTTATAATCACTACCATATACAATGCATAAAAAGAAAATGTACTCATATGTAAAAGAAAGAAGACATCTGATGTTGACCTCTGGCTTCCACATATGCACACACATGCAATGTACATTTAGTGCACATGCACTGCCCCCTAAACATGTACATATAGTGCATATATACACACATAATGTTATTGTGCAAGAGTAAAAAGTACATTATGGGCTAAAGATGACCACATCTTACAGTAGGTGAAAGGAAAAATCAAAGAAGAAACAATATACGCCTTTAAGGTAAAACTGCATTTAACTTTCAAAAGCATACACAGAGTTGACTAAGTTGCATTGAAGTTCAAAGATAGTATAGAATAGGTTAGCATAGATTTATCTGTGTCATATTTAATATTTTTGACACAGGTTTCCACAAAGAAGCTTTTAAAATATGCCAGACACTGGTTTAGAGATTAAGAGCACTGACTTCTCTTACAAAGAACCTCGCTTCGGTTTCCAGTACTGCCATGGCAGCTCTTAGTGACCTACAACTCCTGCTCCAGGTGATCCAGCTCCCTTTTCTGGCTCTGTGGGCACATGCATGTGCTAAGCACACACACCCAAACTCAGGCACACGCGTGCACAATAAATAAATTAATTAATTAAACCCTTAAAAATATGATAGACTCAAATCAATATATAAATGAACATTCATTTAACTCAAATGCTCTTCATAATTCTTAGGTGAAAAAGAAATGATACAAATTGTTCACATGTAGGTTCTTTACAAAAAATGAGTATTAATTTTTCTTTAATCCTCAAAAAAGAGTAAAAATGGAAAATGTGCTGTAAACTTACAGACTTTCACAAACCAAAGCTAAAATAATCCAAGTCTCTCCTCTCCAAGAAGCATGTATTTGTTCCCTTAAAGAAGTATATACTTTCTTTATTATTATGGCAAGGCATAATGGCTCACTCTTGACTCTAACATTGCGGAGGCTAAAGAAGAAAAACCAACAGTTTAGTCATCTTTCACTATATAGCAAGTTCAAGACCAGTCTGAACTACATAACCCCATACAAATAAATGTACTCACTACTAACAATAAAAATTGGGTATAATATTTATAGATGTTCCTTTCACAATATATCTGCATTGCATAAGGTCAGAATTCAAGGTTCTCTTTCATGCTTTTCAGGTTCAGAGGAACTGTAATACTTGCAGAACTCAGCTCTTATAATAGAGTGTATTAGCTTGCTAGAAAACCATTCTTAAACAAAATGGCTTCCAAATGCATAGAAAGGGTGCATGCTTCATGTTAATTTGTCTATTCTAGATGAGAGGTTAACTATCACAGGCTGATGCAGCAGCTGCCACCATGTTCTCAGTTACTTCAGGAATGTTTACACTTGATTGGCGTAACATTAGAGTTTACGCAATTATCTATAGTATTTCATGACTAATACACGTACATTTCAGATAGTACAAGTTTTCTTCTTGGGCTTATTTTGCCATTAGGAAAAAATTCTGACATTGTTATGTTAATTATATTGTAACTTGGTGATATATATCACGTTTTTCCCTTTAATCAAAACCACCACCAACAACAACAAAAACAAAAACAAAAACCCATGAATAATCCCCTAATGTTTAAATTGGCATATTAGGCATCATGCCAGTTTCATGACTCATTTATCTTAAACCCTGACCCCGTATCAGTCAGCTAAAATATAAAAGTTATTTTCATTAAATCAATCATCTAATTAGAAACTGTACATGGTTTCCTCAAGTAGCATCTTAGCCAAACGCCTATACTTTCTGGTTCCAATTTTCTGCTATTCCTCTTACAACTCTAAACCAATCAGATAAACATGTTCTCCAATTCTCTGTACACCTACCTAATGGTATACGCTTCCCACACTTGGAAGATTCTCTCATTTCAAAATCATAACTACCTATCTAGGGTCATTTCACAGCCTAATTCCTTGGTTAAATCTATCTTTTCTATTCAAGCCCCTTCTATTCCCTTGGCACCTAATTTTTAATTGTGTTTTTCATGATTATAAATATCATCTGTTCTATGACACTGCACATTCCTGAAAGTAAAGAATGATTTTAATTTTCTCTCTCTCTCTCTCTCTCTCTCTCTCTCTCTCTCTCTCTCTCTCTCCATGCAGTATACATTCTTCTAAAATTGGAGGGGCTATATTAAGGGAACCCTAGAGATGCTCCTAATTCTAAAATTTTATACACATATCTCTTATACTTTTTATAACATGGCATTGTTTTAAAATAGCTGACTTTAACCATACCTAGCATAAAATTATCTAGTTCTAGCTACTAGACAGCTAATACTAGTTACAATTTCAAGAGGACAAAGGAATAAACTGTCAGCTTTGACTCAACAGATGTCACTAGTAAGTAAAACATTCATTCATTCATTTTCTCAGTCAGCAAGTACTAAACTTAAATCTAAGCCAGGTATCATACCAAGCAATAAAAATACCCGATTTTATTTCCCGTCAATGAACTCACAAGCCAGTATGAACAAGAGAGAAGTAAAAACAATAATAAACATTGCTAAAGAGAGGAGCAAATGATACTATATAAACATGTAAAAGATACCCGAGAGTGGAATTATGAAGTTGAAGAGATTCAAGAAAATCTTCCCAGAAAAGATGTCATCTAAAGTGAACTTTAAATGACAGGAAATAGTTAGCATTCCAGAAGAGAAGCAAGTGCAAATCTTTGAGGCTAAGAGAGCATGGCCAGTTTGGGGAAGTACAAGAAGGCTGGGTAAGGCTCCCAGATAGATTGCAATATTAGTAGGCTTGAAGGAAGAGCTAAAGGGACAAGCAGAAGACAAATCTTAAGTCTATTACAGTTTGAGCCCTCAAATGCTCATGGTCCAATGCTTGCTTTGGGATACAGCCACATTTCAGATGTTTGGCTTTTAAGAATTAACTGGATTGTGAGAACTCTGATTTTACCACGAGGCTAATCCACTGATGAGTTCATAATCTAGTGGGCTATTGGGAAGTGATGGAAACCTAGGAAGTAAAAGAGATGAAGGAAAGGGGCTATTCTAACATGCTGCTGGGGGCTATATCATGCCCCTTTCTGTCTCCTTTTGCTTCCTGGCTGCCATAAGTTATGCCACCTCTGCTACAACACACTTCAGCTGCCTGGCTAGCCTTGCTTCAGGCTCCTCAAAGCAATGGAGATACCCAACAACAAAGCAGTATCTCTGAAACAAACAAACAAACAGGTAGCCAATGTTATAGAGATGCCATCTTCAAAAAATTCATGGAATTGACCAATAATTCAGAGTTTGCATTAGGAAATTGTATAGGAGACACCACTGGTTATCCTCCAATATATGTTCTTCCCTTATCATTAAGAAAAGCTTTTACACAGGACCATTAGGAAAGGGCAGCATTGTTTCTGCTTCCCTTATAACTATATGTCACCATAGGTCTAAAATAGCTAGTGACATATCTGTGAACGTGATGTGTGCAAGCACCAAGTAATATCATTGAAAGGAATGTGGATTCTCTGCCGTCTCTGCATTCCTTTAGATACAGTGTTTGAAAGAAAAAAAAAAGAACAAAGAGGGAAATTGTGATTGGCTCAGAAGATGAACAAGGACCTTGGTATTAGTCACTACTGCATCCCAACACCTCCGCCAGGGAACTAACTAATATATCTCAAGTAAATTCATATAAAATATTTCATTTTCTTCCAGAGAAATAAAGTGCTGCCTATAAAACATGTGAAGGCTTATTAAAGCCAGAGAGTCATTATCTGAAGATAAAGCAAATCTATCTGAAGTATAGTAGATAGATTTAAGCTACATGAAGAGTCCTTCTCAACTATTTAATACTCCAAACCATTTTAAGCACTACTATAAGCAAAAATATCAGACCATTTTGAACCAATGGTTAGTGAGAATAATGTAATGGGTTTTTTTTTAATCAATAAATATTTAAAGCCATATGAATTCAACATTCACATGACTCTAAATTGTTGTTGCTAAACAGTAAGTATGATACTTTCTCATTCAGAAAGCCTCAATTTTGCTTGCTTTAAATGAGTAGCTTTCTAACATATTTCCATATAATCGAAACTATAAAGGCTTAATAAATAAAATCTCTCCATAATAAACACAGTAACATTATATACATGGCAACCATTCTAAATCAAGAATCTTTTTTCTCACAATCTACTCAATACCTTGATTCCCTCACCCCATGTGATATCAAGTTCCTTGGCAATAAGACTATCTAGATCAGTGGTTCTCACCCTTCCTAATGCTGCGACCCTTTAATATGGTTCCTCATAGTGTGGTGACCTCTAACCATGAAATTACTTCATTGCTACTTCATAAGTGTAATTTTGCTGTTGTTATGAACTGTCACATAAATATCTGTGTTTTCTGATGGTCTATAGGTGACCCTTATGAAAACCAGTCAACAACACCCCCAAAGGGGTGGGGACCCACAAGCTAAGAACCTCTGATCTAGTGACATAGTACCCATGGTTTCCTTCTCCTAGAAAAAGCAGTACCACCTTGCTTGAGTCTATTTTCCCCACCAACTGCAAGCACATGTGCTTCTGCTGCACATAGCAAAGCAGACAATCCACCTAAGAAACTAAAAACTACCCTTGACATTTACAGCAAATCCTGTTGAGAAAATCTGGTGACTTTAATGTGAAGTGGTCCTTAGAAACTCCACATAAACAGTAAGCACAAACTAAGCAAGTATAATAACATTTCAAAATCATTTTGAAAGTCAAAGTCAATAAAATCAAAAGTAGGTAAAACAAAACAAAGCAAAGGGAACCAACTAAAATTAACTCAAAATTTGTTGACACCTCATTATGGAGATACATTTTCAATTTAAAAAAAATTGAACAGCAATTCCCTCCCTGAAAAGTAACACTCTTATTCGTTGAATGAAGAGCTGGGAACAGACTTTCTCCTCAGATAATCACACAGATAAATGGAAGGGTAACTACAGCTTGACTGAAAGGCAGTCCTCAATTCTAGCACCAACTAGGGTTTTTCTAAAGGCTGAATGGCTGAAAAGCAAGTAGCCAAAAAAATTTAAAATGGCAATCATTTCATAGTAGCTGAATACAATAACACAGTATCCACTACAGTAGACATTTTCCATGACACAGGACTCCAACACTCCAATTCTTCAGCCAAAATTAGGCATAGGATTATTTTATGTCAATAAACTGAACAAATTAACCTATGCCAGGCATAACATTAAAAAATACTCTAAAAACACCAGCATGTACCCATAATATTTCTCAGCTATTTCTAGTTATGGTTTATTATAAAGAATCCACACCGCAAAAAACAGCTATTCACACGAGTGGGTTTAGCAGTTTGGTTTTTAAAGACAAGTCTGACTTACATTTGTTTAGTACTAATATCAAACTTCTATGACAAATACAATTGTACAATCCGTGTAAACAAAAACTCATAATCCACTGAACAATGGATAAGTGTTCCAAATGAAATTAAAAGTAGTTTAACAGCAAATTGGAACTAGACTGTGTGTGTGTGTGGGGGTGGGGGGTTGTAGCTTCTGAGATACATTGAAAGGAAACCTCCAGATATTTTTATAGGCAAACTAGCAGAATAAATGGACAATCTCCTTTCACCAGGGAGAGGCGAAACATTTAGGAGGCAGGAAGATCTTTGTGACTTTGAGGCCAGCCTGCTGGACATAGTGACTCCAGAGCGGACAGAACTACATAGTGAGAACCTTGTTTCAAAGCAAAACCCCACAGTGTATACACTAAAACCACCAAATTTTATACTTCAAATAGATTAAATGTATATGGTGTATCAATTACATATTCTGTTTGTTTGTTTGTTTGTTTGCTTGCTTGCTTGCTTGTTTTGAGACAGGGTCTCTCTACAAAGTCCTGGCTATTCCAGAATTCACTATGTAGACCAGGCCTGCCTCAAACTCATAGAGATCCGTGTGCCTCTGCCTCCCTAGTGCTAGGATTAAATGTGTGCATTATCAGGCCTAGTTGATTATGTGGTTTTCCTCATTTTCAGTAAGTCCCCGTTCAGAAGCAACTTCTTAAAAATATCTTGTCACAGATCTACAAGGATGTCTCTGCAAATTCTAGCACTTTACTTCTCTTCCAAAGGATCCATTTTCAAGTCTCAAAACTTAGATGGCAGCTTACAATTGTCTATAGGGAATCTGATGCCCTCTTCTGGCTTCCAAGTGCACCAGCATGCAAAATATTCATAAGTATAGAAAAACATTCTTGCTACCACTCTCTTCTGATCATTTCTCAACATTTTTACAAAATATATTTTATATGCTTTCTATCTATCATATTCTCTTATGTGTTATTTTTCACAAACAGAAAAGAAATGAGGATAAAAATTAGACAACATGGATTTCACTCATAACTATTCTATTTATTAGCTATGATACTTTCAAAAATATATCTAAACTTTATAATGCCTCAGCTTCCTCTTCTATACATGGGACCAATAACCTCATGACACTGTCACGTTTTAAATTAAATGTGTAAACACATTGGAAGTACTTGGAATAATGCCAGGATCATAATGCATATTAGAACAATTCAGCGATTTGCACTATCATAAGCACTGGTGGACACTGAAATATTTTATGTTCTCAATGGTCCCTGGCCAGACTGTAAGCTATTTCCAGATAGTGAGTATATTTTATTTTAAAGTACAGTGCTTTATAAGTCATTGTTAAGCAAATGCCTGTTCATTAATGTTTAAATGGATACTGCACCCGTGTGATGCCAAAAAGCACTTGGAAAAATCTGTAATAAAAATATTAATTAAAAAAAAAAGTCCGAAAAAAAAGAAAAATCTTAGTCTATGCAAAACTCATTTTAATAAATACCAAATTTTGTAAGAAAGTGTACAGATATAGAATAGTGGCTGGTATTTCTATTGCTACTTTTTTATTTTCAATTTGTTAATTAAAAGACTAAAGCTAGTAAAAGATCCTTGGGCTAAAGAGTTGCTGCTGCTTCTTCTTCCTCCTCCTCCTCTCTCTCTTCCTCCTCTTATTCTTATTCTGATTCTGATTATTTTATTCTTATTCTTTTCTGGCCTTTTTTTTTTTTTTTGAAATAGAGTTTCTCTGTCTGTCCCTAACTGTCCTAGAACTTGCACTGTAGACCAGGCTGAACTTAAACTCACAGAGATCTACTTGCCTCTGCCTCCTGAGTGCTGTGATTAAAGGAGTGTTCCACTACCACCCTACAACAGCTTCTTATATGATTAGTGCATTAGCTCTAAGTTAGAAATGAAACATATTCAACTCCTAGCTGTTCCTCATAGCAAGTAACTCAAACTCTCTCTATCTATCTATCTAAATATATATATATATGTATATATATATGTGTGTGTGTGTGTGTGTCACAAAGATAATTATACTTTAATACTTTATATATTTAATATTTTATACTTAAAGAATGCTCTGTTGCAGGTAATATTCTTTCTACTGCCTAGCTCATGGACCCCTTGCAGTATCAATAAACTATCTTTGGCAGAAAGAAAACATGTTCAATGATAAAAGGCATTATGATTTTTTAACAGCTAACTACTTCTCTAAGGGTGTAATAATTTTTCCAAAATTACTTTTTTGATTTTTGCAATGCAGGAAATAAAAACCTAGGACATCATGAATAACTATATGCAATGAATATGCCAATAAAAATTGAATCTAAAAGGTGGGGGGGGCACTGGAGGCTGGAGAGATGGCACAATGGTTAAGAGCACATACAACTCTTACAGAGGATCCAAGTTCATTTCTCAGAATCAACATTTGGTGGCTCACAGCAACCTGTAACTCCAGAGTGCAGGATAGACACACACATACACACACACACATACATACATGCACACACACAGTTAAAATAAATCTTTTTAAAATGAAGAAATGGTAGCGTATTTACACATGAAATTGCACCATCTATAAGAGACTAGTTGGAACTAGAGATGGTAATCTTAAGTGAAATAAGCTACGGGAACTAGAAAGATTGCTTAGTGGTTAAAAGCATTTGCTACTTTTCAAAAAGACTGGAGTTCCACGCCTAGCACCCAAATTGGAAAAGTCAGAACTTCCCGTAACTCCAGCTCCAAGAGCCTGGGCATTCTTCTGACCTCTTTAGCACTCACATACATATACTTTCATATATAGGCATACAGAGAAATAAACCATAAACCAGACAAAATTTCTCATTTAGTCTCATATATAGGAACACACACACACACACACACACAAGATTGTAAAGGGAGAGGGAGTGTTACAAAGGAAGAGAAGTGGGAGCAAGAGCAAAGAATTAAGAAAATAAATGTCACATGTTCTGTCTCAGATGAGGCTTAGATTTAATATATCATAAAATCCAAGTATGGACTATTTGGGAAGAGGAAGGAGAGCAGCAAGAAGGGGGCGAGGAGATAAACTAGGTCAATAGAAGGTAAATATGAACACAATCCAATCACAATACAATGATATAGATGTAGAAAAATATAATGAAACACATTATTTTGCAAGCTTAATAAAAATATCAATGAAAGACTAAAAGACAAAAAATGTAACTTTCAAAAACTGAAAAACACAAACGAGTAATGACAACTAATTATAAGAAATAAAAAAGTAAAAAGTAACATATACTGGAATAAAGTGTCATAAATATATTAAAATTGTTGTTTAGTTAGGATTAGGCTATCATAAACACAAAAGACACAATTATCTCTCACATTTCTGTTCCATGTGTAAAGGGCAGTGCTTGTGTGTTTGGCTATATTTTCAACTAATTCAGCCCCTAATCTTGGAAGAGCTATCACTAAGAATAGCTAACCAGGCATGGTAGTATGTGGGGAGCCGCCCTCACATTCGCCGTTGCAAGATGGCGCTGACATCCTGTGTTCTAAGTGGTAAACAAATAATCTGCGCATGTGCCAAGGGTAGTTCTCCACCCCATGTGCTCTGCCTTCCCCGTGATGACAACTCGGCCGATGGGCTGCAGCCAATCAGGGAGTAATACGTCCTAGGCGGAGAATAATTCTCCTTAAAAAGGGACGGGGTTTCGCCATTCTCTCTCTTGCTCTGGCTCTTGTACTCTAGCGCTCTTGCGCTCTGGCTCCTAAAGATGTAAGCAATAGAGCTCTTGCTCTTGCTCTTGCTTTTGCTCTTGCACTCTTGTGCTCTTGCTCTCTTGCTCTCTGGCTCCTGAAGATGTAAGCAATAAAGCTTTGCCGCAGAAGATTCTGGTTTGCTGTGTTCTTCCTGGCCGGTCTCGTGAACGCGTGTAAGAGTAGTACATCTCTAAAGCCAAAGAATTCAGGATGCAGAGGCAAGAGGACTGCACAAGTTCAAGGGCAGCAAGAACTACATCAAGAATTTGTGGCCAGTATATACTACAGAGTGAAAACCTATTTGTGAAAAGAAAAACAAACCAAACAAAAAGAGTAGCCCTTTGCAGTGTATGATGTGAGCTGTGCTGGGTGCTTTATGAGCATTTCTTTGTGCTTTGTGCTTTTTGTTGCTGTTTTGTTTTGTTTTGGGGATTTTTGAGACAGGGTTTCTCTGTGTAGTCCTGGCTGTTCTGGAACTCGCTCTGTAGACCAGGCTGGCCTCAAACTCAGAGATCCACCTGTCTCTGCCTCCCAAGTGCTGGGATTAAAGATGTGTGCCACCACTGCATTTCTTATTTAATACTTCAAGTAAGTCAGATACTCTACAAAGGAAAATTAAGGTTCACAGAGATGAAACAATTTACCCCAAATCACAATTTGAACATGAAGAGTCAAGATTTGAACCCAAGCCTGTGATTTTAGCACCTAACCTCTTCAGCTATTACCACTTTCCACTGTCTTCACACTTAGTATTACCTAGGATTAGAACAATAAATGACTAAAATCTTTAGCAATGTTTGCTTATATTTTTCTAAAGCAGATCCAAAAAGCACAAGTTTCTTACCCACTTTTACTGAAATAGACTATAAAGCCCCTCCCTTGTAGATTACAAAGTCCTTGCTTTAATAATAATCCTCTATGCCCATGTTTTTTATACTGTTTCAGCACTAACACAACACCACAGTGATGTCAAGTCCCAGGAACTGTATCTGACATGAGAAAACACTAAAAGTGGGATAGGAATGTTGAAAAACAGTTGAAAGATTTGCTGTCTGACTTGTCACATTTACTTTCAACCCTCTTCTTTAAAACTTGTTTTTTTTTTCATTTTTTAAAAATCTTTTTCATTTGTAGTAAATTAAACTACTGCACTGTAACAGGCACTTCTGTCCTACTTCCCAAACCATCTGCGACCCTTAACTTTGATCTAGCTTCAAACATGCCAGTAGTCAGCAATTAATACGTTGTATACTTAATGTGTTGTAAACAAAAGACAATTTAAACTTAGCAAAGATAACTTCAAATCAGCAAGTGCTCACACTATAGGGCACAGCTCTGACCCGTCAACTGTGTAGTTTAAGTTTATGCTCACTGTGTTCTAATAATCTCTCTTGTGAAGATATCAGTTCCTTGGCTAATCACTCACTGTCAGTCTTAGTTCTTACCCACCAATGTTAGGAATTCAAAACATGTTAACATTTTGGCCATTATCAAGAAAACAGCATGTAACCCTTTTGGGCAACCGAGAAAAGTATCAGTGATGTTTTGACAGGTCATGATGGAAATTTAATGAACTACATGAGTATTTAACTTAAAAGAACAGATTCTAACACATCTAGTTTGGCCATGATAACCTTTGCAGGGTAACCGCACACTTCAAACTGTCCCTGGAGAGACTTACTATGAAATATTGGGGTTTACCTTAAATTGTCATGTGAATATTACATTTCAAGGTACAATGTTTATCTGAGTTTGTGTAAGTATTTTCACGTATGTAAATTTAAAAAAATAGTTAATCTTCTCTTGAATCTTTATAAAAAAATATGTGGTTCATGAAATATAAACTTGGCTAGATAGAAGGCTCACTGGTTAAAAATCACAGAATACTCTTCTAGAGGACCAAGATTCAATTCACAGCACACACGTGGCAGCTCATAATCACCTGTAACTGGAGTTACAAGGGATTCAATGTCCTCTTCTAATCTTCCAAAGCCCTCTTTTGGCTTCTCCAATGCCCTGTTTGTTCTGTCCTCTAGTCTGAGAACGCTAGAGTATGGGAAAGAACAATGAATACAGATTCTGTGTGTTTAGGTCAGACTGCAGTGGCTCTCAACCTTCCTAAGAGATGCTGCTACTCTTTAATATAGTTCCTCATATTGTGATGACTCCCAACTATTAAATTATTTTCACTGATACTTCAACTGTAATCTGGCCACTGTTATGAATCATAATGTAAACATCTTATATGAAGGATACCTGGTAAGTGATCCCCCAGAGGGTTGTGGTCCACAGGTTGAGAACTATTGAGTTAGAATAATGCCTGAGATTGTTTCTCAGAAAACTGGGAATAGTTCTATCTCAAGTTATAGAACTCCTGGCCATGTACCCAAAAGATACTCCACCATATCACAAGGACACTTGCTCCACTATGTTCATAGCAGCCTTAGACATAATAGCCAGAAACTGGAAACAACCTAGATGTCCCTCAACTGAAGAATGCATAAAGAAAATGTGGTACAAGCAGGGCGTGGTAGCATACCCCTTTAATCTAGCACTCGGGAGGCAGAGGCAGGGGATTTCTGAGTTTGAGGCCAGCCTGGTCTACAGAGTGAGTTCCAGGACAGCCAGGGCTATACAGAGAAACCGCGTCTCAAAAAACCAAAAAAAAAAAAAAAAAAAGAGAGAGAAAGAAAAAGAAAGAAAGAAAAGAAAATGTGGTACATCTACACAACAGAATGGTATTCAGTTATTAAAAACAAAGATATGAAATTTGTGGGCAAATGAATGGAATGTGAGAATATCATCCTGAGTGAGGTAACCCAGTCCCAAAAGGACATGCATGGTATGGACTCACTTATAAGTTAATATTAAGCATAAAATACAGGATACCCATGCTACACTCCACAGATACAAAGAAGCTAAACATGAAGGAAGGTACAAGCAAGGATGCTTGAATCTCACTTAGAAGGAGGAATAAAACAGTCAGAAGAGGCAGAGAGGGAAGGAACTGGGTGGGAGAGGAGATAGGAAGGGGAATGGGTGGTTCAGAATCAGATGTGGGGAGGGACAGGAGACATGGCCAGATGGAAATGAGAATGAATGGAAATCTGCAAGTGATGGGGGGTGAGAGTAGAAGGCGTCTCCAGGACAAGACAGAGTCCTGGGATAAGGGAGGAGCCTAAGAATCAATGGGGGTGACCTTAGCTGTGACTCACAACACTGGAGATATGGAGCCTGGAGAGGTTGTCTCCTGTGGCCAGGCAGGAATCCCAACCCACCCACAAAACTTTCAACCCCAAACTTATCGTGTCTACAAGAAATGTAGTGATTGGGAATAGAGCAGAGGCTGAGGGGACAGACAACCAATAACTGTCCCAACCAATAACTGACCCATTCCATGTGCAAGCAGAAATTTCTGACGCTATTAATGATAATCTATTATGCTTGCAGACAGGAGCCTAGTATGGCTGTCCTCTGAGAGGCTCCTCCCAGCAGCTGACTCAGACAGATACAGACACCCACAGCCAAACAGTAGGTGGAGCTTGAGGACCTATGGAAGAATAGGAGGAAGGAATGTGGGCCTTAAGGTCATAGGAACTCCACAGGAAGACCTACAGATTCAACTAACCTGGACCCTTGGGGCTCTCAGAGACTGAACCACCAACCAAAGAACATACAAAGAGCTGGACCTAGGCCTTCCTGCACATGTATAGCAGATGTGCAGCTTGGTCTTCATGTTGCTCCCAAACAACTAGAGCAGGCGCTATCCCAAAAGCTGTTTCCAGTCTATGAGATATGTTCTTCTAGCTGGGCTGCCTTGTCTGGCCACAGTGGGAAAGGAAGCACCTAGCCTTTCAGAGATGAAGTGCCAGGGTCTGGTGGGGGGATACTTGGGGGTGGGGGTTGAAGGGATACTCACCTTCTCAGAGAAAAAGGGGTGGGAGGATGATAGAAGGATTGTAGGAGAAGGTAACCAGGAGAGGGCAGTGAACAAGATGTAAAGTGAATAAATAAAGAGAGAGAGAGAGAGAGAGAGAGAGAGAGAGAGAGAGAGAGAGATAAAGCAAGAAAGAAAGCCTGAGATACATTGCATACACTTCATATACATGAGTTGAATTAAGGGCTGGATTTCAATTGAAAGAACATTCCAGAAAAATATTCACTGAGGCATAAAATTATAAACAGCATCACCAAAAGTAAAAGGATTAATAAAATATGCCATTAATGATTGTCAAATATAGATAAGGATGATCCTTAAAACTAGTTTTTTAATATAACTTTAATAAAATATGCAGTCAAACACATAACTGGATGCTCACAGTCAGCTATTGGATGGATCACAGGGCCCCCAATGGAGAAGCTAGAGAAAGTACCCAGGAGCTAAAGGGATCTGCAACCCTATAGGTGGAACAACAATATGAACTAACCAGTACCCCAGAGCTCTTGACTCTAGCTGAATATGTATCAAAAGATGGCCTAGTCGGCCATCACTGGAAATAGAGGCCCATTGGACTTGCAAATTTTATATGCCCCAGTACAGGGGAACTCCAGGGCCAAAAAGTGGGAGTGGGTGGGTAGGGGAGTTGAGGGGAGGGTATGGGGGACTTTTGGGATAGCATTGGAAATGTAAATGAGGAAAATACCTAATTAAAAATATATATAAAAATATGCAGTCTTCATTAGTTATGTTTTATAATTATTTGATACTTCATATAAGTAATTATCTATCATATTGATCAGCACATATTTTGGCTATTAAGAAACAAATTCTCTTCTGCTTTTCACTTGAGTTTTTTCCCAATAATTTATTTTTATTCATTTTACATCTCAATCATATCACCTCCCTCTCCTCTCAATACTGTCCTTACAAATCCCCCCCCCATTATAGCTTTCCCTTTTCCTCAGAGAAGGGGGAGCCCCATATTAAGTCAAGTTAGAGTGAAATGGCTGCAAAGATATTAGGTAGTTAAGAGAGGGTTGTGATAAATAAAGATTCACATAGTAGATACTAAGGTCAGTTAGGTCTTTTTGTGTATGTTTTTAATATTTAAAGATTAAAGAGAAAAATCAAGAATTATATTGAACACTCATGGTCCTATGTAGCCATAGTTCTGGGCTAGAGATTATGTTTCAATTGTCTGGTACCTTTCTTCTGCTTTAAGTACAGGTTCTTAATATATATTATGAATTTTAAAAATGTTTAGAAATTGCAAAAATGAGTATATAATGAGAATAAATACATCTTAACTGAATTCTGATCACCCAAACAAGACTCCCTTGTTTTAAAAATCTATGGGATATTTAAATAACAAAAGAAACACAAAAATACTCTATAAACATGGTCCTAGACGATTGAGCACAAAGTACCAAGTCCCAGTACTGACAGAGCAGGGTTTTGGCTAATTTCAATTGTGTAACCCTGCTAAATCTGCTTTCTTCTGGTCTAAGGGGCAGAGAGACAGTCCTCTCTGTTGAGAGTTGCGTGAGTAGATCGGCATGTATTTATATGGTAACAATTTACATGGTAACCATTATGAGCAAGGTGCTGAGAAGATGAAATAATTTATTTACCTCCCTAATCACCACCACTCACAGCAACCGCTTACTATTAATATGTGCAAAGCCCTGCTTTAAGCACTTTACTGTGAGGAGACAAGGTCTACAGTCTCTTATCTAAAAACCTCAGTGCCAGATAGAACCCCAATTCAGAAATGTCCAGCCTTTCAGATAGGTAATAACCGGGATCACTGTATAAAATATAATATTCCACTAGAGTCTATAGTACTATTTCCTCAGCATATTACTAATTCTACAGTAAATATGCAGTCTAACACTAAGGAGAAGAAAGACCTTACTATTTAAAAGTAATATTTTGTTACCACTTGCATTTTAGCACCTAACTTATCAAATGAAAGTTTTATCAACTTTTACAGCTTTGGAAATCTGAAATATTCAAATCAATCGTGAGTCTAGCCAATTTATTTAAGCTTTAAAATATCAAAAGGGGTATGTTTAGTTTCCCTTATTTTAATGATGAAGCAAGGTGTATTTATGGTACTCCCTCACTCCAGGGCCCCCAGCTACTAAGTGTCCTAGAAAGAGTTAGAACCCAAGCTGCCTAGCTACAGTGTTTATGTTCTCAAAGATTATGCTTCATAAATAAAGTCTCCCTTCCACTGCTTTAGAATACCAGAGAGATATGTAAAAGGCAAAGCAATATTAAATGATATGGTATGCAAATATAAGAGGAGATCCATTACAAGGCATTATTCATTCTTAAGTAACCAGAAAGAATAAATCATGGGCTTGGTGCTTGGGATACCACAATGGGCAAACAGATGAGGTCCAGGTCACTTTCACAGAAGCAGCAGCAGCAGCAAGTGTAGAGACGCTCAGGTATCAAATAGGTTTAATGATGACTCAATAGGGCAAGTTGATGACTGCTACTTACCTGATATTTAAAGTGTTCCTTGAACAGTGCTAAGATTTGAAATGACAGAGAAAAATAATTGTAAAAATGGATTATAAACATAGAAGTCCCATATTGGAAAGCCCCCTGGAAACCAAAATAAATCTATATGAGAATAATAAATGTTAGTATTTCTTCTAGGCTCTGCCCCACAGTTACCTGGCAACTCAGTATAAAGGAGCTGTTTGCCCTCTTCTCTCTCTCTTACTCTCTTACCTTCTTATCTACCTCCATCTCTGTCCTTTCTCAACCCATTCCCCTCCCCCTCTCTCCACATGTTCATGGCGGTTTCTCTCTCTCCTCTCTCTCTCTCTCTCTCTCTCTCTCTCTCTCTCTCTCTCCCTCCCTCTCCTCTTTTTCTGATTTTCTCTATCTCTACCCCTCAACTCCCCTCCTGATGCCCTAAACTCTACTCCATGCTATAACTATATGCATCGTGTGGCTTGTCCCTGGGGGGGTGGGGGGGGTGGAGAGGGATGCTTTAGAATGGGCCTGCAAAGGCACACCCTTCCCCTCTGCACCATACAGTGCGTCTACCAAACATATTCCTGGCTTCCTTTTCTTTTCTTTATAAATCACAAGAATAAAAATGTTAAAAAAAAATCTAGAGAGCCAAGTCATGAAGAATCTGGGCTTGCTCACTGGAACTTGAACCTACAGGAGGCGCTAGAGGTCATTTTACAAGAAATACTTTTTAGCAACAGCTAAAACGATATAACAAATATCTCTTAAAAGTCCAAATGATATTTTAAAAAGCCCAAACAATTCCTTTGTGTACAAATAAAATTTCCAGCCTTCCAAAATAAATATATTTCTAAGAAACTAACAGCTCAGTCCTGGACAAACAAATTCTTAAAATAGCACAATGGCCCATTGGAATGTGGTTGGTGGGGTTTCTGGTTTTTGAGCTTTTGTTTCGCCTTGAGACAACATCTCTCTGCCTTAGAACAGACATCTGCCTGTCTCTGCCTCCGCAGGGCTGAAATTCTAGGCTCCGCCACCAGGTCTGGCAAAGCTCTCTTGTTGACAACTTACCTTGCAGCACAAAGGACAATTTGCCAGAGGCAAGGGGACTGCTAGGGCTGCTTGGACTGCTTTGAACACACCCTAGAGTTTCTATGTCCCCAGTCCCTAATCTAAACAGAGTAGAACTGAATCACTTAGCTATTTAACAAACTTTTTTAAAGTTTTCATTCTTAGGTATTAATGTAAATAACTGAGCCAGGTATTCAATTTTATGCTCTGTAAAACATGTTTTAAGTTCCAAATTCCCTAATGGCTTCCGGTTGTTCCGACCATCAAATTCAAATCCTTTCTGAGGACTTCCAAATCCTATGTATCTATTATCTCTAATACTTTCTGAGACCTCTCAGACCACCAGCTTTCTGTTCTTCATGAACCCTATGCCTGAATGTTCGATGGAGAATGTGTTCCCAGACTTTTTTTTTTTTTTAAGTTACTGTGTAGCTCTGGTTGAGCTCTGGTTGCCTGGAACTAGGTAGACTAGGCTGGCTTCAAACTCGCGGCGATCCGACGCCCTGTCTCCAGAGTGTGGAGATTATAGATAAAGGCCCATGTGGCCAGGCCAGGTGTGTTCCCAGAATTAAAAAAAAAAAAAAAAAAAAAAAAAACGTATAGATACGCATTCTCCCTCTTTCTTTTAGGCTGTGCTCCAACATCACCCCTTCAATAAGTTATATAGTTGCCAGTCTTCCAGAGAGAGATACAGAATAGGAGATTCGAGTCCATCTAAAAGGGGAGATACAGAATAGGAGATTCGAGTACATCTAAAAGGGGAGATACAGAAGGGAATTAATTGACTTACAGAGTCGCGGCAACAGAGAAGGCCCACGGCAGTCTGAAAGCTGTCGGAGATGCTGGCGGTGGAGCTCAGTCCCAGTCTGAAGGCCTCAGAACTAGGGAAACCAAGAGTGAAGCTCTCAGTTTAAGGAAGGCCAAAAGCCTAAGAGCCTAAGGGCCACTGGTAAGAGCGGAGCCTAGGTCCAAAGCTCAAGGCAGCAAAAGGGATGAAGTGGCGCTCTTCACTGCCTTTTATCTGTTCTCTGCAGCCAATTGGACGGTAACCACCCACTCTGAGGGCAGGCCTTCCCTACCTATTCCTCCCAGATTCAAACACTGTTCTAGAACACTCTTCACCGACACGCCCAAAGCAATGTTTTACGGACTCTCTGGATATTTCTTAATCCAGAGAGAAGTTAACAACAAACCTTCACCACCATGCACCACCCGTGTGGAGCTAGGTGTTTTCGAGTTTTCTATATTCTGTGTATTTTCTTTATTGTTCTTTTTACACTCTATATGAATACTGACTTACAAGGTTTTATACTGTGGCTAATAATATACAGAGCCTTGGAAGATGGGAGGCTTTCAACAGATTTTATGCCAAGAAATATTAACTTATTTGGTAATACTTAATAACCTCCTTACTATAAATATCTGTAACTCTGAGAAAACCATTTTCTCTACTTTTGAAAAGTTTACTCTAGGCTGTTGTTTTTTTTTTTACACGGTTTTTATGGGTTTTTTAAATATGATTTCTACCGAGTTGTTATCATTTTAGAGAAATAAACAAGAGAATTACACCAAAAACAAGATGCTGAAAAGATTTTAATAATATATTGAATATCACAAACCAAACAATTTGAATATTTACGTTAATCTCATTTCAGGACTGCAAATCAAATTAATGAACATAAAAGAAAGCAGAAATACGAGCAGACAATGAAGTAAGATTTAGTACCATCCTTCTGAGCTGGCTCTGTGGTGTGACCCAAGCACTAAGATCAGAGAATCATGTCTTCAAGGTTATCCTCCATCAGCTACATACCAAATCTGAGGCCAGCATGGGCTGTGTGAGCCCCATTTATAATTTTTTAATGAAAAAGAAATATTCAGTATGGTATCAAATCTCTAAGTGTATCACATAATCCATAATTTTCAAATGTTGAAAATGCAGAGAAAAATGCTTATGGCTAACTTACTTTTTTTTTTTTTTTAAATCTTCCAGGCAAAAAATAAATAGCTTTTTGGTATAAAGTCAGATCAGTGGCAATGTTAGCTCAGGCTTAATAATAATAATCTTAAAAGGAAAGCAAATAGCATACATGTCTCAAAAATAGGTTGCCCCAAAATAAAAATGGTGGGTCTACTACTTTCCCTATCATCTATCTTTTTTGTTTGTTTTTGGGTTTTGGTGAGGGGCAGGGTTTCTCTGTGTAGCTGTAGCTGTCCTGGAACTCGATCTGTAGCACAGGGTGGCCTTGAACTCCTGGAGATCTGCCTGCGTCCACCTCCTGAGTGTTGGGGATTAAAAGCAGGCCACCACCACCACTGCCCATCTTCCTTTTTTAAAAAAAAAGATAGAACTAAAGTGAACTCTAGAAATTCATTGGAAAAGGAAGTATCAGGGGCAAGTTACCTAACTAAAATAATTGATATTCTTTACTGTTCTTATGAAAACTACTTTCTTCAAAACATTGACTAAAACCTATAGAACCACACCACACAGTTTAAAATTTGCTTATAAAAATGGCAGCTTAAAAATACCGAGCATTTGAAGGTCTTGTCTATTTACAAATGTATAATTTAATATTGCAGCAGAAACTCTTCCCATTGCCACACTACCAGACCTTAAAATTGCTACCAGGAGAGTGAAATGTAGTCACCATCTTTATTCTCAATGTAATTGCTTCCCAGACTGCTGCCAATTAAGGAACTGTTGTGTCAAAGGCAGCACCTGGCCACGCATTAAGCAAACAAATCTATCACTGTTAAGTATAAGGACTTGTGGTTAAAGGAGCTAATATTTTTAGATATAAAATGATGTCATAACTGTTTTAACTCATTTTTCTCAGCTTTCAACTTTGAGCAATAGATAAAGCCTATTTCTAAAAACACAGCTGCATACGTCAGCATGTGCTCATTCACTGGTATCTGCCGCCACTTTCAGCTTCTCCATTCAATTTTCCTCACACTAATTACAGCGTGGAAATGAGCGAATGAAGCCCAGTGCAGGAACTAACATGGCAACTGCATGGGCAAGAAAGTGAAACGGCGAAAACTAGTGGGCTTGGTTTGGTTTGTTTTCTAAAGAATTATGAGGTTCTAAAATGTACTATAAGAAACTGTGGCTTCTGTTTAAAAGGCAGGTACCCTACCAAACAGAGGTAGTTTTAAACCCCAAGGCCTCTCAGTTCCCACTCAGTGTGCTTAGTAACCAGCCTAGAAACTAAGTTGGGTGGCTTGCTCCAAAAATCTAAGGTCATCCTTTAAGTATGTTTAAATGATGAACACCCTAATTTATAGATAGAGAAATGAAGCCAGGTTTTCAAACCCCACTAGACCTCCTTCAGTCCAGCCTGTTCCACTGCCAGGACGTTAGGACTGAAAAAGAATACTGCAAACAGCCATACATACACGCATTTTAAGTGACTGGCTTTTAGACTAGGCTATTAAAACCTAGAAAGAAATCTTAAAATCCCTCAACAGATGCTTATTAAATGGTATTTAATAAAGAAATTGTTCAGTCTTTTTCTTCTGTAAATGATAGGGTTAAACCCTGTAAGTCTCCAAGAAAACCATTCTTCAACTGTGATTTAAAAAAAAAAAAAAGTCCAGAAATTCAGAGCCGAAGACACTCAGAACTAAAGTTAAAAGCTCGGAAGGAAGGGGAGAAAAAGTGTTCTTGACTGGGGAGAAAGCAGCGGAGTCTCTCAAGTTAGGACTCTGAAAACGGGATGGATTAGGAAGCACAAAGTAGAAAGTGTTAGAGGCCAAGAGATCGTGAGGCTGAGGTTGACAGAGGAACCCCACAGGATCAGGGAAGCGAGAGGGAAACCCAGAGAAGATCTTGGAGGGATGACAAAGAAGCACAGGAAAACGGAGTTCTGACTAAGAGCCTAGAGGTACCCAAGCTTCTGGTGGAGCCAAAGGGACCTGCAAGTGCAAAGCGTGGAGAGAAGCCCGGTAGGCAAAGAGCGAAGCGGGTTCCCCGCCTCGCCGTTTTGGTGCAGATCCCAACTCCTAATCGCGCAGAAGGCGGGGAAGATCGTGGAGCCCCCGTGACTTCAGGATCCTGCCTCACCTTGTTTGCCGATTCCCTGCACCCAGCCGCTCCTCCGAGAGCAGCTGCGCTCAGAGGCCAAAGAGGGAGGCGCGCAGCGCAGCCCGGGTCCCCTCCTGCTGCGAGGCACGGGCGCCCGCACCACTGCTCCCCTGGACACCCTAGCCACTTGGCCCAGTCTTCAGGCAGTGGGAGATTGCTTACCCTAACCCGAACGCCGCTCCAGTTATTTGCCAAAGTCCCTGTTCCAAGCTGCCTGGGAATGGGAGCTGAGCTGCTGCGGCCGCAGCGGCAGAGCCTCCGCCTGACCTCACCAGGGGGTGGGGGATAAGGGAGGGGACCCGGAGCCCAGCTGGGGAGGGGAGGGGACGGAGAATGGTGGGAGGGGAGCGTGTGGGCGGGGGAAACATGGCGGCAGGGGTGGCCCTGGCGGCGCCTGCGCGGAGGCTGGGGCTAGGACAGTGTGTGGGGTCCGAGTTGAACACTCGGCCAAAGAGAGGCAAGGCTGGGCCCGGAAGCAGGATGACTGCCAAGTGGCCCTGGAGCCTTTGGAAGCAGGACACTTGGGTGTGAGCCCACATGGCTTCTAGTGTCCAGGAGGCAGAAGTGAAAACTGTCAAGTATCAAGGGACAGCAGTGCATAGACTTCTCCAAAGAAGTCACCAAGTACATCCTGCCAGCCATAACTTCAGCTTCTACAAAGTCACTCCAGAGACCAAGCAAAGGGGATTTTGAGCAAAAGGTGCCTCATCACCTCAGTGGCTCCCAAACTCCAAAATAAACCTGATCCAGGCTCATACACCTAATAGTTCATAACTCTTATAATGGTCTGGAATGAGTAGTTCATGTCTCCTTTCTATCCGAATACAACGCATTAAGAAAGAGGAAGAACAACTACAAACACAGCAGTTAACATTTTACTGAGTGTCAACTATCACCGGCACTGTGCTATGAAATTACTGTACTCTGGGAGCAAGTACATGAAGATTAAGCATGTTGCCCAAGTTACTATGAACTAGTACAGAGTAAAGCCGAACCCAGGATGGCTGGGATTCTGGCACCCAAATTTTTCACTTCTCTGCTGAGACTGCTCTTGTAAGTCTTAAATCTTCGTTATTTTCTTCTAATTCCATTAACCTGGACCTCAACCAATAAAATTAAAAAAAAAAAAAAAAGTCAACTCAGCCTCCCTGACTGTTTCTCATTAATCATTTGCCTTCCTGACAGTTGAAGCTTCAGGTCACCTTCTTATATTTCTTCCTTCACCATTTCCATCTATCATTCTAGTCTTCATTATTTCTACTTAAAGTTCTAGTTTCAGGCAGGTATGGTGGCTCAGCAGTTAAGGCATCTGCTACCAAATTTGATCCGGAGTTTGATCCCCAGGACTCACAGTCTCATGTGGTAGAAAGAGAGAACTACCTAATTATTTATTATTATTATTATTATTATTATTATTATTATTATTATTATTAATTTACAATACAGCTTTGTTCCCATCCAGTCTGCCCTCCCACAGTTCTTCATTCCATTCCTCCTCCCCCTGTCTCTGAGAGAATGCTCTCCCACCACCAGGCCTTCCCCTTCCTGGGGCCTCAAGTCACTCTTTAGATGTATCTTCTCCCACTGAGGCCAAATCAGGCAGTCCTCTGCTGTATGTGTCGGGGGCAGGGATCTGACTAGCTCCTGCATGTTGCCTGGTTGGTGGCTCAGTGTCTGGCAACTCCCAGGGGTCCAAGTTAGTTGAGACTGCTGGTCTTACTATGGGGTCACCCTCCTCTTTAGCTTCTTCCATCCTTCTCCTAATTCAACCATAGGTGTTCCCAACTTCAGTCCAATGGTTGGTTGTTTAAGTATCTGAGTCTTTCTCAGTCAGCTGCTGGTTGGGCCTCTCAGCCTAGCCATGCTAGGCTCCTGTCTGTAAGTACACCATAGCATCAGTAATAGTGTCAGGCTTTGGTGCCTCCCTGTGAAATGGATCCCAAGTTGGACTGGTCACTGGACCGCCTTTCTCTCAGGAGACAGGAACAATTCTGAGTCAGAAACTTTGGCTGTTTGTTGGCAACCCCATCCTTTCACTTGAGGCTCGGTCTATTTACTGGAGGTAGACGCTTTTCAAGTTCCCTCTCCACACTGTTGGGCATTTCACTGAGTCCTGGGAGTCTCTCACCTCCCAGGTCTCTGGTACTTTCTAGAGGGTCTCCCCACCTCCCACCCCCTGAGGCTGCTTATTTCCACTCACTCTGTTGACCCTCTGGGCTTCTCCCCTGTTCCCTACCACTACCCCATACCTGATCCTTTTCCCCATTTCTGTCCCAATCCTCCTTCCACCTAGGTCCCCTCCCTCTGCCTCCCATGATTATTTTCTTCCCCCTTGTAAGTGAGATTGTAACTTATGAGAACTAACTCATAAGTTGTCCTTTAACCTCCACAGGAGCTTTACAGTGTCACATGAGCAACTGCACTCTCACAAACATACAATTGCACACATAATAATTTATTTATTTATTTATTTTTATTTCTAGTCCCTTCATTGAAAAATACCAGAGCCTTCTTAGCAACCAATCAAATTCATCACTGTGGGACTTCCCCCTACTTTTGAGAGAGTGATGAGAGTAGGGGCTGTAATGATGTGTGTTTCCCAATACTTCATTTTGCTATCAGTAATCTTTTCTAGGGTCTGAAATCTCAATATCGCTATCTTTGTACTTTATGTTCCATACACTGAAATCCAAATAGTGATAGGTTTTAGGCAAATTGAGGAACAACAAGATACTGAAAAGCTTACTAGAACTAAAGACAGCCCTACCACAATAATCAAACTAAAACCATGATAATAACAAAATACACATGTGATAAGCATTATTACTTTTGATAATGTACTCAAACCAGTTCACCTGTGTCAACAGGGATGCACCCACTGGCTTTTCCTCTATGCTTAGTCAAAGATTATTGTATATGTAACCACAAAGTTAATACCTATTAGCAAGACAACACCTAATTTGCCAACGACTAGAGTTACTGAAGCCTCTCCCAGAAGTTCAGAGAGTGTGAAATATTTTACAAACTTAAGGAGACAAATGCATTTGATTATTCTGATTCATCAATTGGAAGAGGCAATGCATTTGATGAATCTATATAAATTTTTGACAGTTTGTGAAAAATTAGCAAATGATAATCTTGCTAGTTGCTCTTATCATCTCTAGCTAAATTGAAAAAGGAGAAGATTGAGCTCAGTGATAAAATTTAACCACCTTCTAGCATCCAAGAATATGGTGAAGGACAACAATGAACTCAGTGATAAAACTGACCAACTCTAGATGTACAGTAACAGTCTAAAGGTTTCTAAGTGTGTTCTAGAAGAGAACCCTTTCTCCAGAAACCACAGAGCTCAAGATTCACAAAATCAGACAGAAGCCCTAATTATAAGGTTGGCTGAATTACAGTGAAAATTTAAGTCCCAGCCTCAGAGCCTGTTGGTGTTAAAGTAAGGTATTAATTGGTAAAGAAAGGGATCATGTAACTTGGGATGAAGATGTATAGGAGAACCCTAATAAAGCTGAGAACGTTGAACTCAGAAACTCAAGGCTTTGTCTCACCTGAGGAAGTAATCTCTCCACCCTCAGCAGAGAATGTGCACCAAACCTGGACTCCAGGACTTTTCAACCTTGAGGAAGGAAATTCCTCCTTCATTGTCTGCCAAACCAGCAATGACTTTCTCAGAGGACATTCCAGGCAAGACAATACTGAAGTCCCTCAGGGCCCACCGTTAGTTGCCTCTAGATCTATCACCAGATTAAAGGTTAAATAGGCTCCTAGAGGGGAGACAGAAAGTGTAGTCCATGAGGAGGTACACTATACTGCTGAAGAGCTTAATGAGTTTGCTAATTCATTCCAGCAGAACTCTGGGGAATGTGTGTGAGAATGGAATTTAAGGGTGTTGGGATAATGGTGGAAGGAACATAATAATGGATCAGTCTGAGTTTGTTAATATAGTCCTCTGAGTGGAAAGTCTAGGTTTAATATAGAAACTTGCACAGGTAAGAAAGGCAGGGGGGGGTTCAAAGTTTGTTTGAATGGTTGGCTAAAACATTTGTCAAACAATGGCCTTTTGAAAAGGAGTTAAAGATGTGTGATATCCTTTGGCTTATTGTTGATGATTTTACAGCTCAGGGAAATTGCAATGCTAGAGTGGGTATGAGGTATAAAACCTAATCCTCTGTAATGGGAAGGCCCAGAAGACATGACCTTCACTAATCCTATAGGACACAAAATTGTTAGGAGGACATGAACACATCTGAAGAGCTGGGTTGGAGACTCTGATGATCAGTTGGATAAGTTGAATGCAGTGGGTTTGATTTGATTAGGACCTGAAGTAGTAGGGGCACCTAATCACCAAAGGCAAGATGATCGTAGTTATCATAATGGGCAGCATAGACAAAGCAATGTCCATAATGGTCAGCACAGACAAAAGTAGTTTTATGGTGGGTGGCATGACTTATATTTGGTTCTGGCTAATCAATCATGGTGTTTCCAGGCATGAAACAGATAAGAGGCCTACTATATTTTTGTTTGATCTGTACAAGTGGAAATTTTTTCAAAAAAAAAATTAAACAAAGGCTGCATTCAATCATGACAAAAGTGAATCTCAGCCTGTGAACCAATTTATAGACTTGAGCCAGTTTGCAGACCCAGAAACCTTGAATGAAAGGATAGCCAGGTTTTCCTTTGTTTACACAGAAGTTGTATGTGGATATCTTTAACAGATGTTTTTTGGTAAAATTGGAAACGATCCAAATATCCATCAATAAGTGATCAATACATTGACAATACATGCCCTGCAATACTTACTCACCAAATAAAGGAAGTGAACAAAATAGAGTATAAAGCCCAGAGCAATCTGTATGCATGAATCTCAAAATAATTATCCAGACACTACAGAGTATGCTGTGTCATTCTAATTATATAAAATTCCAGGAAATTAAAATGCATCTACAGTGATGAGTGGTTGTCTTTGGATAAGACCAAGTAGCAGAAAAGACAAAAAGGACAAAAAAGATAAAGAAATGTTTAGTGATGACATGAATGTTCCTTAAGGTATTACAAAAACTGTTTTACATTGCATGCATATGCCAATATTTAACCAAATTGTATATTTGAAATATTTATGCCATTACCCCATGATTATACTATTGAGCAATCAGTCATGTACCTTTAAAACTTATACTTTCTCTATTGTGTTTTCTTTCTGTGGAAAATAGAGACAGGTATACAATATATAGTATATGCTCGGGAGTGGTTTGGAATCAGGGACTGGACACTGAAGGGACTATCTCCATTTTGTTTTTGCATATTATCACATAAGGTATTTTTTTTATTCTTTAATCTTTTTTTTTTTACAATACAGTCATTATCTCTCTCCCAGTCCACCCTCTGACTGTTTCTCATCCCATACCTCCTCACCAGTCTCCAAGAGGATGTTCCCATCCCCTACCCTCCATCTCACCAGACCTCTCCACTCCCTGGGGCCTCAAGTTTCTTGAGGGTTAGATGTGTCTAGTCTCACTGAGGCCAGACCAGGCAGTCCTCTGATGTGTATGTGTTGGGGACCTTGGACCAGCTTGTATATGCTTCCTGATTGACAGCTCAGTGTCTGAGAGATCTCCGGGGTCCAGGTTAGTTGAGACTGCTGATCTTCCTATGGGGTCACCTTCCTCCTCATCTTCTTCCAGCTTTTCCCAAATTCAACCACAGGGGTCCCGGACTTCAGTCCATTGGTTGGGTGTAAGTTTCTGTGTCTACCATGGTCAGCTGCTTGTTAGGCCTCTTAGACGGCAGCCATGTTAGGCTCCTGTCTGTAAGGACACCATAGCATCAGTAATAGTGTCATGCTTTGGATCCTCCCCTTGAGCTGGATCCAATTTGAGCCTGTTGTTGGACCTCCTTTCCCTCAGGCTCTTCTCCAGTTTTGTCCATGCAGTTCTTTTAGACTGGAACAATTCTGGGTCAGAGATTTTTGACTGTGGGATGGCAACCCTATCCCTCCACTTGATGCCCCGTAGGTGGCATCTCTACTCATTTCTACTGGACGTGGCACATAAGGTATTTTCCTATTCTGTTACAGATTAGGTTTTTATACTTTTTAGGATGATGAAAAAGTTAGTCACAAATTTTTGGATTATATCTACTCTATGAAGAGACTAGTCAGAATAAGGCTAGGATATCTTGTGTGTGCATATGGAAGTGGCTTTGTGTATGTGCATGTGTGCATGTGAATTCTGGGTGGCAGATACACACAATTTTTCCCAGGAATAAAGGGAAAAAGTTTTGTTAGATATTAATCCAATCTCCATCACTCAATATCTCTACCCTCAAGACCTAATATCTCTTTTTGCGTATCTGTAGCAGTTTTAGAATAATTGTGATCTAATGGGATTCTCCTGGAGGTTAAATAATTTATTCCACTTAACCAGACACAGCAGAATGCACCTGTGGTCCCAGTTTCTCATCAGACTAAAGTAGGGAAATCACTTCAACACCAAAATTACAGCATCATGCAAATATTCAATCCTTTTAAAAAAAATAAAAATTCAGGTTAACAATTGATTATATTTCAGAGCACATATGACTGTCTAGAAGGGTGATACAAGTCTAATAACAACTTCTTTCATCAAAGCATTACAAACATGAGCAGGCATTTTTTTCTTTTTCCTTTTTTTCTGCTTTCTTTCGTTTTCTTTTGGATCTTTTGTTTTGTTTTTGTTTTTGAAACAGGGTCTCACTATATAGCCCTGGTTCTGTAGACCTAGCTGGCCTCAGACTCTGAGATCTGCATGCTTCTGTCTCCTTAGTGCTGGGCTTAAACTACCACCAAGCTTTGCAGGCATTTCTTCTTATGGGTCTAGTTCTTCTCACTACATCATCAGCTTCCTAGGCCAGGGATGATGATTTACTTGCTGTCTGGCAAAATGTGTCACATAGATTGACAAACTGTGTCCACAAGGATCAGTAATCCCTATTGTAAACAAACTAGACCCCTCTCCAAAGAAGACTGTTACAAAAACAAATAAACATCCTAAGTCTCTTCTTGTTTATTTCTAACATTAAAACAAGGCTACTTTACAAAGTGACCAGAAAACTGTTCAATTCTATTAGTCAAGAAAACGTACAAAGTAAGAATGTACCACTCTACAGTATCTCCTCTAGTATCAACTCAGAACATTGTTTTACTTCTTTCTTTGCCATGCTAATGATTGAATCAGGACTTTTGTGCATGCAAGGCAGGCCTGGCACCATTGAGTTAGACCCCTAACTCCTAACTATTTTGTTTAAATACTTCCATTTACACTATTCCACCCTGGCAAGTAAGCTCTGTTAACCACTAATTGATTTGCACAAATCATTTACTTCCATTATCTGTTTCCTTATCCATAAAATAAAACAAGGTAACACTCATTACTCATCTTTCCACAGTGTAGTTGTGATAGTGAGCTAGTTGAGATTGAAAGTGCTACAGGGTAACTCATTCGTTCATTCATTCATTAATAGACTGAAGACCAAACACTGGGTTGTGTTAGGCAAGCAGTCTACCATGGAGCTACACATGGAAAGCAATTCTGCAAGGTACTTTTGATGAAGTTTGCCTGGCTAAATTCTTGGTGATTCCATAGGAACTTTGTTTATGAGCAACTTGAGCTTTCAGGTTTTTTTATTCTATTCAGGTATTTTTTTCTTCTGATTTAATACTACATTTCATTCCCATGGCCTTGCCTAGAGATCTCAGGAAGAAAATAAGCAGAAGGGACTTTATTAAAAACAGTAGGCCTAGATTTATAACCATAGTATTGCTAGGGATCTGCTTCTGGAAATTGTGGGATATTTGAAAAGCATGGGATCAGGGTTGTTTGTCCAACATGCTACTCTCAACACAATATCCATCACACCTACAGATGATGACCTAATTCAGTAACTAGTTCTATCAAAAGTCAAACATTTCCTAACCAACATTAATGACTGCTTATGGTCACTTAAAAGCAGAGAACTTGTTAGCTTTCTCTTCTGACTGCCCTCAGCCTTTGTTTACACACACAAAATAAAGACTAGATCAGCACTAACAAGAATAAATATATGAGCCACAAATATCAGCTCCAGGAAACCTTCTAGTAGCTATATGTTTAAAGATTAGAGGGCTGGGATATAGCTCCAGTCATAGAGTACCTGCCTAATATACTGGAAGCCTTAAGATAAACTCCCACTCCTGCAAAGTTAATGATTAGGACTTCGTATACTAAAAAATTAAACTTCAAAAATTAAAATATCCCAGAATTAAGCTAGTCAAAGGAGTGAAAAAACTTATGAAATAAAAACTTTAAGACTCCTAATAAGGAAATTGAAGAAGATATTAGAAGATAGAAACACTTGTGAAAACAGCAGTCCTACTGTACTGGCTAGTTTTGTGTCAACTTGACACAGCTGGAGTTATCACAGAGAAAGGAGCTTCAGTTGAGGAAATGCCTCCATGAGCTCCAACTGTAAGGCATTTTCTCAATTAGCGATCAAGGGGGAAAGGCCCCTTGTGGGTGAGACCACCTCTGGGCTGGTTCTATAAGAGAGCAGGCTGAGCAAGCCAGGGGAAGCAAGCCAGTAAGGAACATCCCTCCATGGCCTCTTCATCAGCTCCTGCTTCCTGACCTGCTTGAGTTCCAGTCCTGACTTCCTTGGTGATGAACAGCAGTATGGAAGTGTAAGCTGAATAAACCCTTTCCTCCCCAACTTGCTTCTTGGTCATGATATTTTTGCAGGAATTGAAACCCTGACTAAGACAAATTGGTACCAGGAGAGTGGGGTATTCCTGTGACAACCTGACCATGTTTTGGGGAGGACTGTGGAAAGACTTTGGAACTTTGGGCCAGAAGATCCATTCGCTGTTAAGAACTCTGTGAGATGTTGTGTAGGAGCTTGGAAGATAATGTTGAGAACAGTGCAGAAAAATGGAGGCCTGGCTTGTGAAATTTCAGAGGGAAAATTAAAGACTCTTTTCAGGGCCATTGCTATTTTGGATTGTGAAGATTCTTTGGTTCTGGTTAGCTGGAGCTGAAGAATCAGCTCTTATTAAAAAGATACCAGGACTACTAAAGTAAAACCTTTGCATTACTGGGACTATTGGTGCTGGTTAGCTGGAGCTAAGAAATTGGAGGTGATTAAGAAGAGACCAGCAAAAGAACCTAGATGCCCCTCAACAGAGGAATGGATACAGAAAATGTGGTACATTTACAAAATGGAGTACTACTCAGCTATTAAAAAGAATACATTTATGAAATTCCTAGGCAAATGGATGGACCTGGGGGGCATCATCTTGAGTAAGGTAACCCAATCACAAAGGAACTCACACAATATGTACTCACTGATAAGTGGATATTAGCCCAAAACCTAGGATACCCAAGATATAAGATACAATTTGCTAAACGCATGAAACTCAAAAAGAACGAAGACCAAAGTGTGGACACTTTGCCCCTTCTTAGAATGGGGAACAAAACACCCATGGAAGGAGTTACAGAGACAAAGTTTGGAGCTGTGATGAAAGGATGGACCATCTAGAGACTGCCATATCCAGGGATCCATCCCATAATCAGCTTCCAAATGCTGACACCATTGCATACACTAGCAAGATTTTGCTGAAAGAACCCTGATATAGCTGTCTCTTGTGAGACTATGCTGGGGCCTAGCAAACACAGAAGTGAATGGTCACAGTCAGCTATTGGATGGATCACAGGGCCCCCAATGGAGGAGCTAGAGAAAGTACCCAAGGAGCTGAAGGGATCTGCAACCCTATAAGGGGAACAACATTAAGAACTAACCAGTACTCTAGCTGCATATGTATCAAAAGATGGCCTTGTCGGCCATCACTGCAAAGAGAGGCCCATTGGACTTGCAAACTTTATATGCCCCAGTACAGGGGAACGCCAGGACCAAAAAGGGGGAGTGAGTGGGTAGGGGAGTGGGGGTGGGTGGGTATGGGGGACTTTTGGTATAGCATTGGAAATGTAAATGAGCTAAATACCTAATAAAAAATGGGAAAAAAAAGAATTCCCTTAAATAGAGGAAAACACATGCAAACAGGTAGAAGTCCTTAAAGAAGAAACAAATAAACCCCTTAGAGAAATACAGGAAAATACAATCAAGCAGGTAAACGAACTGAACAATATGATACAAAAACTAAAAATGGAAATAGAAACAATAAAAAAAAACTACAAAGGACGGTAACCAGAGAAATGGACAACTTAGAAAAGAGATCAGGATGCAAGCATCAACAACAGAATATGAGAGAGAGAAGAGAGAATTTCAAGCATAGAAGATACCATAAAAAATATTGACACATCAGTCAAAGAATATACAAGGTGTAACAAGTTCCTAATCCAAAATATCAAGGAAATTCAGGACACAATGAAAATACCAAACCTAAGAATAATAGTAATAGAAGAGGGGAATCCCAACTCAAAGGGCCAGAAAACATTACAAAATCATAGAAGAAAATTTCGCTAACCTAAAAAAGAGAAGCCCATAAGTATAGAAGAAGCCTACAGAACTCCAAATAGATCTGACCAGAAAAGAGAATCCTCTTGTCACATATTAATCAAAACACTAAATGCACAAAACAAAGAAAGAATATTAAAAGCTATAAATGAAAAATGCCAAATAATATATACAGGCAGACCTATCACAATTACACCAGATATTTCAACTGAGACTCTAAAAGCCAGAAAATCCTGGACAAATGTCATCCAAACCCTAAGAGTATACAAATGCCAGCCCAGGATACTACCATACTCAGCAAAACTCTAAATTATTATGGATGAAGAAACCAATATATTCCATGGCAAAACCAAAGGAAATTCAAGAAATCTTCAGAACCTACTATAAAAGCCCATTTTCAACAAAACTGGAAAAATCTAGATTAAATGGATGATTTTCTATCAGATACAACATACCAATGTTAAATCAAGATCAGGTAAGCCATCTCAACAGTCTCATAACCCCTAAGGAACTAGAAAACGCCACCCAAACCTCAAAACCAAAAAAGCCCAGGGCCAGTTTTAGTACAAAATTCTACCAGACCTTCAAAGAAAACCTAATACCAATACTCCTCAAACTATTCCACAAAATAAAAACAGAAGGAACACTACCTAACTCATTATATGAAGTCATAGTTACTCTGATACCTAAACCACACAAAGTCCCAACAAAGAAAGAGAACTTCAGACCAGTCTCACTTGTGAATATCAATGCAAACATACTCAATAAAGTTCTTACAAACTGAATCCAAGAACACATCAAAACCATCGTTCACCATGGCAAAGAAGTCTTCATCCCAGGGTTGCAGGGATGGTTCAACATATGAAAATCCATCAGTATAATATACTATATAAACAAACTCAAGGGAAAATATACGAGGTAATTTCAGCAGATGCTGAAAAGGCCTTCAAAAATACAACACACCTTCACGTTAAAAGTCCTGGAGAGATCAGGAATTCATAGCACATACCTAAACATAATAAAAGCAATATATAACCATCCAACAGCCAAAAGGAAATTAAATGGAGAAAAACTAGTAGCAATCCTACTAAAATCAAGGACAAGTTGCCCACTCTCTACTTTCTATCTATTCAATATAGTACTTGAAGTTCTAGCTAGACCAAGGGTATAGAAATTAGAAAGGAAGAAGTCAAAATATCACTGTTTGCAGATGATATGTTTGTATATAACTGACACCCAAAATTCCACCAGAGAATGACTGCAACTGATAAATAACTTAAGTAAAGTGACAGGATATAAAATTAACTCAAACCAGTAGCCTTCCTATATATGAACGATTAATGGGCTGAAGAATTAGGGAAACAATACCCTTCACAATAGTCACAAATAATATATCTTGGAGTAACACTTACCAAGCAAATAAAAGATCTGTACAATAACTTCAAATCCCTGAAAAAAGAAATAGGAGAAGACCTCAGAAGTTGGGAAGATCTCCCATGCTAATGGATTAGTAGGATTAACATAGTGAAAATGGCCATTTTACCAAAAGCAATCTACAGATTTAAAGCAATCCCCATCAAAATTCCAACTCAATTCTTCATAGAGTTAGAGCAATTTGCAAATTCATTTGGAATAACAAAAAACCCAGAATAGTGAAAACTATTCTCAACAATGAAAGAACCTCCAGGGGAATCACCGTCCCTGCCTGACCTCAAGCTGGACTACAGACCAAAAGTGATTAAAAAAAAATACCCACATGGTATTGGTACAGAGACAGACAGGTTGATCAATGGAATAGAATTGAAGAAGCAGAAATAAACCCATACACATATGTACACTTGGTCATTGACAAAGAATCCAAACACATACAGTGGAAAAAAGATTTCATATTCAATAAATGGTGCTGGTCTAACTAGAAGTCTGTATGTAGGAGAATGAAAATAGATCCATTTTTATTTACTACCTTGCACAAAGATCAAGTCCAAGTAGATCAAGGACCTCAAGATAAAACCAGACACACTAAATCTAATAGAAGAGAATGTAAGAAAGATCCAGAAAAACACATTGCCACAGGGGGAAATTACCTCAACAGAAACCAATGGCTCAAGCTCTAAGATCAACAATTGGTAAGTGGGACCTCATGAAATGGAAAAGCTTCTGTATGGCAAAAGACACTGTCAGTAGGACAAATTGGCAACCTACAGATTGGACAAAAGTATCTTCCCTAATCCTACATCTGACAAAGTGTAATATCCAAAATATACAAAGAGACTCAAGAAGTTAACCTCCAAAAATGCAAATAACCCAGTTTAAAATTGGGATACAATGCTAAGCAGAGAATTCACAACAGAAGAATTTTGAATGGCCAAGAAGCACTTAAAGAAATGTTCAAAGTCTTACTCATCAGAGAAATGCAAATCAAAATGAACCTGTGATTCCACCTCACACCAAACAGAATGACTAAGATTAAAAAAAAAAACAAAAAACAAAAAACCCCTCAGGTGACAGTACATGTTGGAGTGGATGTGGAGAAAGAGAAGCACTCTTCCATTGCTGGTGGGATTGCATACTGGTACAACCACTTTGTAAATCAATTTGGCAGTTCCTCAGAAAATTAGAAATAGTTCTACCTAAGGACCCAGCTACACCATTCCTGGACATATACCCAAAAGATGCCCCAACATAAGACAAGGACACATGCTCCACCATGTTCATAGCAGCCTAATTTATAATAGCCAGAGCTGGAAACAACACACCCTCAACTGAAGAATAGATAAAGAAAATGTGGTTCATTTTTCACAGTGGAATACTATTCAGCTATTAAAAAGGAAGGTACCATGAATTTTGCAGGCAAATGGATGGAACTAGAAAATACAACCCTGAGTGAGACAAAAAAGGACATGCACGGTATGTATTCATTGATAAGTGGATATTAGCTATAAAGTACAGAGTACTTAGGATACAACCTAGAGCCCAGAAGAAGTGTAACAAGCAAAAATATCCAAGTGAGGAGGCTTCAATCCCACTTAGAAGGGGGAAGGAAATAATCATGGGAGTTAGAGGGAGGGACTTGGATGGGAGAGGGGAGGGGAAGGGGAAAAGGTAAACAGGATCAGATATGGCAGTAGGGGGTGTGGCCAGGAAAGAAGCCCAGAGAGCCAAGAGAATGAATGGAAATAAGTAGCCTCAGGGAGTGGGAGGTGGGAGGACCCTCTAGAGAGTACCAGAGACCCTGGAGGTGAGAGCCTCTCAGGACTCTTTATGGGTAACCTAAGCCAAAATGCCCAACATTGGGGAAAGGGAACTCAAAGATTCCATCTCCAGTAGAGAGACAGGGCCTCAAGTGGAGGGTCAGGGTTACTAAGCCACAGTCAAAATTCCTGACCAAGAATTGTTCCTGTCTAAAAGAACTGCAGGGACAAAAATGGAGAAGAGACTAGAGGGAAGGTGGTCAAATGACCAGCCCAACTTAGAATTCATATTATGGGGGAGTGGGGCGGCACCAAGGCCTGATACTATTACTGATGGTATGATGTGCTTGCAAATGGGAGCCTAGCATGACTGTCATTTGAGAACCCCTACCAGCAGCTGACTGAGACAGAAACATATACTTACCCCAACCATTAGACTGAAGTCTCAGACTCCTATGAAAGAGTTAGGGGAAGGATTGAAGGAACTGAAGGGAATGGCAACCCCATAGGAAGCCAAACAATGTCAACTAACCTGGACCCCAGTGAGCTCCCAGAGACCGAGCCACCAACCAGGGAGCATACATGGGCTGGTCTGAGGTCCCTGTCTCATATATAGCAGAGGTCTTCTTGTTTTGGCCTCAGTGGGAGAAGATGATAAATGAGAGAAACTTGAGGCCCCAGGGAGGGGGGCCTCTATTGTGGGGAGGCAAGGAGGCAGGAGGAATGGGATGATGGGATGAGGAAATGTGGGAGGGGGGCTGTGGGGAGGTGACAACTGGAATGAAAATAAATAAAATAATTTTCAAAACTCATATGGTAGTACAAAAGGTCCCAGATAGCAAAATAACCCTAAGTAAAAACACTAAGGTATCACCATACCTGATTTCATATTATATTTCAGAGCCATAGCAACAAAAACAGCATGACAATGGCACAAAAGAGACATGTTGATCAACGGAATAGAATTGAGGATATAGAGATACACACAGAGATACATACCTGCAACAACATGATTTTTGACACACACACACACACCACATTGAAGACAACATCTTTAACAAATGGTGTTAGGAAAACTGGATTTCTACATGTATGCAAACAAATGAACTTTGGTCTGTATCTCTTATCCTGCACACAACAAAATTCCAAATGGACCAAAAATTTCAATTTTAGACCTGAAATTCTGAAAATTCTAGAATGAAGAGTAGATACTGCACTTCAAATAATGGCTTAGTAAGGACTTTCTGAATAAGACTCTGGTCACACAGGAAATGTAGGAACATCAATCAACAAATAGGGCTTCATGAAATTAAAAAGACCTTCTCTGATGCAAACAAGCTGTCAATGAACTGAGAGACATCCTATAGAATGAGAACAAATATTTGCCTGTTATGCATCTGATGGATGATTAATGTGTACAGGATACATGGAACAACAGTGAAGCAAAACACTGAGAAAACAAACAATCAAATGAAAAAGTGGATATGTACCCAAACAAAGAGTTCCCAGTAGAACAATAAAATGGCTAATCAACACTTTCTAACATGTTCTATGAGTATTTTCTAATATGTTCTATTATCTATAAGGGAAATGCAAATTAAAAACACTTTCCAACAGTTGTATGACAATCAGAATGACTAAGATTAAAAACACAAAAGACAAAAATTTTTACAAAGGATGTGGGGAACCAGGAGTCCTCATGCCCTGGAAATTGGTGTCTCCCTGTGGAAAACAAGGGGGTGTTTCCTTAGAAAACTAGAAATAGATCTAAACCTGCAAAGAAATTTGTCTGTGTAGTGGACGGTAGCTAACATAGAAACTCAGAACTGGTCAAAGTGTGCAGAATAAATGTCACTAAGTAAGGGGTCAATTTTGGGCTCAGTCAAAAATTGGACATCACATCTGTACTCCCCCATATTCAAGTATCATAATGGAAGTGGGGAGATTGTAAGAACCAGACATTAGATAACATAGGAACAAAACAGTATCTTTCAGATATAGCAGGAACTCATAGCAGATTAATATGAGTCTTGAAATTCTGAAAGTATTAGAGGAAAAGGTAAGGAAATAATTTCAATATATAGCCATAGGCAAGGACTTTCTGATAAAGAAAATTAAAAAAAATATGTACATAATGATGCTAAGTGGTGGCCTAGAGAATGGGACAGAATCTTTGCCAACTATGCATTACAGAGGAATAAAATTTAAAATATACAAAGAACAGAAGAAAACTAAACAAGAAATGAAACAATCTAATCAGTACCCTAGTGAAATGAAAAATTGTTAGGAGATGGAATGTTAATGGAATATCTGACATGCATATGAAACAATGTTCAACCCTACTAATCACTGGAGGATGGAAATCAATTGTATTGAAATTCATTCTTGCCCCCTATAAGAATGGCAGTTATTAAGAAAACAAAAAACTCTGGGCAGTGGTGGTGCATGCCTTTAATCCCAGCACTTGGGAGGCAAAGGCAGGGGGATTTCTGAGTTCAAGGCCAGCCTGGTCTACAGATCTACAGAGTGAGTTCCAGGACAGCCAGGGCTACACAGAGAAACCCTGTCTTGAACAATATAAATAAATAAATAAATAAATAAATAAATAGAAAAAGAAAAAGAAAACAAACAACACTTGCATATCCATGTATATTGCCACTTTATTCACAGTAGCTAGAAAATGGAATCAACCTAGATTTACATCAATAGGTGAGTGGATAAGAAAAATATAGTACATATACACAATAGGAAGTTACTAAGCCATGAAGAAATGAATCATGAAATTTCTAAGTAAATAGATGGAACTGGAGAAAATCATACTGAATGAGGTACTTCAGGCTCATACAACTTGTTCTCATGTATCAATTCTAGTTTCAAATCACAAGAGTAAGTTCAGAAACTAGAAAAGGACCATTGGAACAAGATACAATGAGGAAGGAGAAGTGGTCAATTATAGGTAAAGCAAAAGTAGAAACAATACTGGAGGTGAAAAGGCTTAAGAAGGGAGAGGTGTGACAATAAGGAGGTAACTGGGGCATGGTGAGGGATAAACCAAAGGAAGGGTAAATTTAAAAAGTCATATGGAATCCTACAATTTGACAACCCAACTAAAAGTACAATTGGAAGGATAGTATAATGCACATGACAAGAAAGAAGGGGGATAAGGAGGGTTAAATTATCAAGTTGGGGAGAGGCATGAGAGTTAGGGGAGAGAGTAGTGGGTGTGCTAATCAAAACTCAGGATGTATGAGAAAACCTTATGGAAACCCACTTGTTAGTAAGCTAATCTGAAAATATAGCTTGAAGAAAGAAAAGAGTTCAAATGAAGGTACTCTGCCTGCATGAATGAACAATGCTGCTCTAAGAAGATACAAGTTATTAAAGACACGGGTTTTGAAAATCACAGTGCAAACTTGAGATAGCTTCCTATTTGCAATTGGTCAGAGAAGTTCTTCAAAACAACACAAGGTATTACCATTCCCCTTGATTATTACTATAACCATTTTTAATGCCAACATGCCACAAATTAGAATCACCTGAAGAAGTGTACTGGTTGCCTTGATTGATATAGGAAATAGAACACCCCAACTGTACCTCTTGGTAGCAGCCCAGATACACCATAGGTATGTATGAGAAGAAAGATTGCTCAGCTTTTACTCACTTGGCCTTCCCTTTTGCCACCAAGTTAATTTTCCTTGTTGTTGCTATTGCTGAGTCCTTTGCTGATGATAGCACCAGCATTTCCAAGCTTTCAAAGTGGACCAAAAATCAGTAGCTCCCCAGCAACTTTCTAGGTTTCTAGTGTCAGAAAGAGACTATTAGAGATCCCTATCTTGTGGATGGAGTAACTGCCAGTTGTCACCACATAATGACAGATGGGTATTGAGGGACTACTCCAATTGTTGAGGAATTCAACTTCAAGAACCTATTAACTATCAGATCCTCAGATTCTCAGGTATGATCTAGATGTTTAGCTGTTGTAACCATTTTAAAGATGATTTAATAATGTTGCTAGAATTGTGGAACCCAGTCCCAAGGGATATATATCTCTCTAAAACAACTCCTGCACTGAAGGTTCAGGGATCACTTCAGAAGAGGGGCCAATACTATAAGAACCAGATCAGGTTTTCTGTGGTATCTCCTAGTAATGTATCTACGAGGTTGCCAACAATAGATATGCCAAAGTGTGTGGTGGGCGAATACCCAGGAGGCATCAACTCTGAAAATACAATCAGAAAACAATTAGTTAACCCAACACTGTCTGGCTGCTATTATACCACTGAGCAGATCTTGCCTGGCAGACTGGTATTGTAGCATTAAAAGTCCAACACTGGGTAAAGCCTCTGTCTCCCAACTCCTGTGACTAAGCAATGGTAACAGCAGAAGAAATAGTCTTTGTCAGGAAAAAACTCACAAATATTGGATATAAAATATTCAATGTTAGTCAGGAACACACACACACACACACATACACACACATACCCATAATGTAACACCTTTTGTTACCACGGAATTATATATACATACAAATACACACACACACACACACACACACACACACACACACACACACAGAGAGAGAGAGAGAGAGAGAGAGAGAGAGAGAGAGAGAGAGAGAGATTCCTGAGAATCTGAGAATCTGATAGTTACTAGGTTCTTGATATATATATATATATATATATATATATATATATTGAGAGAGAGAGAGAGAGAGAGAGAGAGAGAGAGAGAGAGAGAGAGAGAGAGATTAGAGACATATTCTGTAAGTTCCATCCCTTACTAAGGCGCTATTGTCAATTTATAGCTTCTATGGAAGGGAACATTATTCTTCTTTGAACACTTGGCTACTAGTAGGTTTCTTGTAGTTGAGTGGATGGTCCCATGTACAAGTATGTACATCTAGGAAGAAGCACTAATCAGATTTAGTGGGTCATAAAAAAAGAATACATAAAATTGAGAAGTAGCCATGTTGGGGAGTTATGGGGAAAGTTGGAAAGGAGATATGGGAGTGTGGAGTTGGTCGTTATGTGTACATTTATGAAATTTTCAAAGGATAAAGCATTTCTAAAGAAAAAAGTAGCAACAAAAGCTGACAAGAATCTGGACAAAAGGGAATCCTTACATGTTGCTGGAGGTGATATGTGGTTGTTTGAATGACAATGGGCCCCAAAGATATTGGAAAGTTTGTTTCCCAGTTGTGGATTATTCAGGAAAGATTAGGAAGTGCGGCCTTGTTGGAGGTGTTTCACTGGGGATGGGCTTCAAGGTTTCAAATTCAATGCCAAGCCCAGTCTCACTCTCTCTGCCTACTCCTGCCTATGGATCAGGATGTAAGCTCTTAGCTACTGCTCCAGTGTCATGTTTGCCTGCATCGTGTTCACTGCCAAGATATCCATGAGCTCACCCTCTGAAACCATAGGCACCCTCCAATTAAATGATTTCTTTTATGGGTTGCCCTGGTTGTATCATCTCTTCACAGTAATAGAACAGTAATTAAGACAAGATGCAAACTAGGCCAGCTACCATGGAAGTCAATTGGGAGGTTTCTCAAAAAACTAAACTTAGATCTATAATATGATCCAACTATACTGTTCCTTGTGTATTTGCCCAAAGGGCTTCAAATCAACATCACCAGAGATATTCACATGTGGAAGTTTATTGTAGCACTCTTCATAAGTTATGGAACTAAAATAGGTGATCAATAACAAAAAAAGTAGATAAAGAAATCATAGTGTATACATACAGTGGAATTTTTCAATAATAAAGAACAAAGATAGTCACAGGAAATTGGATCCTACTGAAGATAATAATATTGAGTAAATTCAACCAGTCTCAAAGTGATAAATATGGTTTTACAGTGGGGTTCCTAGATTTCATATACAGATATTAAATTATGACTTAAAAGTAGAAATGAAACTGTTTGTGCTGCTAAGGGAACAAAGACTACTAACTAGGGAAGTGAGGGTGTAAGGAAAGGGAAGAAGTTGGGGGCAGGAGGAAATATGCTCAGTATATAGTATACACTTCTAGGAATGTTTCTAAAACTAAAAGTTGAATGTTAAAAAAATAATTAAATGCAGTAAGCTCTCTTCTTCTCCCTTCTACACAGAAGTGTGCTCTGAATCAGGGGAGCTGAAATGACTTCCCTATACTTCCATAGCTATTATGAGACAGAGATGGGTTTTAGTCCTGAGCAAGGTGGCTTCTGACTCTATACCACATGACTTTGGTGAAGACACTCAGATTTCATTCAAGAAAACTTTCTATGTGTGACACATTTGAAAACCACTATAGAACATTCTATTTCAGACATAAAACAGTTAGATATTCATCCACATTTAGTATTGTTAACATATTTCTCATCTGGTGGAACTTCCTTGGTAGCTTCATAAAAGCCAAATTACATGTGTGGAGAGCATAATATTTTGAGTGGAAAAGACCTGGAGGACAATTTAACATCTCCATCCTACAGGTGAAGACCTCTAGGTTAAGACTGAGTAGTAGGAAAGGCTTTTAATTATTTGTTAATTCTGTCAGTGTTTATTGAGTATATGTTCTAGATGGTGTAGAGGCAAAAGTGTGCATTTAAGGAGAATGTATTATAATGTGAGTAGTATAATAGTCAAGCAATAATATAATAGATTAATTTCAGGTGATGCTAATTGCTACAAAGATAAGAAGCAGATGCTTTATAAAGAAGAGTACAGAGAGCAAATGATTTAAGGTGGGAGAAACTACTTCAGAACAGGTGCTCCAAAAAGACTTCCTCAGAAGTGAAAAATTAAATAGAACCCTGAATGATGAGAATCCATCCATCCAAACAGATATCAGAGAAAAAAGCCACTTCAGAATCATAAGTAAAAATTCCCAAAGTGGGAATTCAGTAAACTAAAGTTACATAGCAATAACCATTACAGATGAAGGACGGCAAATTGTGGGAAGAGGATGAATCATGAGTATAAAAGCAGAAAGAAACAAGATCACTTATGACTTCTGATCAAAGAAAGTTTGATGGCTATTCTATTTTCAGGAAGATTTGCAGTAAAGAAGTGATATGATGTCTTGGTATTATAAATGCTAACACTAAATAATGTTGGATTTTCAAATTACAGAACAATACCTGTGCTTATTACTTGTTTTCAGTTGTCCATACTTTGCTTGACATTTGTGTATTACCAATGCTTTCAGATAAATTTTGAAAATTTTAGAAATTATAAAACTGACAGTTGTAATAACATCTACCATTGAATCGTTCCTCATATCCATAGTCACTCCTCTAACACAAGAACTCTTGGATTGGCCTCCTACAGCAACTCGGTGGCGTATGTTAGTTAATGAGGGGCAAACAGACTCATACAGGCCATAAGCAGAAAGTGCTTGTTCATTTAGAACTTGATCCTCTTACTTTTGGTAGAACACAAAAATCATGGAATGAAGTTCAGGTTAACCTGTGATAAGGTAAGTGACACCTGTCTCATTCACCACTATTACCCCTGCTGAAAGCTAGCTATGCACTATCATGCATATGAATAAGCCCAGCCATAAGAGTGATGCCTCATACAGCAATGATAAGCCATTCCATCTCCACTTAGTCCAGACTGCTGGTCCAAGAACAGTAAGAAACCAAGGATAGTTGTCTTGACTATTTTATTTTCTATGATAGCAGCTAACACTTTATTCAACATGAAATTCCACAGACATTGTGAAGTTTTGAAGCAGCCCCCTGTGTCCTCAGCCTCTAGTTCAGCCAGCTGTCCTTTTACCTTTTGTCTCGTATTTGTCCTTTCGTTACTAACATTTCACATGGCACAATGTCATCAAGGTTGATTTATGTTGGGGCATAGGCTTGATCAATTTCTCATTTTTTATCACCTACTTTGGTAAAACATTCATATTCCCTGAGCATGAACAACTGAGTTTCTTGAGCCATTTGTCTTTTGCTTTGTGCTGATTTGTTGCTGTTGCTGTTCTTATTGATGATGATGATGATGATGATGATGATAAAGATGACATGATGTTGAGGGAGAGCCACACTATGTGGTCCAGGCTTGTCTAGGACTCATTATCCTCCTGCTTCTCTTTCCAAAGTACTGAGATTAATGTTGTAGACCACTATCCCTACTTATAAAAATTCTCTATTTCAGAAGCAGAAGTTCAATTTCATTTAATAGTTAAACGTTAAGCTTGTATTCCTTAAAGTCTACATAGGGCTGGACTTGCCAACATTTCATCATGGAAAAGGGAAGGATAATAACAGTTAATGGTGGCTGAAAGAAGGAACGTCACTTTGTGCAATGATGCTGTAACTTATGCTCAAGTAAAAGACCTCCCATATATTAAAAATATTTATGCTTGCATTCTGGATTTGTATAAGCCTGAGTTGAAATGAGGCTTTACTTCATACCACATCCTCAGAAATATTAGTGAACTTTTTCATAGCTTTAGTTTTTCTCACACATGGTATAAAAAAGATAGTAACAATACCTCATTTATCAATGAATCAGTGAGGTTTAATGAAATGAATTAAAGTGCTTATGGGCATCATCTAAAATCCACAAGTACTCAAGGCTGACATCATAGTTACACAATAAATCACAAATGCCACTATTATTTCCTGTCCTTCCTTCATTAAACCTCTATAAGTTGTTCCATTATCATGTCTGGAAAAGGCTCCCTTGTGGAATTAAGAACCAAATTTCCTCAATTGAATACTGTCAGTGTAGGCAAAACCACCTGTTCCTGGCAAAGGAATGGCAACATCACCTCAGGCAGCTAACTAGACAGCTTCAGACTCTGAATCCTAAACTCAGTTATCCAGACCAAAGGAAACACACACACACACACACACACACACACCTATTACCATAGTCCTTGTGTTTCCAATAAAGAATTCAGCCAAACAATAACGCTAAGCCTACAATAGTGGTATGTGTATCTTGACAGTAACCAACAGTTCTCTAATTGGGCTTAAGGCCTGATTAATAGATAGGAAAACATGTCTGGTACTGGAAAGGAGCCAGTGACCGAGGACTATTGAATTCATGGATCATGGTGGCAAACATACAGCCACCACTTTACTAAACAAGCATAATTCTTAACTGCTTTCTAGATATTTATCCTAATAATCACAGTTAAATGTAGGTTTTACACATCAACAAAGAAACTTCTCTTTTCAACAAACGGAGATCATCACAGAAAAGCACAATTGATTGAAACTCAACAAGTGACTGTATACTGCCTAGCATCAACTGACACATCTATAACACAATTCCTGCATTCCAAGGATCAGAAAACCTCAAAGAAGAGGAGGAAGAAAGAATATAAGAGCGTTAGGACCAAAATAAAGTATTTGAAGAGAGCAAGATAGGAGCTACCAGGTACTTCATGACCTAACTTCAAAACTTGAGTCCTCATAAGTCTTCAAGTCATCCCTACTTAATGTGTGAAGGAGTCACCCAAGAATAGAAGTACAGAGACATATCACTGACAGCCATCAGAGGTTAGCTGCCCCTAAGAATCCTATAAGCCCTTAGGGATCATGTACCAGGCACCATCCTTTCACTGTAGCTACTCCTAGCCACCTAAAACTCCAAGATGCATCTTACTTCAGGAATCTGAAGGCAATGACTTACAAGTAATGATGAGAGGGAGGAATAATATACAAAAAAAGGAAGGGAGAATGTGTCTATTCGAAGAACAATGTCTGTAGTTCAGTAACTAGAAAAGATAACCTTTTGAGAAAAGAGACATGGACTGCTCCTAAAGTCCAAGGACAGAGAGAACTATCAAACACAAGTGTGTACCTTGGCAGATCAGTAACTTCTCCTTTTACAATCACCAAGGAAAATCTGGCATTCAGTTCAGTCCTGCTTGTGTGGGTCATCTGTTACTATTTCACTCCAAAAGTAGACCCATGAGTTCCAGCCAGTGAGGAGCTCCCCCTACTACCCTGAGACAGTGTTCCGGATATAAGGCTTTTAAAAAGAATTGATGCTAATATGAAGCTATTAGGTGAGCCCTAATTTAATCTAACTAGTGTCCCTGGAAGAGATCAGGACACATAAAGATAAAGAAACCAGGGACACAAACAGGAAAGACCCTGGGAGGACACAGGAAGAAATGGTTGTATGCAGGCCAGGAAGAAAGGCCACCCTTTCTGACATTTTCTCTTAAATTTCCAGCACCAAAATTGTGGAAAAAAATCTCTGTTGGTTGTGTCAAACAGTTCTGTGGTAGTTACATAATGTATCCCTAATAAGCAAAAACGCCCTTTGAACTGTTTGCAGATACTAGCTTCTCAGCTGACCTCTAACCTCTACTGTTTAAATGTGATGTGAAGAACCAGACACACAAAGATCCTCCCGAGAGTCTAAGGGAAGAGACATGTTGAGCTTCCCTGGGCAGCTGAAAAGGACAGCCCTGCTATGAAGCCATAAAAGTAATGAGTCCAGAGATTCTGTTTACACTCCAGGTTCCTTCCATGGGTTTCCTGATGGGCCCCAGACATCCTGTAATCATCCAAATGCAGTTTCCACACGTACAAAAACCTAGGGCCACGGCCACTGACCTGCACATCTTGCTAGATGCAAAGCCTCTTCTGGACTTATACTTTGTTTAGTTCCAAGGATACCATCAATTAAGGCACAATGGGTCCTGACAGCTGTCCACCAAGGGAAACTCACAGGAGTTTGATCCTGTTACTGTGCTTTGTGCCTTTCAGACCTTCTGATATCTTTAGTTCTCCATTCATCACACCTGAGTCAAGTTTGAGCTAGAGATTTTTGAAAATGACAGCACATGCTCAACAACCATATCCAGGGGCTCTGTGTTGGCAACCAACTGTACTCAATCCACAGCAGAGTAATCTCTAAATAGTACGGGGGGGGGGCATTTAACACAGGCAGAGGATATTGTACTTTTGCAGCAGAATGATTCTCTCTGTTTACAACCTTTGTCAGAGAAACTTCTTTTTTTTTCTTAGGTATTTTCCTCGTTTACATTTTCAATGCTATCCCAAAGGTCCCCCATACCCACCCCCCCAATCCCCTACCCACCCACTCCCCCTTTTTGGCCCTGGCGTTCCCCTGTACTGGGGCACATAAAGTTTGCAAGTACAATGGGTCTCTCTTTGCAGTGGTGGCCGACTAGGCCATCTTTTGATACATATGCAGCTAGAGTCAAGAGCTCCGGGGTACTGGTTAGTTCATAATGTTGTTCCACCTATAGGGTTGCAGATCCCTTTAGCTCCTTGGGTGCTTTCTCTAGCTCCTCCATTGGGAGCCCTGTGATCCATCCAATAGCTGACTGTGAACATCCACTTCTGTGTTTGCTAGGCCCCGGCATAGTCTCACAAGAGAGAGCTATATCTGGGTCCTTTCAGCAAAATCTTGCTAGTGTATGCAATGGTGTCAGCATTTGGAAGCTGATTATGGGATGGATCCCTGCATATGGCAATCACTAGATGGTCCATTCTTTCGTCACAGCTCCAAATTTTGTCTCTGTAACTCCTTCTATGGGTGTTTTGTTCCCATTTCTAAGAAAGGGTAAAGTATCCACACTTTGGTCTTCATTCTTTTTGAATTTCATGCGTTTGGCAAGTTGTATCTTATATCTTGGGTATCCTAAGTTTCTGGGCTAATATCCACTTATCAGTGAGTACGTATTGTGCGAGTTCCTTTGTGATTGGGTCACTTCACTCAGGATGATACTCTCCAGGTCCATCCATTTGCCTAGGAATTTCATAAATTCATTTTTTAATAGCTGAGTAGTATTCCATTGTGTAAATGTACCACATTTTCTGTATCCATTCCTCTGTTGAGCGGCATCTGGGTTCTTTCCAGCTTCTGGCTATTATAAACAAGGCTGCTATGAACATAGTGGAGCATGTGTTCTTCTTACCGGTTGGGACATCTTCTGGATATATGCCCAGGAGAGGTATTGCGGGATCCTCCGGTAATACTATGTCCAATTTTCTGAGGAACCGCCAGACTGATTTCCAGAGTGGTTGTACAAGCTTGCAATCCCACCAACAATGGAGGAGTGTTCCCCTTTCTCCACATCCTCACCAGCATCTGCTGTCACCTGAGTTTTTGATCTTAGCCATTCTGACTGGAGTGAAGTGGAATCTCAGTGTTGTTTTGATTTGCATTTCCCTGATGATTAAGGATGTTGAACATTTTTTCAGGTGCTTCTCTGCCATTCGGTATTCCTCAGGTGAGAATTCTTTGTTCAGCTCTGAGCCCCATTTTTTAATGGGGTTATTTGATTTTCTGGAGTCCACTTTCTTGAGTTCTTTATATATATTGGATATTAGTCCCCTATCCGATTTGGGATAGGTAAAGATCCTTTCCCAATCTGTTGGTGGCCTTTTTTGAAACTTCTTTTTGCAATGAGTATTGGTTAATATGAATACTCATAACCAATCAAATTACTGAGAATAAGTGTCACTGAGTGCTCAAACATAGATGATCACATCTATATGGACAGCCCCGCACCCAAGACATAATACACATCATAGAAGAATGGGGGGAGTGGCAAAATGTCCAACATGAATACAGTAGGTGCTCCAGGGGTCCAAACATAAGAACCAATAGGATGTTGATGGCTGCTGAGGGAAGGACATCTTTGGAGATACAGCCAGTGGTAGGTTGCCCTTGCCTAGGTGGATGTCTCCCAAACCATTCACATCTGGTCAACTTAAATTGCACAGAAGGAGGAGGAGGAGGAGGAAGAGGAGGAGGAGGAAGGACATGAAGTCAGAAGTGATACTTGGAATTCGGTGCTAGGAAGAGTTTGAGAAAAGTAGTACTGGGTTGATAAGATCAAAACACACTGTATATATTATGAAATTTTCAAAGAATAAAAGTATTTTTTTAAGAATAAAACAAAATGCTGTTTACTATAAACATTTCCAGATATCCTATTTTTTTTTCTATTTTCTATTGTCCTTATGGCAGAATCAAAAGAGAAGAAAGGTAGATATCAATGAAATACTTTGGAGGAAAGAACAACATAAACTAGTGAAACTCTTCAGTATAATGAAAATTCAGACAAATGTCATCTTATTAGACATTTTATTAGTCAGGTTTCTCCAAAGAAATTGAGCCAAAAAAATAAATGCACACATTTATTTTCTGTGTTAGCTTTCCATCATTGTAACAAAATAACTGAAGTGATATACATAAAAGCAGGATGTCTATTTTCATTCACAGTTGTAAAGGCTTAAGTTCAGAGTAGGCTGTCATGTTGCTTTTCAGCCTTTGGAAAAGTGTTATGTCCCAAGAGAAGTTCATGGGAGAGAATATACTGACCTTATGACAGGTTGGAAACAAAAGAGAATAGGAGGGACTGGGGTGAAAAGAGGAAGGAGCTGAGGTTCCCACCACACTCAGCAAGGCCATGCCTTTGGTAACCTTACTTCCTAACATAGTGGTACTTCTTAAGGGTTCTATCACCTACTAATTTTGCCACAAGTTGAGAATCACAACTCTTAATATATAAATGTCTTAAGGGACATTTTCTACAACTGTAGTATTTATAACCGCCCCCCACCCCCACAATTCATCCCATGTAGCTGATTTTTACTACTTTGTGGGTTCTTTTTTCCACCCCTCTTCACCACTTTTCTTCCATCTTTTCAACCCCCTCAGAGGAGGAGGGGAAGGGGACTGGAGAGAAAAATCATGGGAGGGGATGAGAAGGGGGGGACAATGAACATGATGCAAAGTGAGTAAGGGAGAGAAAAGAAAGGATAGAGAGGAAAGGAAAGAGATCCCTGAATAAAATCAGGGGTTGAAAAAGAGGAGACTTAGACTACTTCTTGTTGGTTAGGGGCATCAGGTTCCTTGGGGCAAGTTTGATCTTCACCATTAGGCTGTCTAATGTCTTCTTCTTGTTTCTTCTTTCCATATTACTACATAACAAACCACCACTACCACCACCATGGACCAACAACAACCAACAATGCCCAGCAACAACCCAACCCACCTGTCAGAGCTGCAGCATTCATTTTTTTTTCTGTTTCATTTTTTATTAGATATTTTCTTCATTTACATTTCAAATGCTATCCCCAAAGCCCCCCTATAACTTCCCCCGACCCAGCTCCCCAACCCACCCACTCTGGCTTCCTGGCCCTGGCATTCCCCTGTACTGGGGCATATGATCTTCGCAATACCAAGGGCCTCTCCTCCCATTGATGGCCAATTAGGCCATCCTCTGCTACATATGCAACTAGAGACACAGCTCTGGAGGGTACTGGTTAGTTCATATCGTTGTTCCTTCTATAGGGTTGCAGACCCCTTCAGCTCCTTGGGTACTTTCTCTAGCTCCTTCATTAGGGGCCCTGTGTTCCATCCAATAAATGACTGTGAGCATCCACTTCTGTATTGAGCTGCAGCATTTATACACCCTCTGAAGCATTCCAAGAATTTCAACACAATTATAGAAACTGGCAAAACCACGCCTCTGATAGAGCACGAGGCAAATCATAGGCAGCTGATGCAGACAGTGTAAGGCAGCCTCAAATACCCACACCTGGGATTAAAACAAAAGCACATCCCTATTTATGTGTATTTTTAAAAAGAAGTCAAAATTCTTATTATAATCCTGAAAGAATGTCATTGTTATTTTGATAAAAATTGCAGTGAATCTGTACATTGTTTTGCCTCAGCTAGTATGGCCATATCAACAATATGAATTCTTCTAATCCATGAAAATGAATTCCACTTATGTGTATATTCACTTATATATTGCCAGTGCTTTATACTTTTGAATGTACAGCAATATATGCATATTTTTGTATATTATACATTTATATACTCTATATATTTATTTATTTTATTTTATTGGATATTTTCTTTATTAATTTTCCCAGTTTTCCTCCCTCCTGGAAACACTCAATCACATCCTCCCTCCCCCTGCTTCTATGAGGGTGTTCCTCCACCCACCCACCCACCCACCCCCTCTCCCTGCCCTAGATTCCCCTATACTGGGGCATCTAACGATGGTCTTACTTCTTCTTGAGCTTCATGTGATCTGTGAATTGTATCTTGGTTATTTGGAGCCTTTAGACTAGTATCCACTTATCAGTGAGTGCATATCATGTGTTTTTCTTCATGGGACCAAGGACCTCTCTTTCCATTGATGTATGACAAGGCTACATATGCAGCTAGAGCCATGTGTACTCCTTTGTTGATGGCTTAGTCCCTGGGAGTTCTGGGGGGTCTAATTGGTTGATATTGTTGCTCTTCCTATGGGGTTGCAGACCCCTTGAACTCCTTAAGTTCCACTCTAACTCCTCTATTAGGGACCCTGCGCTCAGTCCAATGGTTGGCTGCTAACATCTGCCTCTGTGTTTGTAAGGCTTTGGCAAGGCCTCTCAGGGAGACAGGCATATCAGGCTCCTTTCAGCATGTGCTTCTTGGCATGTACAACATTGTCTGTGTTTGGTAACTGTATGTGGGATGAATCCCCAGATGGAACAGTCTCTGGGTGGCCTTTGCTTTAAGTCTCTGCTCTACAATTTTTTTTTCCATATTTGCTCTTGTGAGTATTTTGTTTTCCTTCTAAGAAGGACCCAAGTATCCATACTTTGGTCTTACTTCTTCTTGAGCTTCATGTGATCTGTGAATTGTATCTTGGTTATTTGGAGCCTTTAGACTAGTATCCACTTATCAGTGAGTGCATATCATGTGTTTTCTTTTGTGATTGGGATGATATCACTCAGAATGATAGTTTCTAGTTCTATCCATTTGCCAAAGAAATTCATGAATTCATCATTTTTAACAGCTGAGTAGTACTCCATTGTGTAAATGTACCACATTTTCTGTATCCATTCCTCTGTTGAAGGACATCTGGGTTCTTTCCAGCTCCTGGCTGTCATAAATAAGGCTGCTATGAACAGAGTGGAGCATGTCTGCTTATTACATGTTGGAGAATCTTCTAGGTACATACACAGAAATGGTATAGCTGGGTTCACACTATATATTTATATGTTATATAGTAAGATATATTTCTTTTTCATCTAGGTATTCTCTTCACATTGTTGTTAATATGATTGTTTTCTTGGTTTCTATATCAGCAAATTCATAATTGTCTTAAATAAATGCTCCTAAATGTGATATATTTTTGTTATATACTACAAATATTATGGACCTGTCAGTTGTAATAGTTTGCTGTTCAGTTTATTTTTGTGGAATATTGAGGGTTTTGTAGATATGAAATCCTACTATCTGCAAACACTGAGAGTTTCACTTCCTTATTTTCAATTTGGATGCCCTTATTTTAATTCCCTTGACTATTTGCTCTAGCTAGGACTCCCTTCTCAAACTTGAATAAAAATAGAATTGGGCATACATGGCCTTTTCCAGATCTTAGAGAAAACATACTGCTATAGTAATCAGAAAACCATAATGTTGACATTAAAGTAAACATATAGCCAATGGAATAGAAGACCAAACTAAGAAATAAATGTACATATTTCATATTTACAGCCATCTTTTAAAACAAAAAGAAAGAGTAGGTTGTTAGAGAATTTGAATAACCAAATTCAGAAAAATGAAATTATACCTCATTCTTCCACCAGTCACAAAAGTCAATGTGAAATGAATTGACTGGAATATAAGTTCCAAACAGTGAAATTACTAGAAGAAAACATAAGGCAAACATTTCAAGCTATTGTTCTGTACAGAGAGTTTTAAACATCATCCGAAAGGCTTAGTCAGCAAAAGCAATCACTGGCAAATGAGAGGACATTAAACAGAAAACTTCTATACAGAAAAAGAAAAAAAAACCACACAACATAAGTCATGGGAGAAAACAATTGGAAATTCAATAATTCAACATTGTACTAATATTCAGAACATAGAAGAAACTCAAGAACAGACAGAAAGTATATAATATGAAAAGGAGCAAGCTAGGAATGGTAGTCATAACTGTAGTGACATCTACTCATAAGGTAACAATTAGAGACCAGCCAGTTAATTACCAAAATGTTGTCCCTCAAGCACACAAACAAAAATAAGTCAGAAAATGTTCTAAATATACATTTCTCAAACATTCAATAAATATATGAACAATGTTCAGCATCACTAATTATCAGGTAACTGCAAATCCAAATCACCATGGAATTTTACAGTATCCAGTCTACAACACCCATTCTTATTTATTATTTATTGGTAGAATTATAACTTAGTGCACTCATTATAGAAAACAGTATAGAATGTTACCACAATAAAAGATGACAGAAAACCACATGATCCAACAATTCCATTTTTGGTTCTATAGCCAAAAGAAGAAATATGATCTGTATGTTGATGAGATACCAACATCTCCATGTTAACTGCAGCACCATTTGCAAAAGCTAAGATATGGAATTTAACTACACATCTTTAGATTAATTGATAAAGAATATACGATATATGCACAGTAGAATATAATTCTGTAACAAATATGTTATTTATGGCAACATGGATGAAACTGGAGCACATTCTGTTAAATTAAATAATTTACTCATGGAAAAATACTGCCTCTTCGTACTGGCATGTATGAGCTAAAAAACTGTGGCTACCATAGGAGAAAAAGATACAATGATAGTTAGCAGAGGCTTGAAACTAGGGTACCAGGAATGGATAGAGAAGCCATAATTAAGAGATGTAGAAATGTAGCTGAATAGGAGGAAAACTTGTAATACAATAAAGGCACAGTAGTATAACTACAGTTGACATTTAATTGTATATTTCTAAATAATGAGACAATTTTGAATGTTCCCAACACAAATAGTATTTGATCTCATAGATATGCTAGTTTACTTAATCTAATCATGAACTATGTACATGTATTAGCATATTGCACTCAAGCCCATAAATAATTACAATTACATGCCAAAAACTTTAATTAAAATTTTTATATAAATTCATATTATGTGTATGAATATTTTGTCTGCATGTATATCAGAATATCACATGCATGTCTGGAACTCATGGAGACCAGAAGAGAGTATTGGATCCATGGATCCACTGGAACTAAAATTAAAGACAATTTTAAACTTACATGTGGATGCTGGGAAACAAACTACAACCATTTACAAGAGAAACAACGCTCTTAACCACTGAGCAATCTCTCCAGCGCCCTTAAAATTTTATTTTTAAAAAATGTTTACATTCTTTTAAAATTTTTAAAAAGTTCTAATAGTAGTAAAGAACATACAGCATATAATCTCCTGACATATCCATTTTAATTGTACACTTCATTAGCAGTACATAAATGGTTATTGCTATAAAACCAATCTCCATAAATTATTCATCTTATAACATTGAAACTCCATATCTACTGAACAACATCTCCTCCTTCTTTTCTTCTCTCAGTATCTCCAAACAAAATCCAACTTTCTGTTTCTGTGATTTTGAATACTCTAGATCAGTGGTTATCAACCTTCCTAATGCTGTGACCATTTTATACATGGTGTGGTAACCACCAACCATAAAATTATTTTCATTGCTACTTCACGACTCTAACTTTCCTACTGTTGTGAATAATGATGTAACTATCTGATATGCAGGATATCTGATATTTGAACCCACCCAAAGGGATCATGACCTGTGGTTTGAAAACTGCTCTAGATATTTCATGTATGCAGTAGAATCATATTTGTCTTTGTATGACCAGCAACTTTACTTACCACAGTATCTTTATATCTTAATCAAGTTGTTACAAATAATATTTCTTTTGTTTTTATGGATGAATAATATTCCCTCTGTGTCTACTAAATTTTCTTTATTAATCTGTGGATAGAGATTTGGGTTGCTTACTCCTCTTGGACATTGTAAATAGCTACTATAATTGTGGAAGGTAAAAACGTTTCTTTTCTTTCTTTTTTGTTTTAAATTCTGAGACAGGGTCTAATATGTAGCCAAGGCTGTCCTGGAACTCAGTCTGTGGACCAGGCTGGCCTCAAACCCAGAGATCCACCTGTCTCTGCCCCCCACCTCCCGAGTGCTGGAATTAAAGACGTGCCACCATGCCCAGCTTTAGAAATTACTTTCAATTATTTTGGTTATGCACTCATAATTGTGATTGTTTAATCATAGTACTCACATTTTTTTTAGATATTTTTGATGAACCATCATACTATTTCCTGGTAGGATTTCCCACTAAGCTACATTATTTTAAATTCTCAAGAATACACAAAAAGTTCATTTTCTCTACATCATCACCAATATTTGTTACTTCTGTTTTACAAGTAGTCATTTTTTGTGGATGTGAACTGGTATCTCATTTTGGTTTTGCTTTTCATTTCACTAGTGATTTGTGAAAATGAGCCTCTTTAAGTATGCTGACGGCCATTTGTAGGCCTTCCTTAAAGAAATGTCATTTACTCGGTTTATATTTGTGTTATTTTTATTGCTGTTGTTGGAGGTATCATGATATATTCTGGATAGTAGCTCTTTGTTCTTCCATTTTGTAGGCTGCATTTTCACTTTTGTGTTTTGTTCTCTTTTATTTTTGATGAACAAAAACTTTTTATAGTTTAATATAGTCCTATTTGTCAATTTTTCAATTTATTTCCTGTGGTTCTGGTGCCATATCCAAGAATTCAATGCCAAATGCATGCAATATCATGAAACTTTCATTTTTGTTTTCTACAAGCTTTATAGTTTTAGATGTATTTTTTTTGGTCTTTAGTCTGTTTTATGCTGATGTTTATAGATGGTATGACTTTTATGTTCATTCTTTATAGGTGGATATCCAGTTTTCCTTGAACTATATATTTTGAGATGCCTCCTTGCCAAGATCATTTGACCATATTCTTGGGGCTTTTTCTTAGATTCTTAATTCTATTTCATTGTGTTATACATTTCTTTACATTATAAATGCTCATTTTTATGTACTTGAACTTTGTAATATCTTTTGAACTCATAAAACATGGCTGTGATAAATTAGCATTCAGCTCACAGCATTCAGCTGTTGTTCTTCTGGTCTCTAGCAAATTATAAAACTAAAAGGCATTAAGAACAGTGATAATTTCACTGGATTCAATAACAGAAATGCCATGTTCCTTCAGCGCCCTGGGTTATCTTTTCTGACCAGTAAGACCCCAGGTCACTGCCATGTACTAGGTGCAGTGTCCTTTATAACCAGAGTTTCTTTGTCATTCCTCATTTCCAATTCCCAAACCAATGACCTTTGCTAGAAGTAACAGAAACACTGATATCTAGGTAGAGTTTGGGGCCTATCAAATGCACTTCTAGAAAATCAATCCCTAATGCTATTTTTATTTTAGATTTTTGGATAAAATAGGTCATATGGTTATCCCATTTGCATTGGGATGTTTCTATAATCAAAATTCATCATTTTAGGACCAACAAAGATACCTCGTTCTCATTCAGCTTCTGTCACCTTTGACACTCCCTATTAGATTGGAGTTGAACCTAGAGCCTCTTCTTTTTTATTTCTTCCCTCAGTTTTATTTGTAAAAACAGCATAGGACACTGTCCATCTGCAAATAGTGTGTAGGTAGGTGTATCGCAGCAGTCCATCTGTCTTCACATTGACCTTTTCTTATGAGAGCTTCACAGGGCCTGGGAGCCTGAGCTGGAGCTGAGGCCTGGGCCTTAGCTGGAACTTTGGCCACTGCCTTGGTTTGAACCTTGGGCTTTGCTTGGTAGAGCCCACCCTCCTTGGCCATGTAGCTTTGAATTCACTTCCCAAGCATGGGTTGAATGATGAAAGCCAGGCGGCTGAGTTTGAGGCTGGGACCCTTTGGCATCTTGGGATTGATGGCCTGAGGCTTCATAAGGGCCTTGATGGCCTCTGTGTGTTCACCTAACTTTGCATTGCTGGCCTGCATCTTCTTCAGGCCTTTCTTGTTGGCAAAGCACATGTTCCTCAGTAATTTGGGGTCAACCCCCTTAAGAGATTCGTATCTTTGTAACCAGGTTTTCTTGATGCCGTTTCTGTGTCATTTGTGGGACTGGTAGTGTGTGGTGTGGGTCTTGGACTTGGCCATGCCTACATGGTATCTTGCAGCTCACACAGTGTCCTAGAGCCTCTTCTATGCTCTGCTCCTGAGCTGCATCTCCAGCCCACCCCACCATTCTTGGCCTGCCTGTTTCCAATATTTAGAACCACTCCATGTCTTCTCTGAACAGATTTCATTTGTTCTTTGCACAACTTTTCTGTTTGCATCTTACTAGCTTGCCTTGCCAATGTAGATGTGAGGGGATCTAGAACTCCATGGTAGTCTAGCAGAGGAATTTTCAAACAATGGATTGAAACTTGTTATTGTGTTTTAAAATCAATTTAAAGGATCAAGTAAATACAATCACTTGAGTGAAATGAAATAGGAAAGAAAATAATCAGACTTCATTGCACATAGTGAAAATTGTCTTTCAAAAATGTCTTAATTCAACTGTGAATATTCACTGGGTTATGAAATAAAATGTATGTCTCATCTAATTTATAATAACACAAAATATATAGACAAACATGCAATATATAAGGCCAAAATATATATGTACTAACAAATATATATATATTGCTATTAAAATATTCATATTTAACTGTATCCACCCTAGTTGGTATGAGATAAGATCTCACTGAGCCATGCATAAAATTCTTGAAAGGTTCCTGTTTATTCTGGTTGTCAACTCTGAAAAAGTGCAGCCTCATTGTATTAGGACCTAAAGAGTCATAGAAGAACATGCATTCTTCCTCATGGAGCTTAGTATTTTAGGTCTTACGTTACAACTCAGATACAAGATCAACAGTAATAAGGGCCATAAGTGAGCCATTAATGGATTTAAAATAATAAACGATGACTCAATCACTTACTTAGTGCATCTGTGCCAGATAACATACTACATACTAAACAGTAATTTTTCAACCCTCAGGACTATTCCCTGAAACAGAATCACCCTAGACTTCATGCAAGAGAAGAATAAGTAAAAGCTTTAGAGAATGGTGATTTGTCCTCATCCTCAAGACTAGTTAATAGGAGAGCCATTTGTTTCCAATGCTCCTGTTCTTGCATTAGAAACTACCATATCTGTAATCAGTAAATTAACTCTCCTCTAATGTTTTAGTAATATTTATATTTCAACTACATCTAATAAAACCAATAAAATATTTGTAGATCGTTCTTTTTGCTTTTTATTTATTTTTATTTTTATTAGATATTTTCTTTATTTACATTTTAAAGGTTATCCCCTTTTCTAGTTTTCCCTCTGAAAATCCCCTATCACCTCCCCCTGCCCTGTTCCCCTACCCACCCACTCCCACTTCTTGGCCCTGGCATTCCCCTGAACTGGGGCATATAAAGATTGCAAGACCAAAGGGCCTCTCTTCCCAATGATGGCTGATTAGGCCATCCTCTGCTACATATGCAGCTAGAGACACAAGCTCTGGCGGGGGGGGGTACTGGTTAGTTCATATTATTGTTCCACCTATAGGGTTGCAGACCCCTTTAGCTCCTTGGGTACTTTCTCTAGCTCCTTCACTAGGGACCCTGTGCTCCGTCCAGTGGATGACTGTGAGCGTCTGCTTCTGTGTTTGCCAGGCACTCTTACTATTGTCGATGGTGTACATTTGAGTTATTAGAGCATAGAAAATTGTCAGATAAAGATATACCCTAACTACCTGTTAAACACTAAATCAATTATTTTTCATGAAAACAGAGTTTATCTTGTTATAACCTGCCAAAGCAACAACAAAATAATAAAAGAAGTAAAAGGTCACTGCATGGTACTTCCTTACTGTCTCAAAGAATTGACTGTTTTGTTTATGTCTTTAGACCCATAAATATAAGCAGGTGAATACCAATATTTTTCAAAGTCAATCAACCAAATCATGCACAAATTTTTCTTTTGGTTCTAGGCAGACAATGGTAAATACAAATGGTGTTCAATCTATTAAGTATAAAATGCTTATTACATTGAATCTTCTTAGAAATAATTTGTATGGCATATTATTAAACACTTATATTCCATCTTTATGTCTTTTGGACTCATCTGTGCCGCCCAAAGAAACACTGTGTAAATCTTAACTAGAGTGTAGGCTGGATAAAAATACTGCTAAGCCCAGAATCAGTGAATAGGATAAAGCAGGCAATCCTAATGTTGGGGAACATCCAAGAACTGAATATGAAAGCATGGTGGATCAGCTTCATGAAAGAAACTGCCTAAAACATGTAAAAAACAGAGGAGAAAGAGGAAGCATGGGTTAAAACTCAGGTTATTCTTACATAATTCTTATTTTTCAAAATACATCTACAATATTTTAATTTCAAAGTATTAAATATTACCTAGCTAAAAGGGAATTTGACTATGGTAAAGAAATATGAGAAATGGAAGGGATTGCATTCACTCAATCCCACTTGGGAACATTCCTTCAATGAATTAAAGACTTCTCACTAGGATCCACTGTCCAAAAGATCTTCCATCTCTCAAGTGTGATACCCCTGGAGAACAATCCATTACCACATGTGCTTTTGCAGGATACATTATATGCAAACTGTAGTATACCCTTGAAATTGCATCGTTAATGCCATATACAATAGAAACTACAATGAATATAATAAGGAAGAAGACATGTTTTTAATTTGAAGCATCTTAAAAACAGTTTGTTATTGTACTGGTTTCTGTCAACTGGGAGCATCTATTTAGTCATATACATTTATAATTCATTAACAATGTCTACAGGAGTAATCCAGAAGTTAACAATGCTAAAAAATAATAGTATTTTTTTACTGAACATAAAACTTTAAAATAGTTCAATACTAAAATGTTTAAAAATTCAAGTAGGGTAATAATTAAATTTTAAAATGAACTACCAGACTTGCTCTTATAACTCAAATTAATTCTGTAATGTGAATATTTGGCTTTGAGTAAATATTAATGCAACACTAGGCTTTTCAGTAGTTTGTAATTGTCAAGCACAGTATAATTTACTGCATTACCATATATCTCTCATGCGTTTGCTCAGAAATAAAATTTCTCCAGATGATATCCTAATGAACTTATTCCATACTCTTAATCATTGACCGTCACCCTACTGGTATACAAGTACCATGAGAACACAGATAGGCTGTGTTTGCCTTGTTCTTTGTAATCTATGAGCATCTAACACAGCACTGGCCACAGAGTAAGTAGTCTCTCAATCAATAGTTGTGAAATGAATGAAGATTAGTCATTTTTGTCCTAAAATATTTCTAGTTTACAAAAATATATAGATTTTTATAGTTGATCTTATCAGGTCTTTTTCATTCAATCAAAACAGATTGATTAAATATGAAACCTAAAATGGCAAGTATGAAAAGATTGATACTAAATGTTAAATAAAAATATTCATATTGCCATTTGTATTTATTAAAGCTGTTCTTTGACAAATTCATAATTGTATATAGTGCATTCTTTACTCTTAACTCCCATGCTATTTTATCTTCCCATCATCCTACCAGTTCTTTCTAACATTCATATCTTTTTGTTTTGTAACAGACTGATTTAATGAGGCCCATCTTTGTGGCCACAGATTTTAAACTATCCATTGGAGCTTTTGGGAATCTTCATTGTGAATAAAACTGAAAGAAATAACTGTCCCTCTCCCAGAATCCATCAGATGCCAACAGCTCAGAAAAGGTGAGCAGGCTCCCATGAACCCTGTTCCAGACCATAATTATCTGTTGTCAGGCATGATCTTGTGTAGTCCCAGTGCAGATAACTGCATTTGCTATGAAATCATGTTTGCACATATTCCCATTATAACTGTATAAAGTCTTATCTTGAGAGTGAAAGATGTTTTGACTCATGGTTTTGGAGGTTTAAGTCCACAGTTGCTTCACTATGTAGTCTTGGCAAGCACATGATAATATGCTAGGAACACATCACAAAGACCTGTTAAACCTGTAGCAGCCAGGATAAAAAAGACAGATACAGGAAAGGGCTAGGTTCCAAATGTCTTCTTCAAGGGCCAGATCCACAATGGCCTAACTTCCTCCTAAAAGGCCTTGTTTCTTGAAAGTTTCAGCACCTCCTCCTACTCACCTTACCAACTAAGCCTTTAATATACAGGCTTCCAGGGAACACCTATACACCATAGCATTCTTCCTCTGATTCCCCAAAACTTATATCCACTTCATGATGTAAAATGTACTGAGTCCTTCTCCCAAAGTCACCATAGTCTCAGCAATTTCAGTGTTGCTCAATAGTCTAACTGAAAACTGTCTTCTCAGCCTCAAGGCAACCTCTTAGCCGTGAGCTCTGTAGACTCAAAACCAAGTTCCACATATCCAAGTTCCACTCATCTCAAAAGGATGTACAGAAAAATAAACAATAAGACCAATGAAAGGCTGAAAGAAAGTCAGCAGAGCAAATGCTGAATCCTATACCTCTAGTTCTGGCACCCCAGGGCACATGATGGTAAAATGTGAGATACAATAGTCACACGCCATACATCATTGTTCCTTATTACCAAAATAACTACCTTCTGTTAGCATGTGGCAGTTTCATACGATTGCCCTGACTCTTTAGCCTGTGCGTGTTCAAGATATCAGAAAACACATAGAACTCATTGTGATGAGAAATCAGTGATTGCTGCTTTCTATTTTTACCATGACTATGAATGCTGGATTGCTGTTTCTGGACACAAGAAGGAGAATTATTCATGTAGAAGAAACCAGACACTAGACAAAGAGTAGTTCTGTAGGAAGAGTTGTATAGAAAGTTTTTAAATCGGTATAGAATCATGGCTTAAGATACCTCTTAAATTTTCTACTCCTATCTTACTTTCCAAAATGCTAACCTCCTGCCTCAGAGCTTTGTTTTAGGGTAGCTGTTCTCTCCCTTGGTCTGTAGGCATTTTCAAGGGGTAGGTGATATAGAATCAAGTAGCCTTTCTTGCCCTCCAAGATTTAGCAGAGCCCATTGGGCATTGCTTGTCTCTTAGCATCTGTGTTCTTCCCTTACATACCTAACATAGTGAAGCTCCAGCTAACACCAGCCGAAAATCAGCATGCTAGGTAAAAATGGGAAAGGCCAAGAGTACCATTAACAACCATGGAAAGGTCCCATATGGTACTACATAGGTAATTTGTGAGTATTACATTGTATATATAATACATTGCAGTCACAGAAATGCACTTAAGTCATAGGTTGTATAAGTAGAATGTAGCTTCATTAGGTTATAAAGGCAAAACATAGCTTTCATTATTTAAAATTTCACAAATATGGCACCTACAAAAGTATACTTTCATGATATATTGGCATAATTATATGGTGCTTTTCAGTCTTATTAGCTTTTAATTCGACAACATACCTTATTTTGATATTCCATTAGAAGCCTACATCAGTTCTGTGTGATGAATAACTGTCTACTGATCAAGTCAAGGATAATATCAGAAGGTAGAGGCAGGATAACAAGTTTGTAAGCAACGTGCTCTACAGCCGTATTAGCCTCAGTGATGACAATGTATCCTGTGAGCCATTGAGCTGTTATGGTCACAGAGTTGATTAGCAACTCTGGTTCTTCTCAGCCTGTATGGGATGTGGGTGAGTAGTGGACCTGGAATGGGAAACACATATACTTGAAATGCCAGCCATCTGACACTCATTAATTGACCATTCTACTTTGTGACTTTAGTGCATGATTTTACTTTCTGAATTTCTATTTACATTTTTATAGGAAACAATTTTATATATGGCTTTCATTATTAAAAAGCAAATACCATGAGACGAGGCTATGGTTCAGTGATAGGATGCTTGGGCTGGAGAAACAGCTCAATGATAAAACATTTTTCTCGTATGCAGAAAACTTTAGGTTCAGTTCACACACACATAACAAGTGAACAGGATCACGATAGATTTTATTTTTTGTTTGGTAATTTCTAATTTTCTAAAAGTATTATACAATGACATTAAATTTTAATAAAAAATTTACTATATTAAATACCATAAAATCTAAGTCTTATTTTTAAGGCCTTTCAAATATTTTGGAATCACATTTAGTACTACTCAGTTCAAGATTGTGATGAAAATTGAGACACTGAAAAGTAAATGTCTGTACCAAAAATATTAACTATAAATAGATGAAATTTAATTGTTACCAACTTGGCGGCATTCTTAACAAAATTTGACCTACTAAAGCAGTGAATCTAAACCTGCAGGTTTCTGCCCTCAACAGGGCTCACATGTCAGATACCCTACATATAAGATATCTGCATTATGATTCATTATAGTAGCAAAATTTCAGTTATGAAACAACAATGACATAATTTTATGGCTTGGGGTCACCACGACAGGAGGAACTATATTAGAGGGTCACAGCAGGAGAAAGTTTGCAAGCCACCCTACTAGAGGTTAAAATTTGAAATTGAACATGCTTCAAACTCTGAAGCATACCAATATAGTAGCACTAATGAAAAATTCTGTACAATATTACTTCCAGGCTATGTATATAAAGTATACATGGAACATAAAATATATTTTATGTTTAGATCTAGGTCCATCCTCAAGGTATCTTATTAAATACATACAAATATTTTAAATATCAGAAAAGTCTGAAGTCCAAAATACTTCTGGTGTCAAGTATTTTTGAATGAAGAATATTCAAGCTGTTATGGGGTTTTTGTGACACAATTACAAATTCCTCTCTTATGGCAAGAGTAACGTTTAAGTTGTCTTGATCTTGAGATCTCTTTACCAATTTGACATAGGTATCATTTCCAATATGTTATAAATTGTTTGGTAAGGATCACAGAGGAAACAAGAAAAATAGTCACACTGCTTAAGTCCCCAAATATTTAAACTATAAATACTAAATTTGGACCAAATATCCCTTAAACTTTTAGCATTGTAACATCTGATAGAGATCATTTTGCTGTGTGCCTAGTTATCAAATCTACAATGCACAATTATATTCTCTCTTTGCCAATATATTTGAGGAGAAATAAAGAAGTAGATGAACAACAAATGTAAGTGGCAAAATTTCAGCCTACTGATCTTACCTCATAGGTCAAACATTTACAGAAGCAGACAGACAGACAGACAGACACACACACACACACACACACACACGCGCGCACACACACTGATGCACACATGCATACACTTTACAGATAAGGCTAGGTTCCTTCTGTGCTTCACATAGTCCAAACTTAAGGAGTGGGGCTATGCATGTCACAGGAAGGACAATGATGTTACCTAAATTTCCAACTCTACTATGAAGTGTGACTTTGGATTGAATGTTAAATCATAAAATTGAATAGGAAGAACTTAAGGGCTAAAATTTAAAGTTCTATTATTTTTCACATATCAGCCTATGTACATATCAAAATGTTAGGTAAAAATATCTCTGTAAGCATATAATCCATTTTTAAATTCATAGTGTGATTTCTGCATTACAGGTATAAGTCATTTGTCTCTGGCATGCATTCCTACTGGTAAAATAGAAGCCATTGTAGTCTGTGACAGATTTAGAACATATGGTTCACTCCTACAGCTCCCTAATTGCACAGGAGACATAGAAACAGGACTTGACATGGATCTTCTAATGTCCACCTAGTTTATCTCCAAAATTATGCTGGGAAGCCCCTAATCTCTGTAATATCATTTCACTACCTAGCAAAGACCAAGAAACCAAGTTACTACATGCCTTTAATTTTAGCACTCAGGAGGTAGAGACTAGCAGATCTCTGATTCTGAGAGCGGTCTGGTTGAAGAGCACGTTTCAGGACAGCAAGGGATAACATAAAGAATGTGTGTCTTGAAAAACAAATCAAAACAAATCAAATCAAAACAAAAGAGCTAAAACAAAAACAATTTCAATTGGCATCATGAAATCATTTGACATAAGAGCATTATTCAAAATAAAAAACATAATCTAGGACATACAATCTCATAACAAATCATTCCCATAAAGTCTCACCACCAAGAATAGGAACAACAGCAATATACATGCCAGAGTGGACAGGAAAAAGACCACTAGGCCTTGTTCCTACACAAAGAACTACAGGTAGCCACAGAATGATGAAAGCAGGAGAAATTGCTTTCTCCAGGGAAGAACATGTTAACTCCCCAGGGAAGATCATCTAATACCAAAGGGTCACTTCTGAAAACATAAATAGAAATCGAACAGGCTATACTTATGAATATATTGCACACACATATATGCATATAATAACAGTTAATGACAAAAGAGGTCATGAATTTGAAAGAAATGAAGGAATATTAAATGGGAGTGTTTGTAAGGAGAAAAAGAGAAATTATATTAAAATTTCAAAAATAAACAAAGAAAAGTGTATTTTCATTAATGGTTTGTATTATAAATTTGTGGGTTTCATGTATTGTAGTTGGATCAGCCCAAAGTCGAACTCAAAAAATTCTTAAGTATTACAGACATGTATCTCTAGCCACTGATTGTCTCTTCAGCTTATTTCTCACATTTATGTCAAATAAAACTTCTAAAAGCACAGATCAAACATTTATATTTCCCTACCCTCAAATGTTCAAAACAGCCTAATTCCTTAGCGTATTGCTCTTTGCATTTCTCTATAATTTTTCTAAAGTAGATAAATTTTTCCTAGATGAAAAGATGCCAGTGAATCCTGATATATAAAACAAGCAAAATTACATTAACATGAGATTATTTTTCAAGTTCAAATAATTATATTTATGTGTGATAAAATCAACCAATGAAGAAAAATGAGGCTCTTCTGGAAAATACACAAATCTGTAATCAAGGCTTAGGACACTGCATTGTTATAGTAACATTTCATTATTTACTTTTATTCTCCTTGTATTGTATTGAGAGAACTCTTGCAGATGAGTAGCTGCAAATGCCAAAAACTTTAATAGTTCCTCTTGCAATCACATATACAGAAGGCAAAGCAACTTCTCTAAAGTTGTGAACAAAAATAGGAGCAGCATAATTTCAATGTCTCCACCATATTAGTTTTTTATATTTTACCTACTTAATGTATAATTTGCTAAGTCCTAAAATATATGCTTACATTTGTATATTTTATGCAGAAAATTAAATCAAGGCTCCACGGAATTACTGAAAGAGCACTACGTTGCATCTCAAAGTTCATGTTATATAATTTGAAATTCTTACCATGAAAGTGCTTGATGATTTAGCTGTGATTTGTTTTTATGATTTTAGTGTCCTCCACTGCCTTTTATACTTTCTTTAGAAGGCAGGAAACTTCACTATGTTTCCCCTGATTATTAATGTGAGAATCTCTATAGAATTGAGCAAAACTACTCATTATGCCCCAACTACAGGATAACTACCATAAATGCTATAGTATGATTTCTTTCACTATTTTATCTTTATTGGTAATTCTGATAGGTTAGGGAAAATTGTGCCAAGCATTTAAATAGAACTTTGCCAAGACCTAGATACTACATCATTGAATACAAATACCACCATATGATGCAATTATTTTATTAATTCCACTTTACATTGAAGAAACAGGATAAAGCACGGTGAATAACTTGCCCAAAGTCAGAGCCAATTGCAGGTCTAAGCTTCAAACTACTATCTGACTCTAGAGACTATGTGCCCAAAACACTATATGACTTCCGTTCTCATATACTTCCACTGTCTCTAAGTATGCCCAGTGTAATTTACTATTCCCTTTGCTCATGCCATTTCCTTTATTAAGATTACCTCTTTCCTATTTCTGCCTAGCCAAATCCACTTTATTATTCAAAGGCCATCTACTACTCATTGTCTTTAATTTAACTTCAGTTCTCCCTTTGAGAACTTCCAATAATATCCTTTCCATGAAGAATGGGTTCTGTTTGTGTGGGAGGGGTATTAGAGAGGGTAATGAGTTGTGGAAATGATCAAACTATATTACATTTATATATGTAATTGTCAAAGAAAAATAAATAAATAAAATACTATTTCCTGCATTTTATCAACATCCTTTTCCTGTCTGACCTCCTCTTCTTCCCCACCTCCTGCACTCCAGACAGCATGATATTTGTTTGTGCTGAATGACTAGTGGCCTTGTTCCAGTTCCCATGCTTTAGACCTGGGACTGCACAGTTCGTCTAGGATCTGGCTACTGGAAAACAGGGAGAGAGATTGCCCATCTGACATCAACAGAAACAAGCATTCATGTACAAGAGTAAGGACAACGTACTCCTCTGGTCTAGGCAAAGCTGCTTTGCACCCCTCCTCCCACAGTTGCTTGTTGCCTTTTAACTTCTTTTCCCCTCCTGACTGCCCTGAACATTCCTTTGAAGAGGATTTCCTCTTGATAAAGTCATTTACAATGTGGGATAATGCCAGCTTTGTGTTCTGCTCCTGATTCTGTGAAGGCAGTCTTGGTGGCTAAACAAATTTTCTTTGCTTTATCCCAAAGTTTTTTTGGCCCTCTAAGGAGGTCACTGCAATTGAAAACCAATGTTCTGGATCCAAGATTATGAAACTTAGTTCTGTGGAACTATGTTTCCCAGTTTCACAAGTCATCCCTAAGGGTCCTTGAAAGAAACTGGACATGTTTATCTAACCCACTTGGTGAAGTGTGAAATCAAGGGAGTTTCTATGCCAACTAGAAAGTGGTCTTAAGAGACCGGGACAGAAAGCTATAAACCCTCTGGGTATGTGCCTTCTATGTAAAGATAATTCTCTGGTGGATTTCTGATGTATCACATACAGGAACACGGAGAATGAGAATATTCAGAGTCAACTTTCTCCTGATTTCAATATTCATGTATCCAATTGCTTAGGAGATATATTTACCTGGCTATATGATTGATGCCTCAAGAAGTTGTTGATATCTGCTCTCTCAACACAACCTCACCTATTACATTCTTGGGCATAAACCTTGAGAATAAACTCTCTCAGGCTTCTCATCTTAGTTAATTGAAAACCTGAGATCAAAACCTTTAGTGCCTATTCCGTTCTTTCTCTTAAAACTCCACACCTGGTCCAGAGCAAATATGGTTGGCCCTACTATAGAAGATGGACACTGATCACATTTCAGAGCTACAATTCACTCTATTTTCCTTCTGTGTAATTATAGAAACCTAACTCATTCTGGATGTACTGGTTTGTCACTATAATACCATTTACTTGGGAGGCAAAGACAGGATCATTGAAAGTTCAAATTTAGCATGTTCTGTATAGTGAGGCTTTGACTTAAGAAACCAAGGTAGGGAAATTAGTAGATGAAGTTCAGTTGTACAGCCTTTGGCCTGGCATATACAAGGTCCTGGGTTCAATGCCCATCACTGAAAATAAAACTGACAGATTTCTTTACTTCATTCTTACCTACGTCAATCCACTCTCCACTCAGAAGTCTGTGAAATACTATGGTAATTAACAATAAAAACTCAAATATCTCTATGGGTGTTTTTTTTTCACCCATTGCATAAACCTAGCTGTTCTTGAAATGTGCTAGGCTACAGTCCCACCTCAAGGTTTTAAATGTTATAAAAGTCTCTTTCACTATATCTCCACAGGGTTACCTCCATTTCTGTCAGACCTTCACTGAAATTTTATTTTAGTGATACTTTTCCTAGCCACACTTTCTGAAATTGCAAAACAAATATCCAGACACTTTCAACACCTCTGTCATATTTTACTATTTACCTTAAAACCACAGATAGTAAACTATACCTTCTTCCTATATAGCATGCTAGTTGACTGGCTACTACACTAAATGCTATACTATGATTTAAATCTTAACTGTCTTCCAAAGACCCATGTGTTAATAGCATTATACTCAAGTTGTGGTGCTATAGAGAGATGCTAGAATGTTTAGGAGGGGGTGGCCTAGTGAAAGAGATTTGGATAACTGGGATGTGCCTAGGAAGGGACTATTAGGACATTCCTTTCCTCCAACCTCTCTGCTTTACATCTAAAGTAAATAGCTTTTGCTGTTCTTTTTGTTTTGTTATCTGCCATGTGTCACTAGGCATGATACTTAGCTTTGCGACAGGCTGAAAAACTATAGGAAAATAACCATGCACTGAAATCTCCAGAATTGTGAGCCAAAATAAACACTTCCTCCCTTATCAAGTGTATTATGTACGGTATCTTGGAAATGAAGGCTGACTAATACACACATTAGTTGGATCATGGCAGGGAATTTTATCTGTTGCATTCTCTACTGTGTCTACCAGCAGTGTCAAAAACAGGTCTGGGCATACATGGTCACTCACAGGAGTCAAGTAAATGCATGGCAAATGGATGGAAGATAGCAGATGTGCATGGACATATACTACTGCAAAGACTTTGGAATGTCTTTGCCAAACCCCAGAACTTCCTTGTCTAAGAGGTTGAGCCTCTGAAACTTCAATTCGCTGCTCTAAGAGACCAAATTTTTACACATTTATTTTCCATTTCAGTTTTGGTTTGAAGGAACTATTACTTGAATGGGATTTTTGAAACCATATGAAAGCTTCTACCTTAAACTAAAGAAAATAAGATTCAAAGCTTTTTCAGGCTAAAAACCATTACTTTTTTTTTCAGGGGGATAGATATATTGATTCCAATTTTCTCAGAGTATAAACAAAGCCCATTGTTTGGAGTAGGATAGCAAATATTTTTCCTTTAAAATATGGAACAGATATAATTTTTAAATTCTCATAAATCTTAAAATTCCAGCTTAAGTTTCAACAGAAATTCTTTATACTCACAATGATACTTGAAATAGTTGAGGGTCAGCTTATATTTTCTTCTCTCGTTAGCAAAAATAAAGTAAAATAAATAAAATCACTCCTGCTTACTTGGGTAGGGCTCCTTAGAACTCTAGAACACCATCAGATTTCCTAAAGCTCGGGGCATGCAGACAGCACTGCTTCTGCTGGGGAGCCTAGGCAGAAGATTAGCACAAGAAAACATTTAATCAGTACAGTAGTCCCTAGGCTAGGACTGTAAACCAGTGCTTGGGCACTTGCGTAGTATATGCTAGAACTGGGGTTCAAGTCTCAGCATTATGAAAAGAGGAATCACTAAATGACAAAATAGTGGCCAGGAAAAGCCTCATTAAACAAATAGGTACTGCTCTCTCTTCTTTTTAAAAGACATGTGTTCAAAGTCCAAGAAACAGCACCACCTCAGCCCACCTCACATCCCATTCCAATGCAAGTTTAATCTTCAACATTTCCCAAAACTCAAACCGGTATTGGCAAATTCTGATCCAGTCTAATAAATATCACCTGGTTTGCTAGTGGATAAGGAAAAACTCGGAGAAGAGGGAGCAATTACTATTACAGACTTAGATATGATCTAGAGCTAAGGATTCCTTGATGAATAGCAGTCTAAGAAAAGAGTTAGGAAGGATTGAGCTGACACAGAAGTTCAGAGAGCCCACATGATGGTCTGCCCCCATTCTTAGTTTCTCTTTAGGTTATTTTTCTCAAAGCAATTGCCTTTCTTTCTAGATGCAGTCTGGACACACGCCCACTTGACCTCCTTTTTGGGATTTAAAGTGTTTAGCTTTCAGGTTAGGTTTTAAAGTGCGAGCAAACAATGAAAGGTCAGAGCTGGAGGGCCTCAGAAAGGAACTAGGCCAATGCTCCTGCTGGTAAGAAGTGAGGCTAATCCAGCACATGTTTTGTGAGGCCAGCATACATCTAGAATCTCTCCTCTTCTCCAGTCAGCTAACACTCTTGGACTTTAAATGGGATGCCTGGCTCCAAAACACTTTTGGAGCTGAGACTTGAAAAACAGACTCCATGACACTACAACTGCCTTCTTCCTCGCTCTCCCTTAGCAACCACTAGTCTGTCTCTAAGATGAAACATTTCCCAAGCACTCCCAAGACTAGTCTCTGAGAAATCCTTTCATTTCAGCTTGACCATGCTTCTCCCTGCACTTTCTCCTATAAGTCAGAACAGCCCAAGGGCACGTATTACAGGAAAGGACGTTAAAGCGGCCCTAGGCCTTCCTCCCATTACTGACAGGGATCTAGGGCAAGGTGAAGTCAGCCAGGTCCTTGGCTCTCTGAAAAGCCAGAGTTGGGGATTTAGAGAGTCACAGCAAACACTGGGGTGCCTGTGAATCTTCACTTCATAGCCAGGCAGCTCTGTCTGAGGGGTTTCAGTTAGCAAAGTATTAAAAACCTTGAAGTCAACACAAAAAGTCCTTGGCTGGGGCTGGGGTAGGAGTACTTCCCTATAGACAAAAAGTATGACAAAGTCCCTTAAGTACGTCATTTATGTTCTCATGCATACCATGCGTCTCAGGCTGTCCTGGACATTCTCACATCCAGATCTTAATCTCACTGTCAGATCATATGTCCTCATTTACTGTTCCAGGTGAAAGACATACCCTGGGAATATGTACGTGAAGAGTACATGGATACAGCACGTAGGTTCTTTTCTTTCTTTCTTTTCCTCTTTATTTTACTTTCCTTCATTTTTTTCCCTCAGAAATCATAGTGATCATTGACTAGTATTTACCTATAGTGATAATGGAAGATATGGGTGAATAGATCTAGCCCCAATTAGAATGGACATGAATTCTCTAAATAATCACATATTTCACCATTCCCTATTCCTTCCCCAACACTATGGTTAGGTATTAGAGGTCATTTATCATGGCATTTATCTTAATGTTTTAACTCTAGCGATAATGATAAAATATTCTTCCTGCCCATGCCTGGAAAAGTAGAACAAAGGTAAAATTATGGATAATATATGTCAAGATATAATATGGAAGAGCATTTTTCCATAAAAGTAAGGAATTTTGTCATGTAGCATACAATTGCGTCTTTCAGTAAAATATAATCTGGTTAGTTTCATTCATTTTATTCACCTGTCTATCTCTGCAAGCTTCTAATGGTCACCTGTATTTCTTGGCTTATAGCCTTTTGTTCTTTCAAGACACCTCCAGCACAACCTCTACATAATCATACAGTCTTCTTTCTCCCCTTCGGACTTCTCTTGTCTCCTCCTATTGAATTTTATGATAACACCAATCTCATCCAGATAATTCAGAACAAATATCTTTTAGCTGTCTTCACGTAGACTTGTCTACATTGCCAACAGAGGTAACAGTTCATTACCAGTGATTAGAGCATGAGCATATTGAGAATGGACATTATCCAGCTTTCCATAATAGGCTGAAGTCTGAAGGTTCAGAAAGTGTAGTGACCAATCCCAGTTCATATCCTTAGCTCATAACAGGCAGACAGAGGCTGGAGCTTAGGCCATCATTCATTCTACAGCAATTCTCTTGAGAGTTAAGCTATTTCTGTATTTCAAGGTAACAATCATGTAATCTGATAAACATTGTAATGTCTAGAAAAATGATGATTAGGGTACTTTTCTTGTTTGCTTATTTATTTATTTATTTATTCATTCATTCATTCATTTACTCATATGATTTCATAGCATAATGATTAGGGTACTTTTCTTGTTTGCTTATTTATTTATTTATTCATTCATTCATTTACTCATATGATTTCATAGCATAACCCCTATACCTAAAGCTCAGGGTATGTCATGGAAGAGGGTGAAGAAAGATTGCAAGGATCAAAGGACAAGGAAGACTGGTATGAAATAGCATCATTTGGACATGACAAGGACGTTTCACCTAAGAACTATCTTAGTGATATGGGTGCCTGCATAAGACAGCAAAACAACACACCAGTCAAAACTCTTTTCTTTTACTGATGGTATGTGTTTATTTTAGCTTTTTTGGTTGATGTTTAGCGTTACATTGATGGAGAGAACTTCCGATTTCAGAGCAGATCCAAAAGTTGGGGTCAGCTTGTACCTGTGGTAACAGCTGTACTCCTACCTACTCAGAAGACTATGGCAGAAAGAATACTTAAGCTGAGTTCAAGGTGAATCTGGGTAACATCATGAGATCCGGCCTCAAGAAGAAAAAAAAAAGTGAATAGGGATGGCATTACGTGGATATAGACCAAACTAGAGTTCTTAGGGTGAATGGATAGAATCTGATCTTATTGACAGGAATAGAAGGCCTTATTGAGAATTCTGAAAGTTGTACAGGTAAAATTACAAGTGTATAACAGTGAAATTCAGAAAAATTCATGAAAATTACATAATTTCCTTTACTGGCATTCATTAGAGATCTGAGGAAATAGTTACATATATCAGCAGGAAACATTAAGGTATAAAAGAATGACTACAAAATATATTGCTAGCCAATGAGTCAAACTGATACAACTAAGTTACTATGGAAACAGATGAATTTCTCTTAAGTGAATTTAATGGGACACCATGTACAAGATGGAACTAGACTGAGAACACTATCTGTAAATAAACTCCATCACATTTAAGTATGCATTTCTTATTCATAACAACTTGAATTCTATGGCTCCTAACCTGGCTAAAAATTACTGGCTTTTCTGAAAGCAAAGGCAGAATGCTGAAAACTGTCTGTGTACATTTACCCTGGTTACAACATAGACACCATAACTTCTATTTAAAATAAAGATCCATGACAAAGAAGCACTCAACCTTTTGATTACAGTTAAATTCACACTAAATATAAAATTATTGATTACAGGCCAGATGTGAACTACAAAGAATATCGTTAAAGATCAATGAATTAAAATGATGTCAACTCTAGTGAACATCAAATCAGCCAATAAATTTCTCACAGTGTGCCCCTAAAGGGAAATTATCATCAGATTCAATAGTTTATCTCCTTGGGCAAATGTATTTGTATAGAAATGCTGCATTTCTCTCTATTGGCTGTAGAAATCTAGTTTATATATCCCATTGCTAACAAAACAAATCCATAATTGAAACAAGAGAATAATCTTCTGGTAAAATCATGGGGCCTCCAAGGAAAACATAGCGAAGTAAATGTGATATCTTTGTATATAAGTTAAATTCTCTAGCAAGAGATGCTTATTACTCCTCAAAGTTCATTAGCTATCACCTCTAGTCATTGGAGCCACCCAGTCTTTCTCTTGGAGGCTCTGTGGTCAATCCTTGTTTCAAATCCAAGGCATATTCTCTTTAGTTAACACAGTCTCAACCTATTATGGTCTCTGTCACTTCTAGCTTTCTTTTAAAAACAATCTTTCTTCTGTTGTATAGGGAATGGCTCCATCTTTTCTCAGCCTCCACTTTATATAAAAGTAGGAGTGAGAAAACAGATATTTTATAGATTCATGTGTAAATCGAAGGTGTAATTTACAGCCTGGTTGGTGGGTTGCTACAGAATAAGCAATTATAAAAATAACAATGATGGCAATAATACTGCCATTATGAATTTTGCCATCTTAGCATATCACTTCTCTCAAGAGATGAGATCCACCAATTTAAATATAATCAATCTTTTCTAATTCCAATGGTCTCTACAAAATCCTTTACCTGACAACCTTTTTCACTCCATTTGACTTAAACATTCCTTCTAGTAGATGCAATCTTTGCAGAGGTTGAAATTAATGTGTCTAAAATCCACATTTACACAGACACAAATATAGACATTTAGAGATGAAAGTATGCGGGGAATTTTCCAACTCAAATTGTACTCTGGCCCATGATTGTGTTGAAATTCTTAACTGTGAACAGGCAGAATAAGGTAAAGTGCTCAAAAACAAGACAGGAGTCAGAAGTTGATTTCAATTGCTGCCTTGCTTGAGTATGAATTGCTGTTTTATAAGATCAATCAAGCCTAGACTTCTTATAGCAGAGGGTGAATCTAAAAGTCTCGAGAGGTTATATTATTTATTGCAAATCATAGAAAATGTTTGTAGGCATGAGTGAATTAGCATCCAGACCTCCTGGCCTCCAATTCAGTGCTCTTCTTCATTCGATGTACTATTGTATTATTCGCCACTGTCCTTTGACTTAAGCAGACTCCACTGAGCTCATGACTGCAGAATTCCTTGATAAATCTACCCTAATTCTTTCAGTTGTGTGGTTACACTAAGATTCTTTTTAAAATGTGGAAGCTCCCCCAAAAGGATACATTTTCCACTTTTGGCCTTAACTGCATTAGGATTCCAGTCTGAGACTGCTATGTTGGCTAATGTTCTGCTGCTTCTTCCTTTTTATACCTACCTAGACTATTTTACCCACGCAATATTTCATTCTCAGTAATACCATGTGTTTTTCTCTCAAATATACCACCAATACAGTATCTGGCCCACAGTGAAGAAAGCTAGGCTAACTAACTAAAGAATAGCTACAACTTCACCTCTCCATATTGCTAATGGAATGTCACATCTTCTTGGGTAACAACTAATCTAAGCTGACCAAATTCCACAGGACATTCTTATCTGGGCAAACATAGGGATAGATGAAACTCAGGAATTTATTGCCCAGCACACACAAGGAAAATTCCATAAGTCAATGATTGTTAGTGAGTGACACAACTTGTTTTTGAGCCTAAGGAACTGACACATTGTGAACTGATGGCCTTTGGACTAATCTTTTCACGGGTTTAACATCTACCAAAATTTTTCTATGCATTGCCTTCTTCACTGAATATCATTAGCAAAATATCTGGAAAATGGCAGGCAAATAGTCTAGTTTAATTAACAAACACTTCCTCTTGCTAATTTAAATCTGTTTCTGAAAATCTACCCTTCATGTGTGAATAAGGCATAGAATACATTTATCTCTAGGTGTAAAAGAAAATGAGAAATAACTTCGACATCACTATGTTCAATACTTGGGGCTTTAACAGTGCAAATTTCCTTTTGTGTCTTTTTGGTTATTTTATTCCCATCTTAAAGTATCAATAAGAGTGGTCCTCAACCTTCCTAATGCTGTGACTCTATAATACAGTTACTCATATTGTGGTGGCCCCAATCATAAAATTATTTTTGTTGTTAATTCATAACTATAATTTTGCTATTATTTTGAATCATAATGTATTTTCCAATGGTCTTATGCCACCCTTGTAAAAAGGCTGTTCTACACCAACCCCGACCACCAAAGGGGTCATGACTCACAGGTTGAAAACAACTGAGCTATATATCCTTGTCTATTCTAACCACTGCATGTGCTTGGAGCTGCCCGAGTTTCAGTACTCTTTCTATCCAATCTGTTCAGAGAGAGAGAGAGAGAAAGAAAGAAAGAGAGAGAGAGAGAGAGAGAGAGAGAGAGAGAGAGAGAGAGAGAGAAGAGGGAGGGAAGGAGAGACAGAGACCAAGCAGGAATGTTGGCTAACTGCATTTCATAACAGCCATACTTGGGTTCAATTCTTGGCAACACCACTTAGATCTCAACTCTGTGGCCTTAGTCAAATCATTTCAGCTCTCTGTATCCAAAATTCCATATCTGTAAAATAAAATTAACCACCAGTGATATCATAAAAAGTATATTTTATCTCATATTCCTGGTTCCCAGCACAAAGTTCCTAAAGGTCTTATTATTTCTTAAATGATAGGAATGACTGCTATTCATAACAAGTCCTTTTTGATCAAACTTGAGTTTATGCTATTGAGTTAAAGCTTATAGAGTCCCTGATAACTTTTGGATGATAAGTGATCATATGAAATCAATTTAATTAGAGAATTAAAGCTTTTCACCACACTGCCAAACCTCTGGAGAAGAGATAAACAATAGAAAGTAAGCATTATAAAAATTCCTGCAAATGGAGACATGGGGAGAGTCCAGGTTGGTGAACATACATATTTTGACAAGGAGAGATGTGGAATCTCTGTATCTATGTTCAGACCCTTCTACTGTGCATTTCTCCCTTGATATTACTTCCTTGTATAAAATAAAAACTCATAATCAAAAGAATAGTATTTTGAATTACCAAATTATCAAACCTGAGGAAAGTTATAGTAATTTCTATATTGATAATATAGAAAGTATTATATCTATATGCATAAGTTACCTGAGGACCATATTAGTGGTTGACAACTGAGGTTGAGATAGCCTTATGGGACTAAGCTTTATATTCTGCGAATCCAGGCTAACTCCAAGTAAACAGTTTGAGAATTAAACTGAATTATTGTACACTTGCTATGCAAAAATGAAGACCTGAGTTTAAATCACCAACATCTACATAAAAAGCTGGGCATGGCAGTGTGTGTTATAATCTCAGCACTGGGGAAGCAATTCAAGATGACCCATGGGTCTCCCAGGCCAGACAGTCTAGCCAATACAATGAGAATCAGATTCACTGAGAAAGCTTATCTTAAAAAGTAAGGTAAAAGAAATGTGACTAACAGAGATACCCAATATAGATGTCTGCTTCTCACACATATGTGCACATTTGGGCAAGTATACTCACATGCCCCCCTCCCAAACACACAAATATGCACATATAAGATAATGCATATTTAGTGTGGATAGACAAAACCAACAGACTCTGTCATAGATATGCTATAAAGACTAAAGGAAGTAATATTTTTATTTGACCGAATATGTTACTTTTCCATCACTGTGACACATATCTGAGAACATCAAGCTAAAAGGAAAATTTTGTTTTGGTTCACAATTTCAAAAAGCTTAGTTCAAGATCATCTGGATTGATTACATTTAGCCTGATGTGAAATAGAATATAATGCCAATGAAGGTGTGAAAAAGCATAGCTGCTCACCTCACAGCAGACCGGAAATCAATAAGGACAAAGTGAATCTCCATACAGACTGACCCCAGTGACCTACTTTCCCCAAGTAGGAGTGAGTTAGTGTTGAATTAGGGGGGCGGTCTTCAATTTTTCCACCCCTATCATTAATGCCATAAAATTCTTAATACATTTATCACAGAAGAGGCCCCAGGATCCATTCCCTAGAGCCCATCAGGTGTCAACCAAAGACTTAATACATAAAACTGTGGAGGACATTTCAGATTAAAGCTACAACATGAGCTTCTTCTTATAGAAGAATTAATCAGGTTCTCCAATCTTAGTTAGCCATTATCTTCAGTCTGGATTCCCAATGAGCTTGGGCTATGAGTGTTAGTCTGTTATCCCCAACTGTGACAGACACTCTTGATTGTCAACTTGAAAAGATTTAGATGGATCACTGAAACATAGCTCAGGATGTGTCTGTGAGGGCATTTCCAGAAAGATTTAACCAAGCAAAGGAACACACCCTGAATATAGGCAGCACAAGTCCATGGGTTTGGGTACCAGACTGAGTATAAAGGAAGAAGCAATGTGATCTTTCACCTCTTTCTGTGTTTCCTGACTGTTCAGAAGATCACCAACTGCTTTAACCTCCTGCTGTCTTCACTGCCCCACCATGATTTATCATATCCTCAAACTGTAAGTTAAAATAAACTTTCCCTCCCTTAAGTTACTTTTTTCAGTTAGTTGATCACAGCAGCATGTAAAGTAACTAATAGTCCATCTTATCCTAATCATTCTTTTTTTTTTCTTGGACTAAGCATACCCCTTTGTCCTTAGCCACTAGAAGAAATTCTACTAACCCAAGACAGCCCTTCATAGTCATTCAGCCCAGCTCTGCCAAAGCACAATATTGTTGTGTGTCTCACTCTTCATTCTGTCTGTACTACCAGGTCCAATCCACCAAAGAAAATCCTTATTCCAGGTAAATTATGCTGCATGTCTTCAGATGATAGGATGTAGCTATTGGGTCATCCTTCTTAAGGTAAAGCCTTCTTCCTGGCTTATTTCAATGTTGACTGCCTCCCTTTGCATGCTGTGTCCCCACATATTTCACTGATTATAACAAGAGTTTTACTTAAAAGGCAGAACTTGACACTAATGGCATTCTCTCAGTTTTCAGAGTAACTTATGGGTTAGGGGGTCTTCACAGTAACTACAGAAATTAAGACTGTACTAATTTTCTTAGGCTAGCAAATAGTCACCTCTTCCCAAAGAGGCCCAGATTATTTTCTATATGATTCACATATTACCAGACATTTCTGCCTTCTTTTTGGGAATTGACACAGAGACTCTAACAAAAAAATTAAATACCACAGTTTTAGCTAACACCCTTAGGGAAGAAGTGCATAGAAAGGACCATTGACCATTAAAATTCCCCTGCAACAAGAATCTGGTTGTCTGAGACCACCATGGCAGGAGGCAGTATGAATGGTACCTCTCTGTTGACTTTTTTTTTTTAAAGATCCTAATCCAATTACCTTCAGCTCCCAAAGCCAAAATAAGACTTTCCTGGACAAAGATAGAAGTGAATTCATTTGGACAAGTAGACTCTCTGTTAGATCCCAAACCAAACATTAAACCATGATTTACATGTACCATTCTTTATATAACAGACTTGGTCCTAAGTGTACTGTATGTGAAATGAAAGGGCTTTTCTTTCTTTCTCTCTCCCTTTTTTTTCAATTGACCCCTATTTTAATCATCCCATAGGAGTTTGTTACTTAAAATAATCTGTGAGTTGTTTTGCAGAATAAATAGCCAATTAATTTTTTCATGTCTGAATATTCGTATGTTGCTTTAAGAAAAAAAAATTGTAGTATAATTTACTGGTTCCCAGAAGCATGGTGTCATAATTAATTAAAAGATCATAAAAGAATCTAGCCATATCTACATTGGATTTACAGCCAGCATACTATCATAGAGCCTCAAAAAACACTCTGTCACATATTGAAAACAAACCTCCATCCCAGCATCAAGATCATGAAAAATGACAGTTGGTCATAAAGATATTTTATTTCTGCTTTCAAATGCACAAGTTACATATCATATACCTGAAAAAGGTATGTTGTGATCCAATAGCACATATGCAAAAGATGTCATCCAAAATGACAGTAGGATGCTAATACAATTAACAGCATGTGAGCAGGCAACCATACTCAAAAGTCATGAAACTGCATCCTACTTGCCCACAAGAGGTGTCCTGCAGCCAAGAAGAAAAGGGCAGCTATCTAGTTTATGTACCCAGAAAGGCAAAAAATGGAGGGATAGAGCTTTTGCTTCTTTCTAGGCAGACAGCATCTTGTCCCATCTGCTGCCCTAGGCTTTTCTACTTCTCTGAAATTCTATATTTATACTCCTGACACTTCAGAAACCATAAGCATTCAAAGGCCCACAGTTTTAAACAACTATCCTTCTGTCTCCCCTAGCCCACCTGTCAAGCAAAACATTTAGTTTTCCTCATGTTTATTAACAAACAAATGATAAAATTTATGAGACAGTTTTTCCTACTCTAACTAGGAATTCACATTGGATATTTACATATGTGTAAGCTCCTTATTTATATATATACATAATTCATTCCTCCAATTAAAGATTTGATGTAAATTTCACTCAAAAATACAAAGCAACCGAAAGAACATAGAATCACAAGCTAGAATTTGTGGTGAAACGAAATTCTATAATGCTGTTGTAAGAGAATGATGTGAGATGGGAGAGAAGAAGGCAAAATTTCTTGGTTACGTGCTTTACAGCAGGGAATCAGACTGGATATGGGGATAAAATTTAAAGAGTCGTGGACAATAAACAGTTAATTTATGACTTCAACTCTCCCTCTCAAATATCAACTGTCTCAGTCAGGACTTTGTTGGGAGAACAGGGGTATACTTTGAGTGGGCTATAATTGGGGAGGGAGATTTTACCTTAGGCAGTATATAATTAAGTGCCAAACTGAGTGGCAGTCTGTGCTCTGGAGATCAGAGGCAGAGAGATCAGTGGGAGCTGAGCAACTGTGAAAGGTTTCCTGGAGCAAGCCAGGAAAGAGGCTGGCATTCTCAAGGACTTGTTTTCAATTGCTCTCTCTCAGTCATCATGTCCACCCTTCCAGAAGGATGGCAAAAGTGTGTGTGTGTGTGTGTGTGTGTGTGTGTGTGTGTGTGTGTATTGGGGGAAGTCTGCTTCCCATTTATTCAATGAATAAATGAATATTTCCTCTCATAAAAATTGCCAGGAATTAAATACAACATAATCACTATGCAAGAAAAGTGCAAATGCTTGGTATTTGAAGTCCACAGAAACGTACTGTTATGCAATTTGGGGACAGTATTTAGATAACCTTCACAAGACAGAAGCAAACTTCCCTGGAGTGCTGGGGCCCAGTGCGTCTGGCTTTTGCTCAGAGGTATCGACTCTTGGAAGAAGTGATATTCAGGAGTCCTGACACATGGGTGGAATCACAGGCAGACTCCCTGCACAATGTATGCATCTGACCAAGTGCCCTACTTTGTTCTCTAGCTTCTCTGGCTTCCCCACAAATGTACATATTGATATACATGTCTGACACAGCCCTCAACAGGGATTCTAATAGGAATACTGCCAATATTAATAGGCAAGCTTTCACAGCATCCACTGTGTATTAAGCACTAGTCTAAACTCAATATATCAATCATTTTATCTTTATATAAAGACAGCCATAATTACTCACTTTAGAAAAGGATGAAACTGAGGCACACAGAAGTAAAAGAACTCCCCTTGGGCTATACACAGTACATGGCAAAGCTATAATTACAGCCCAACCTATCAGGCTCCAAAGTCTTTTTAACTGCCACACCACACTGCTTCATCTGCCACGCAAGAGGCAAAGGAATTTTCTGAATCACCCACTTCAGCTCAGAGATCAGAAAAGCTCAAGTTCAAGTGGCAGAGCTATTCTCAGCACCAACTAGACTGCTTGTTTATGTTATGATTTGTAAAAAACAAGGCAGGAGATTCTGCTTCCAAGTATCTTTTATGTCCTACAAAAATACCCAGAATTCCAACTATTCAAAAGTAATTTTTCAATATATTAGGCATTTCTGATTTTCAAGAATGCCAAATAAAAATTAAATAGTACCAAAAAATGATAACTTGTAAAACCATTATCAATGTTTATAGTGTTATTTTTTTAAAACAATGAGTAAATTGAACTTGCATCCACAAACTGGAGTCTGGGTTCTGACTGTCAAGTGTTACCTACCTAACCTTGGGGTTTTTTTTTTGTTTTGTTTTGTTTTGTTTTTTTGTTTTGTTTTGTTTTGTTTTTTTTTGTTTTTTTTTTTTTTAGTTATCACTAAATGACTATAAACAATACCTTCTGAAATACCCTCATAGAACTTCATGCTGTTGGAGAGTGATGAATACAAAAGAATCTTGTATACTTTAAAATGATGTAATTGCAAGGTATTATCATGATAAACTAAATGTCTGGTAAAATTAGATAATTTAGTTGACAGCCAGAGAAACATATGCAGACCTGGAGGGCATTATCCTGAATGAGGTAACCCAATCACAAAAGAACTCAAATGATATGTACTCACTGATAAGTGGATATTAGCCCAGAAACTTAGAATACCCAAGATATAAGTTACAATTTGCAAAACACATGAAACTCAAGAAGAATGAAGACCAAAGTGTGGACACTTTGCCCCTTCTTAGAATTGGGAACAAAACACCCATGGAAGGAGTTACAAAGTCTGGAGCTGAGACAAAAGGATGGACCATCTAGAGAATGCCATATCCAGGGATCCATCCCATAATCAGCCTCCACACGCTGACACCATTGCATACACTAGCAAAATTTTGCTGAAAGGACCCTGATATAGCTGTCTCTTGTGAGACTATGCCGGGGCCTAGTAAACACAGAAGTGGATGATCACAGTCAGCTATTGGATGGGTCACACGGCCCCCAATGGAGGAGCTAGAGAAAGTACCCAAGGAGCTAAAGGGATCTGCAACCCTATAGGTGGAACAACAATATGAACTGACCAGTACCCCGGAGCTCTTGACTCTAGCTGCATATGTATCAAAAGATGGCCTAGTCGGCCATCACTGGAAAGAGAGGCCCATTGGACATGCAAACTTTATATGCCCCAGTACCGGGGAACACCAGGGCCAAAAAGTGGGAGTGAGTGAGTAGGGGAGTGGGGGAGGAGGGTATAGGGAACTTTTGGGATAGCATTGGAAATGTAAATGAAGAAAATACCTAGTAAAAATATTAAAAACTTATGTTTCAGGAAATTAATAACTTATATCTCAAGCAAAAATGGCCTTCCAGTAACTAGGTTTCTTTTAGAGGTCCTCAGACATACCTAAGAATCTCTCCTGATTGTCACTGTCCTACTTTGTCTTTTGTGTCTGTGACTGGACAGTGCATTTCTATTTATGACCCGAGGGCCTCAGGCTTGGCTCTAGCTCCTGGGTCCTAGTACTCTTAAACAGTTTCTTCTCATGTGTTTTCCTCTCATTGGTGCCAAATGCACTCTGATGAGCCTTCTTGCTAAATGACATACTGGATTCTCTTGTCCAGTCAGTTCCAACAGTGCCAGTATGCCTTGCTTCTCTCCCTGGTTCAACAAGTCTCTATAAAATGCATGCTTTCTAAGAGCCACAGTGCCCCTCCAGCCATCAAGCTGTTTCTATGGTCACAAGAGTAGACAACTGTAGGTGACAAGATAAACATACAGGCACTAACACAGAACAGACAAACACAGCAAATTAGCAGTTAAATAGGTAGTCACTGCCTGCTTTATTTGTTTGCAGAAAAGAGTGCAAGTGTTTCAGAGGCTACTGATGCAGAGGTACTCACTCATGCTGTGCATTTGGCATAGGTAGACATAAGCCAATGCCGTGGCTTTGTAAGCCTTACAACACATTGAGAGGAAAGTAGATACTTACAATCATCTCTATAGGACCTTAGCTATCCCAAGAAAATATCATTTTGTAAAGAGTTTTGCTTGCTTTGGTCACTAGTGTGTCCCCTCACATAGTGAAAGCTGGAAAAAATTGTGATTATGACACAGCAATTTGAATTTCCAAAATCATATTGAAATATAAATTATGGGCTGGTAAGATAGCTGAGCAATTAAAGGTACTTGAAGCCAAGCCTGAGGACCTGATTGAAATCTCTGGCAACCACATGGTTGAAGGAGTGAACAAACTCATATAACATGTCCTCTGATCTTCACACATTCACCTTAGTGCATGTATGTGTGTGCTCACATACACACAATGGAATTTCAAAAAGGTAAAAATACATAAACTTTGAAAGATTGCTTTTTCTGATATATTTTATTTATTTTAACATTTTGTAATATTTAACTCAGGGTATGAAATATACAAATCTAAGTGAATCACAATAAAATTTTATTTCTGTATACATATATGTAATTATCACCAGAATCAAAATAAAATAATCTAAAGCATGAAAAAGCTTTCATAAAACCACAGTATCCATTTTACCCCTCACCTAATGAGGCAGCCATTGCTTTTATAGATGGCTGGAGGAGTTTGGATGGTGGTGTTTGTTGTTATTTGCAGTATAGAAATGTAGATCTGGGGGAGCCATCTTGGTTCCCAGATTCTGCCAAGACTGGTCTGCACAGGAGAGAGTGTGGACTGTAGAGGCTAACAGCTTCTGGGACAGGCAGAAGCCACAGAGCTTCTGGGGCAGACCGCTTTTCTGGCTCCAGACATCCGGGCACCTTCCCTTCCAGAGGAGAGGTGTCTGCCCTGCCCAGGAGGGCTTTGCCACAGCATCTTGATTCCTGGATTCCATCCAGACTGGTCTGCACAGGTGAGAGTGTGGACTGCAGAAGCTATAGAGAATCTGGGACAATCCCTGTTTCAGGCCATCATCTTCTGCCAGGATGCAGGTCCAAATGCCAGATATCTGTCCACCTTCCCTGCAAGAGGAGAGCTTGCCTACAGAGAGTACTCTAACCACTGAAACTCAGGAGAGATCTAGTCTTCCAGGTCTGCTGATAGAGGCTAACGGAATCACAAGAGGAAAAACCTCTAACCAGAGATAACTATAACAACTAACTTCAGAGATTACCAGATGGCGAAAGGCAAACAAAAGATTCTTACTAACAGAAACCAACACCACTCACCATCATCAGAACCCAGCAATCCCACCTCAGCCAGTCCTGGGTACCCCAACACACCTGAAAATCTAGACCCAGATTTAAAAGCATATCTCATGATCATGGTAGAGGACATCAAGGCAGACTTTAGTAACTCACTTAAAGAAATACAGGAGAACACTGCTAAAGAGTTACAAGTCCTTAAAGAAAAACAGGAAAACACAACCAAACAGGTAGAAGTCCTTAAAGAAAAACAGGAAAACACATCCAAACAGGTGATGGAAATGAACAAAACCATACTAGACAAAAAAATGGAAGTAGACACAATAAAAAAAAAACAAAACAAAGTGAGGCAACACTGGAGATAGAAAGCCTAGGAAAGAAATCTGGAACCATAGATGCAAGCATCAGCAACAGAATACAAGAGATGGAAGAGAGACTCTCAGGTGCAGAAGATTCCATAGAGAACATGGGCACAACAATCAAAGAAAATACAAAATGCAAAAAGATCCTACCTCAAAACATCCAGGAAATCCAGGACACAATGAGAAGACCAAACCTATGGGTAATAGGAGTAGATGAGAATGAAGATTTTTCAACTTATAGGGCCATCAAATATCTTCAACAAAATTATAGAAGAAAACTTCACAAACCTAAAGAAAGAGATGCACAGGAACATAAAAGAAATCTACAGAACTCCAAATAGACTAGACCAGAAAAGAAATTCCTCCCGACACATAATAATCAGAACAACAAATGCACTAAATAAAGATAGAATATTAAAAGCAGTAAGGGAAAAAGGTCAAGTAACATATAAATGCAGGCCTATCAGAATTATACTAGATTATTCACCAGGGAATATGAAAGCCAGAAGATCCTGGACAGATGTTAGACAGACACTAAGAGAACACAAATGCCAGCCCAGGCTAATATACCCAGACAAATTTTCAATTACCATAGATGGAGAAACCAAAGTATTCCATGACAAAACCAAATTCACACATTATCTTTCCACCAATCTAGCCCTTCAAAGGATAATAACAGGAAAAAAACAATACAAGGAAGGAAACCAAGTCCTAGAAAAAGCAAGAAAATAATCCCTCAACAAACCAAAAAGAAGAGAGCCACAAAAACAGAATGCCAACTCTAATAACAAAAATAATAGGAAGCAACAATCACTTTTCCTTAATATATCTTAATATCAATTGACTCAATTCCCCAATAAAAAGACATAGACTAACAGACTGGCTACACAAACAGGAGCCAACATTTTGTGGGTTACAGGAAACTCATCTCAGTGAAAAAGACAGTCACTACCTCAGAGTGAAAGGCTGGAAAACAATTTTCCAAGCAAATAATCTATAGAAAGAAGCTGGAGTAGCCATTCTAATATCAACTAAAATAGACTTCCAACCCAAAGTACTCAAAAAAGTCAAGGAGGGGCACTTCATACTCATCAAAGTTAAAATCTTCCAAGAGGAATTCTCAATTTTGAATATCTATGCTCCAAATGCAAGGGGAGCCACATTACTTAAATAGACTGTAGTAAAGCTCAAAGCACACATCGCACCTCACACAATAATAGTGGGAGACTTCAACACACCACTTTCATCAATGGACAGATCGTGGAAAGAGAAACTAAACAGGGACACAGTGAAACTAACAGAAGTTATGAAACAAATGGATTTAACAGATATTTACAGAACATTTTATCCTAAAACAAAAGGATATACCTTCTTCTCAGAACCTCATGGTACCTTCTCCAAAATTGGCCATATAATTGGTCACAAAACAGGCCTCAACAGATACACAAATATTGAAATTGTCCCGTACATCCTATCAGATCACCATAGACTTAGGCTAATCTTAAATAACAACATAAATAATAGAAAGCCAACATTCACGTGGAAACTGAACAACACTTTTCTCAATGATAAGCTGGTCAAGGATGGAATAAAGAAAGACATTAAAGACTTTTTAGAGTTCAATGAAAATGAAGCCACAACATACCCAAACTCATGGGACACAATGAAAGCATCTCTAAGAGGAAAACTCATAGCTCTGAGTGCCTCCAAAAAAGAAACTAGAGAGAGCACACACTAGCAGTTTGATAACACACCTAAAAGCTCTATAACAAAAGGAAGCAAATTCACCCAAGAGGAGTAGACAGCAAGAAATAATCAAACTCAGGGGCAAAATCAACCAAGTGGAAACAAGAACTATTCAAAGAATCAACCAATCAAGGAGTTGGTTCTTTGAGAAAATCAACAAGATAGATAAACCCTTAGCCAGACTCACTAGAGGGCACAGGGACAGCATCCTAATTAACAAAATCAGAAATGAAAAGGGAGACATAACAACAGATCCTGAAGAAATCCAAAACACCATCAGATCCTTCTACAAAAGGCTATACTCAACAAAACTGGAAAACCAGGTTGAAATGAACAAATTTCTAGACAGATACCAGGTTCCAAAGTTGAATCAGGATCAGGTTAATGATCTAAACAGTCCTATATCCCCTAAAGAAATAGAAGCAGTCATTAATAGTCTCCCAACCAAAAAAAGCACAGGACCAGACTGGTTTAGTGCAGAGTTCTCTCAGACATTGAAAGAAGTTCTAATTCAAGTTCTTCACAAACTATTCCACAAAATAGAAGCAGAAGGTACTCTACCCAATTCATTCTATGAAGCCACAATTACTCTAATACCTAAACTAAAGAAAGACCCAACAAAGATAGAGAACTTCAGACCAATTTCCCTTATGAATATAGATGCAAAAATACTCAATAAAATTCTCACTAACAGAATCCAAGAACACATCAAAACAATCCTCCATCCTTACCAAGTAGGTTTCATTCCAGTTATGCAGGGATGATTTAATATATGGAAATCCATCAACGTAATTCTCTATATAAACAAACTCAAGGACAAAAACCACATGATCATCTTGTTAGATGCGGAGAAAGCATTTGACAAAATCTAACACCCATTCATGATAAACGTCTTGAAAAGACCAGGAATTCAAGGCCCATACCTAAACATGATAAAAGCAATCTACAGCAAACCAGTAGCCAACATCAAATTAAATGGTGAGAAGCTAGAAACAATCCCACTAAAATCAGGAAGTAGACAAGGCTGTCCACTTTCTCCCTACCTATTCAACATTATACTTGAAGTCCTAGACAGAGCAATTAGACAACAAAAGGAGATCAAGCAGATACAAATTGAAAAGGAAGAAGTCACAATATCACTATTTGCAAATGATATGATAGTATATATAAGTGACCCTAAATATTCCACCAGAGAATTCCTAAACCTGATAAACAACTTCAGTGAAATAGCTGGATATAAATTTAACTCGCCGGGTGGTGGTGGTGCACGCTTTTAATCCCAGCACTTGGGAGGCAGAGGCAGGCTGATTTCCAAGTTCGAGGCTACCCTGGTCTACAAAGTGAGTGCCAGGACAGCCAGGGTTATACAGAGAAACCCTGTCTTCAAAAAAAATGACTCAAACAAGTCAATGGCCTTTCTCTACACAAAGGATAAACAGGCTGAGAGAGAAATTAGGGAAACAACACCCTTCTCAATAGTCCCAAATAATATAAAATACCTTATTGTGACTCTAAGTAAGAAAATGAAAGATCTGTATGATAAGAACTTCAAGTCTCTGAAGAAAGAAATTAAAGAATATCTCAGAAGATGGAAAGATCTCCCATGCTCATGGATTGGCAGGATTAATACAGTAAAAATGGCTATCTTGCCAAAAGTAATCTACAGATTCAATGCAATCCCCATCAAAATTCCAACTCAATTCCTCAACAAATTAGAAAGGGAAATCTGCAAATTCATCTGGAATAACAAAAAACCTAGGATAGCAAAAACTCTTTTAAATGATAAAAGTACCTCTGTTGGAATCATCATGCCTGACCTCAAGCTGTATTACAGAGCAATTGTGATAAAAACTGCATGTTACTGGTATAGCAATAGATAAATTAGATCAATGGAATAGAATTGAAGATCCAGAAATGAACCCACATACCTATGGTCATTTGATCTTTGACAAGAGAGCTAAAACCATCCCGTGGAAAAAAGAATTTTCAACAAATGGTTCTGGAACAACTGGCAGATATCATGTAGAAGAATGCAAATTGATACATTCCTATCTCCTTGTACTAAGGTCAAATCTAAGTGGATCAAGGAACTCCACATAAAACCAGAGACAGTGAAACTGATACAGGAGAAAGTGGGGAAAAGCCTCGAATATATGGGCACAGGGGTAAAATTCCTGAACAGAACAGCAATGGCTTGTGCTTTAAGATCGAGAATTGATAAATGGAACCTCATAAAATTGCAAAGCTTCTGTAAGTCAAAAGACACCATCAATAAGACAAAAAGGCCACCAACAGATTATGAAAGGATCTTTACCTATCCTAAATCAGATAGGGGACTAATATCCAATATATATAAAGAACTCAAGTAGGTAGACTACAGAAAATCAAATAACCCTACTAAAAAATGGGGCTCAGAGATAAAGAAATAATTCTCACCTGAGGAATACCGAATGGCTGAGAAGTACCTGAAAAAATGTTCAGCATCCTTAATCATCAGTGAAATGCAAATCAAAACAACTCTAAGATTCCACCTCACACCAGCCAGAATGGCTAAGATCAAAAATTCTGGTGACAGCAGATGCTAGCGAAGATGTGGAGAAAGAGGAACACTCCTCCATTGTTGGGATTGCAAGCTTGTACAACCACTCTGGAAATCAGTCTGGCGGTTCCTCAGAAAATTGGACATAGTACTACCAGAGGATCCTGCAATACCTCTCCTGGGCATATATCCAGAAGATGTTACAACCAGTAAGAAGGACAGGTGCTCAATTATGTTCAGAGCAGCCTTATTTATTATAGCCAGAAGCTGGAAAGAACACAGATGTTCCTCAACAGAAGAATGGATACAGAAAATGTGGTACGTTTACACAATGGAGTACTACTCAGCTATTAAAAAGAATGAATTTATGAAATTCCTACCCAAATGAATGGACCTGGAGGGCATCATCCTGAGTGAGGTAACCCAATCACAAAAGAACTCACATGCTATGTACTCACTGATAAGTGGATATTAGCCCAGAAACTTAGAATACCCAAGATACAGGATACAATTTGCAAAACACATGAAACTCAAGAAGAACGAAGACACAAGTGTGGACACTTTGATCCTTCTTAGAATTGGGAACAAAACACCTTGGAAGGTGTTACAGAGACAAAGTTTGGAGCTGAGACAAAAGGATGGACCATCTAGCGGCTGCCATACCCAGAGATCCATCCCATAATCAGCCTCTACACACTGACACCATTGCATACACTAGCAAGATATTGCTGAAAGGACCCTGATATAGCTGTCTCTTATGAGGCTATGCCAGGGCCTAGCAAACACATAAGTGGATGCTCACAGTCAGCTATTGGATGGATCACAGGGCCCCCAATGAAGGAGCTAGAGAAAGTACCCAAGGAGCTAAAGGGTACTGCAACCCTATAGGTAGAACAACATTATGAACTAACCAGTACCCTGGAGCTCTTGACTCTAGCTGCATATGTATCAAAAGATGGCCTAGTCGGCCATCACTGGAAAGAGAGGCCCATTGGACATGCAAACTTTATATGCCCCAGTACAGGGGAATGCCAGGGCCAAAAAGTGGGAGTGGGTGTGTAGGGGAGTGGGGGGGAGGGTATGGGGGACTTTTGGGATAGCATTGGAAATGTAAATGAAGAAAATACCTAATTAAAATAAAATAAAATAAAAAAATATATAAAAAATGTAAACAAGTATCTTTCATGATAGGTAAGTACTCTACTACTGAACTGTGCCCATGGCCCAGAAAAACGAGAAATTTGTGTTTTTAAAAGTTGTAGCAATGGGATATGGGAAACTGGGGGTAGTCTACAGAAAGTTCCAGATGCCAGGAAAACAAGAGGCCCCCAGGACCCAACAGGGATGACATTAGCTGAAATACCCAACAAATGGGAAGAGAGAGAATCTGTAGAGACAATATCTGGAGTTTAGGCACAGCCCCTGGTTGAGGGATGTGGCCGCCTACCCTTCTCAATATTTTAACCCAGAATTGCTCCTGTCTAAAAGAAATACAGGGACAAAGAGTGGAGCAGAGACTGAAGGAAAGGCCATCCAGAGACTGCCCCATCTGGGGATCCACCCCATATGCAGCCACCAAACCTAGTCAATATTGCTGATGCCAAGATGCAGATACTTACAGCCGACCATTGGACTGAGTCTGGAGAACCCAATGGAGGAATTAGGGGAAGGACTGAAGGAGCTGAAGCAGTTTGTAACCTCATAAGAAGAACAACAACATCAACCAACCAGACCCCCCACCCCAAGCTTCCAGGGAATAAACCATTAACCAAAGGATACACATGGAGGGACTCATGGCTCCAGATGCATATATAGCAGAGGATGGCCTTATCTGGCATTAACGGGAGGAGGAGGCCTTGGTCTTGTGAAGGCTCAATGCCACAGCATAGGGGAATGCTAGGGTGGTGAGGCAGGAGTGTGTAGTGTGGGTGGGGGAGCACCGTCATAGAAACAGGGATGGTGGGATAGTGGGTTTTGGAGGGGGACCAGGAAGGGGGATAATATTTGAAATGTAAATAGATAAAATAACCAATATTTTTAAAAGTGTATATGTTTTAAGCCCTGATAATTTATTCTTGTCTAAATTATTTCTAACCCTAATGTAGAACCTCTCTTAATGTACTTGATTATACAATCTCAGTGTATTTAAGTTGCCTATTTTCAATATGCCTTGCTATAGTTCCTCTTTCTCTAACAATTAGGACAACATTCAGCTGCCACCAAAACAGTGAAATCCAGAGTTAGAAGGGCACATTTAAGTCCCATGGCAATGCTGGAATCTACTGACAAAGTTGCATTGCTTTGTCAGATGCTCAAGACTCCACTTTGTCAATTTTTGATCTTAGAGCATATGTTATTGGGGTACCACTCCTGGGCATATACCCAGAAGATAGTCCCACTGGTAATAAGGACACATGCTCCACTATATTTATAGCAGTATTAATTATAATAGCCAGACGCTGGAAAGAACCACGCTGTCCTTCAACAGAGGAATGGCTACAGAAAATGTGGTACATTTACACAATGGAGAACTACTCAGCTATTAAAAACAATGAATTTTTGAAATTCTTAGGCAGTGATATCCATATTAATGGATGAACTGGAAAATATCATCCTGAGTGAAGTAACCCAATCACAAAAGAACACACATGGTATGCACTCACTGATAAGCATATATTAGCCCAGAAGCTCAAAATACCTAAGATACAATTCACAGACCACAGGAAGCTCAAGAAGAAGGAAGACCAAAGTGTGGATACTTTGGTCCTTCTTAGAAAGAGGAACAAAATACCCATGGAGGAGATACAAAGACAAAGTGTGGAGCAGAGTCTGAAGGAAAGGCCATCCAGAGACTGTCCCACATGGGGATCCATCTCATATACAATCACCAAACCCAGACGCTATTGTGGATGCCAACAGTGCTTTCTGACAGGAGTCTGATATACTGTCTCTTAAGAAGTTCTACAAGTGCCTGACAAACACAGAGGTGGATGCTCTCAGCCAACCACTGCTGTGAGCACAGGGTCCAATGAAGGAGCTAGAAAAAGGACTGAAGGAGCTGAAGGGGTTTCCTATAAGAATAAGAACAATAATATAAATTAACCAGTACCCCCAGAACTCCCAGGGACTAAACCACCAACCAAAGAGTACACATGGAGGGACTCATGGCTCCAGCTGCATATGTAGCAGAGGATGGCCTTGTCATCAATAAGAGGAGAGGCCCTTGGTCCTGTGAAAGCTCTATGCCCCATTGTAGGGGAATGCCAGGGCAAGGAAGCAGGAGTCAGTGGGTTGGTGAGCAGGGGGAAGAGGAGGGGATAAGGGGCTTTCAGAGGGGAAACCGGGAAAGGGGATAACATTAGAAATGGAAATAAAGAAAATATCTAATAAAAAATAAATTGAAGAAAAAAAAAGACTTAGATTTGATCAGCACCTTGAACTTTTAGGGAAATTTTAATCTCTTATTCTGCTAAAATCAGTCCTTACTAGAATTTGAACAACTGACAGCCATATTACATATTTGACTTATGGAATAAATATCCATTGGGATGTAGGAGAGTTTTGAGTTAAAACAAAGTTTTATATTCTCTAGTCATAGGCTGTGAGTCTAGGTCTTGCTCCAAAGGATTGCCCCTTCTATAAGCTTTCTCTACAACTTACCTTTAACTAATAAATGAACATTTACTCAAACCAATACACAATGTAAGCAATTATTAGGTGATGGGTGTTGATATGGGATTTAATGGAAGATTAGATCAAGAAAATGAGTTAAGAAAGACATCTAAGGATGCTGTGTTTGAGCTGACTTAAAAGAGAAAACAGCATAGGCAAAGCTGTAAATATAAAATCATACCATATCAGGAAGCTTGGGGTTGCTACAGCATAAAAGGATGTTCAGGGAGAAAAAGTAAAGGTATTCTCATAAAAGGCCTTAGAAGAGCTCCGTGAAGATATTTGGATTCACACTATAGGCAAGGGAGAATCAGCAAAAATTTTGAACTAAGCTCAAAATTTAGAATGGCCCAATAAGTTTTATACCAAAAAATTATTTTCTCAGCAATATAGAAAAGAAAAATACTGGGGCAGAACTGATGATTAGTGGAATAATCCAGGTAGGACATGATAAAATTTCTACAAGGAATCCAGGTAGAGCTATTTTATATTCAATTAAATCTTCAGTCTTGGAACAGAGCTGAAGAAATTTGTGATAAAGGTAAGTTTGGGAGTTACGTGCACAGAATCATGACTTAGACTGCACAGAAGACAGTATGGAGCAGAGTACATGATAAACTTACAGCCTGGAGGTTGCAGCTGACAAAGTGGAGCCAGATAATGAGGTAAGAGGTAAAAGGAGTAAACACTAGCCAAAGAAGGTACTATTTTCCAGAAGGAGTGGCTAATATTTCATATGCTCTAATGCACTGGCAAGATGAGAAGATCCCTTGGTTTGGCAATGTAATCACTGCTAACCTTGGTAAGAAAACTCTTACTACACTGAGGAATGAACAGGGAGTGAAGAAACAGAGGCAAGTAGTTTAGAAACCGCTAAAGTAGGAATAACAGAACTACAGAGACTGGAGGAAAAAAATCACTCTTATGAGAGTCAATACATGACGGAAACCAGCAAATGTTATAAGCCTATTGCAAGTGTTAGAAAGGGAGTGGGACCACTGATGAGAGATTAGACAGAATACATGTAATGCCTAAACTCAGAGATTATTATGATTCCTATTGTTATGATTCCTATTGATCGGGAATGGGCCTTCCAATATAAAGGTTTTTCTCTGGTTGACAGGAACTTCTTAAACTGTGATGGTGAAAAAGACAGACAAAAAGTAAACCTTAATTCATTTCTTTTTTTCTAGGAATAAATAGAAATGATTGTAAAGTAAGAATGTGAACAGAGCTAATTTTAGGCCACATGATTTTACATACTAAAGGGGGTTAAACTTGAAGCACACAATGTATGCTACAGTAGAGTATAAAATATTAGTTCCCATTGAATTCTCCCTGTGGGGATTTAGATCACATTTTAAAATCCTTATGATTGGAATATAGCTCTGTTCTAGCATGTAGGAGACCCCTAGATTCAGTCCCTAGAACCAACCTATTCCTCAACATACCTCATATCGATTTCTTGAAAGATAAGAAGACAGACAAAATGTTATTGGCCAAATACAACAAATAAAAAATTTAAGGCAGTGCAAAGATACTTCAGAAGAGCAATGGCTGGTCCTGCCAAGGACCCAAATCTCATTCCCGGAACACACAGCAGCTCTAAACCATCTATAACTCTAGTTCTAGTGGCTCTGATGTCCTTTTCTGACCTTCATGAGTACTTCATGCATGTGGTACACAGACATAGGAATCCACAGGCATGAAATCAAATTAAATCTATAGCATAAAATGTAAAGATGATATATGCCCTATGATTTATCAAGTTTTATTAGCCAGATAATCTCCCAAGTACACCAAAACTTATTAAACATCCTTAGAAAGTTATCTGAAAAATTTAGGTACATAGATAATTGAAGTAGAGATTTCAAAAAAGCTGTGTGTCCAAGTTTAGTTCAAGGCTGCTCAGAATAACTGAGATATAGCCTTAGTTAAAGTGGCCATCAATATAATAATGGAAAAAGGGAATATGGTACATATATAATCAACAGTATCTTAGGCATCCACAAAGAAAAATGAAGTTCTAACATTTGTAGTAAGATGGATTTGCTGGAGAAACCATGTTAAGTGAAATAAGTCAAGCATGAAAATCAAGTACCCCAAATTCTAATTTTGTCTCTTGTGTGGAAAACAGGAAAACAAACAAACACATAAATAAACAGCCCCCCAAACCTCATTGATCTGAAATTAGTAGAGTGATTAATAGGGATTAGAAAATCGAAAGGCAAGGTGTGGGAAAGGGGGGCAGCCAACACAATCAAAACATGCTTGCATGTTTTATGGAAACATTACACAAAACCAAAACAATTTTTGTTTTAAAAGAAAATAAATGGGGACTGAAGCAATAGATGAGAGATTAAGAGCACTGGCTGCACTTCTATAGTACCAGGTTCAATTACCTGCACCCACATGGTCTTTCACAATGGCCTCTAACTTCAGTGTCAGGAAAACCAACAGTCTCTTCTGGCCTCTGTGTATACTGAGCATACATGTATTCAGGCTCTGCTGGTTGGTTTTATGTCAACTTCAAACACAATCTAGAGTTATCTGAAAGGATGGAATCTTAATTGAGAAAATGCTTCCATGAGATTTATTGGAAAGCATTCTCTTAATTAGTTACTGACAGGACAGGGCCCAGCCCATTGCGGATGGTGCTATACCTGAGCTGGTTGGTGGTCCTGGGTTTTATAAGAAAGCAGGCAGAGCAAGTCATGTAGAGCAGGGAAGTAAGCATAACCTCTCCATAACCTCTGCTTGAGCTCCTGCCTCCAGGTTCCTGTCCCAATTGAGTTCCTATCCTGATTTCTTTGATGATGAACAGTAATAATGGAAGTGTAAGCCAAATAAACATTTTCCTCCACAACTTGCTTTTTGGTCATGATATTTTGCCAAAGTAATAGTAACCCTAACTAAGACATAAGCAAAACACCCATACACGTAAAAGTTTAAAACATTACTCTTGTTTTAAAGTAAAATAAATAAAACAGAGCACAAATACTCATGGGTGACTCATATAATCAGCCAACAAATGTTTATTTACTGTATACTATGAGTCAGTCTTTGCACCAGTCACTAATTGTTGGCAAAATACCCCACTACCATTTGTTGTCATTTGTATTTTTGACAAGGGCTAGTCTTACTTCACCAAGATGAAAACTTAAAGCAGTTTTAATCTACATTTCCTTCATGGCTAAGGCTATTCACTACTTTTTTTCAGGCATTTACTAGTCATTTGTATTTCTTCAAGAACTTTCTGACTTGTTCTCACACTCATTTTTTTAATTGAGCTGTTTATTTCCTCGGTGTTTTGGTTATTTTTAGTTCTTTGTATATAATAGACAGTATTCCTCACGTAATATGACCAGATCCCAGCCACGATCACTTCCCTACAAGTGTGATACACAATAAAAATCTTTCCTCATGTAAAAAAATGTATGTGTGCACATGTGAGCATGTGTGAGCATGTGTGTGTGTGTGTGTGTGTGTGTGTGTGTGTGTGTGTGTGATCTGTCTGTCCATCACCTTCAAAAGAGCTACTTGAGAGGTAAATTTCTGACTTTGAGGTCCACCAAGTCTACAGAGTAAGTTCCAGGACAGCGCTATCTCAAAGTGTGTGTGTGTGTGTGTGTGTGTGTGTGTGTGTGTGTGTGTGTGTGTGTTTGTGCCCATGTGTGTGCATTATTCCAAAATATTAAAATCATTTTCCATAATATACAACTTCTGTGTGTTTGATCTCCAGCACTGGTGCAGCAACAACAAAGCAGATTATGGCACATTAGAGGTTAGGGGATCTTTAAAGCTAACCAGTCTGTCTTATACCCTTTCTCAGATGTCAAAGTTGAAGTGAGACATTGAAAATGCAATCATTAGGAACAATGATCTGGCTTGTCCAATAAAAGTGCCTGCTGCATGAACCTGGCAACCTAAGGTTGATCCTCAGAACCAACATAAAGGTAGAGGCTAGAGAATCAAGTCTGCAACGTTCTTGTCTGACCTGCACACATGTAGCATGTATACACACACAAATACACAAATAAATAAATATAACAATAAGATGAAACTTATAATCACCAACTATCAAAACTGAAGCTATAACTCTGAATTCTAACTCCCAACAATTGCTCTACCCACAAAAATTGCACTAACGAAATCATGACTCTCCCTGTAACCCATACTTGCACCATTATCTTACCATCAATTTCTAAACACTCAGGCCAGCAATTTTCTCTAAAATAAAGAGTATTATGTCTACAATTCTTTTAATACTTAGCCTTTATTAAGATACAGAACATAGCAAACAACCTTCTCTCCTCAGTGCTCCTGTTATTGAACATGAGGTAGAGAGAACCAGCAAAGATCATCTAGCTTAGGGCACTCAGTTGAGCAGTCCCAAATGCCAGAAAGGGATTGGGGATATTTTGTCTCCATTGTTGGGCTGCTAGGGAGGAGACAGTGTTGACTCAAAATTTCTATTCAGAATTTTAATTAAATTGTGGCCTGTGGCAAAATAGAAAGACATTAAAATCAAATGCTAGTGTCTCTTTGTTTATTTTATGGGCTCTCATCTCTGACTAGTTCTTGCTGAAATAATTAAATGTCTTTTCAGCAAATGGACTGTTCAGGCTGTTTAGTTTAATGTTTCCTATAACCTGGCAACTCTATGCTTTATAACTCAGTTAATTTCTGTTCTTCCCCACCCCCACCCTCAAGCACACACTTTTCTTCTCTTTCCATGCACAGGCTGGTCTGAAGGTATCTGCATATCAGAATGGTATGGAAGGATGTGAAGGCCAAAGCCTCGTCACAGAAAATAGTGGAAACTCTTAGAAGCTGAATACTTTGCATTTGACATTAGTGGGTCAGAGGTACATCTTAATTGAAATTAATTGAAGTGCAGTTGACTGGAATTGACTCACAACTTAGTCAATGAGAGCCATTGGTCCCAGAATGAAGCATAAAATCTCTTTACTGATTCACTGTAATTTCGTGTGTGTGTGTGTGTGTGTGTGTGTGTGTGTGTGTGTGTGTGTTTGTGTGTGCACACACATGTTTGTAATATATATAAATACATATTTCACATAGGGGAAAGTAGAGCAAATCATATGGGACATAGGAGAGATGCTACCTTTCTGTCTAGGCAAACCATTAGAGATCTCTTTTCAAATTAAAACATAATAAACAAACAAACAAACCACCAAAGACCAGAGTATAGTCTTCAGTGGTGAGATTTAGTCAAAGGAATCTATTTTTCTGCATAATAAAGCAGAAGACAGTTATAAATGAATTGCCCTTGTGCAAAATTATTTCTATTTTCTCTGAAAAGAGTCCAAACATAGAAGGTAGAAAGGGGATGCAAGAGGAGATGCTGGAAATAATAAAAGGATAATTGTAATTATAATAACTAATTTGTGTTGTATATTGCTATGCCCAATTAGTCATTAGACTAAGTATTTACTGTGATTTGAATAACCACTCAAAAATTAATGCTTAAAATTTTTCATCGTGGAGAATATCAGGCATGCTGCCGTAGTCCTCCTTTCTCTCTACCCTACACCAACCCTGCACCGAGCACACCCATTCCCTCAGGCTCATCCCTAGGTCTACAAGAAAATACCAGCTTCAGCCCTCCTTTTTCACATCTACATTTCCTGTGGATCACAAAGATCATCCCTTCTGGCCTTACCTCCCCTTGCCCCCAATACATACACTGTCTCTGTGTCCTGGCCTATATCACCTTGAGGACACCTCTTGCTCAACCACAGGCCACACCTGTCAGAAGTTCAGATAGCCTACCTGCAGGTATTCTCCAATTTATTTCCACAGACTCAATCATCATGGTCATTCCTTGCTTTACAACATAACACCAGCTGCACTCCACCATGCCTCCTGTGGATCCCACAAACTAGCTCCCCAAATGTCTCCCACCAGCCTCCAACACCAGCAAATACTCCCTGTGAATATGCCAGTTGAACAGGCGAATAAAACAGGCAACACAAAACTAACACACCCTCTTAAAATCAATACAGGAAACAGAAACTAAGAAAAAATGCAGCCACGCAACAAAGACACATGCAGAAACTAGCAACTAGACCTATAATCAACCCAAACCCAGATGCCTAAATACCAGAGCAATATGTCTCCACCAGAGCCCAGCTATCCTATTACAGCAGGCCATGAGTATTCCAACATAGCTGAAGCACAAGAAAAGGACTTTAAGCCAACTGTACAAAGATGATAAAGGTCTTTAAAGAAGAAATGAATAAAACTTAAAAACAAAACTGGAAAACACCAACAAACAATTAGAGGAAATCAATAAATCTCTTTAAAGAAAGCCAAGAAACAGCAAATAGTTGAAGGAAATTAATTAAACAGTTCAAGACCTAAAATTAGAAAGAGACGCAATAAAAGAAACACAAACTGAGGGAATTCTGGAAGTAAAAAATAATAGGAATTTGAACAGGAGTTACAAAGGCAAGCTTCATCAGCAGAAAATAAGAGATGAAAGAACGAATCTCAGCCACTGAAGCTATGATAGAAAAAATAGGAACATGAGTCAATGAATGTGCTGGGTATGGGGGACTTTTGGGATAGCATTGAAAAATGTAAATGAGGAAAATACCTAATTAAAAAAATATTAAATCCTGTTAAATGATGACTCAACTTGGTAAGGAAAGTAATAAAGGGAATATGGTAAATCAGAAAAAAAAATCCAGAAAATGTGGGATGCTATGAAAAGGCCAAATATTAGGGAAAAGGGAAAGAGAAAAATTCCACTTAAAAGGTGCAGAATATATTTTCAACAAACTCGAAGAAGAAATTTTTTAATAATAGTGGGAGACTTCAACATCCCACTCTCCTCAATGGACAGATTATGGAAACAAAAACTAAACAGAGACATGTTGAAACTAACAAAAGTTATGATCCAAATGGATTTAACAGATATCTATAGAGCATTTTATCCTAAAACAAAAGGATATACCTTCTTCTCAGCACCTTATAGTACCTTCTCCAAAATTGACCATATAATCAGTCCCAAAACAGGCCTCAGATGATACAAGAACATGAAATAATCCCATCCATCCTATCAGGTCATCACAGAATAAGGCTGGTCCTCAATGATAACAAAACAATAGAAAGCCCACATACATGTGGAAGCAGAACGACACTCTACTCAATGATAACTTGATCAATGAAGACATAAAGAAAGAAATTAAAGACCTTTTAGAATTTAATGAAAAGGAAGCCACAACACACCCAAACTCATGGGACACAATGAAAGCAGTGCTAAGAGGAAAACTCATAGCCTCCAAAAATAAATTGGTGAGACCATACACTAGCATCTTGACAGCACAACTGAAAGCTCTAGAACAAAAAGAAGCAAATATACCTAAGAGGAGTAGATAGCAGGAAAGAATCATACTCAGGGCTGAAATCAACCAAATAGAAACAAAAAAGAACTAAACAAAGAATCAACCAAACCAGGAGCTGGTTCTTTGAGAAAATCAAGATAGATAAACCCTTAGCCACACTAACCAGAGGGCACAGAGACACTGTCTAAATTAACAAAATCAGAAATGAAAAGGGATGCATAACAACAGAAACTGAGGAAATCTAAAAAATCATCAGATCCTACAACAAAAGGCTGTACTCAACAAAACTTGAAAATCTGGAGGAAATGGGCATTTCTCTAGAAAGATACCAGGTCCCAAAATTAAATCAGGATCAGATAAACAATATAAACCATCCTATAACACAAAAGAAATAGAAGCAGTCATTAATAGTTTCCCAAAAAACCAACCAAACAAACAAATAAAACAAAAAACAAAACAAAAACAAACAAGCAAACACCCCCAGGACCAGATGAATTTATTGCAGAGTTCTATCAGACCTTCAAAGAAGACCTAATACCAATACTCTTCAAACTATTCTACAAAATATAAACAGAAGAAACACCACCCAATTCGTTCTATGAAGCCACAATTACTCTGATATCTACACCACACAAAGACCCAACTAAGAAGGAGAACTTCAGACCAATTTCCCTTATGAATATCTATGCAAAATTACCCAATAAAATTCTTGCAAACCAAATCCAAGTACACATCAAAACGATCACCCATCATGATCAAGTAGGTTTCATCCCAGGGATGCAGGTATGGTTCAATATATGGAAATTCGTCAATGTAACCCCTATATAAACAAACTCAAAGACAAAAATCACATGATCATCTCATTAGATGCTGAGAAAGCATTTGACAAAATCCAACACCCCTTCGTGAGAAAAGTCTTGGAAAGGTCAGGAATTCAAGGCCCATACCTAAACATAATAAAATATACAGCAAAACAGTAGCTAACGTCAAACTAAATGGAGAGAAACTTGAAGCAATTCCACTAAAATCAGGGACTAGACAAGGCTGCCCACTCTCTCCCTACCTATTTAATATAGTACTTGAAGTCCTAGCCAGAGCAATTAGGTGTTGGTACAGTGACAGGCAGGTAGATCAATGGAATAGAGGTGAAGATCCAGAAATGAACCCACACACCTACAGTCACTTGATCTTTGACAAAGGAGGTAAAACCATCCAATGGAAAAAAAGACAGCATTTTCAACAAATGGTTCTGGTTCAACAGGTGGTTAGCATGTAGAAGAATGCAAATCAATCCATTACTATCTTCTTGTTTAAAGTTCAAGTCCAAGTGGATCAAGGACCTCCACATAAAACCAGATACAATAGAACCAATAGAAAAGAGATTGGGGAAGATCCTCAAGCACATAGGCACACGGGAAAAAAATTTCCTAAACAGAACACCAACAGCTTATGCTCTAAGATCTCAAGAATTGACTTGGGACCTCATAAATTTGCGAAGCTTCTGTAAAGATAAGGACACCACGAAGAGGATAAAATGGCAACCAACAGATTTGGAAAATATCTTTACCCATCCTACATCCGATAGAGTGCCAATAGCCAATATATACAAAGAACTCAAGAAGTTATGTTCCAGAATACCAAATCACCCTATTAAAAATGAGATACAAAGATAAACAAAGAATTCTCAACTGAGGAATACTGAATGACTGAGAAGCACCTAAAGAAATGTTCAACATCCTTAGTCATTAGGAAAATCAAAATCAAACAACTGTGAGATTCTACCTCACACCAGTCAGAATGTCTAAGATCAAAACCTCAGGTGACAACAGATGTTGCCAAGGATGTGGAGAAAGAGGAACACTCGTCCGTTGCTGGTGGAATTGCAAGCTGGTACAACCACCCTGGAAATCAGTTTGGTGGTTCCTCAGAAAATTGCATATAATTCTACCAGAAATTCCAGCAATACCACTCCTGGGCATATACCTCGATGATGCTCCAACATGTAACAAGGACACATGCTCCACTATGTTCATAGCAGCCTTATTTATAATAGCCAGAAGCTGGAAAGAACCCAGCTGTCCCTCAACAGAGGAATGGATACAGAAAATATGGTACATTTACACAATGGATTACTACTCAGCTATTAAAAACAATGAATTTATGAAATTGTTAGGCAAATGGATGGAACTAGAAAATATCATCCTGAGTGAGGTAACCCAATCACAAAAGAACACACATGGTATACACTCACTGGTAAGTGGATATTAGCCCAGAAGCTTACAAGATACAATTCACAGACCACATGAAGCTCAAGAAGATGGAAGACCAAAGTGTGGATACTTCGATCCTTCTTAGAAGGGGGATCAAAATAGCCATGGAAGGAGTTACAGAGACAAAGTGTGGAGCAGAGACATGAAAGGCCATCCAGATTCTGCCCTACCTGGGGATCCATCTCATATACAGTTACTAAACCCAGACACTATTGTGGATTCTAACAAGTGCTTGCTAACAAGAGTCTGATATAGCTATCTCCTGAGATGCTCTGCCTGTGGACTGAGCACAGGTTTCCCAATTGAAGAGCTAGCAAAAAGACCCAAGGAGCTGAAGGGGTTTGTAGTTCCATGGGAGGAACAACAATATGAACCAACCATACACCACCACCATCACCCACCCACCCCCCGAGCTCCCAGGGTCTAAACCACTAACCAAAGAGTACATATGGAGGGACCCATGGCTCTAGCAGCATATGTAGCAGAGGACAGCCTGGTTGGGTATCAATAGGAGGAGAGGGCCTTGGTCCTGTGATAGCTTTATGCCCCGGTGTAGGGGAATGTCTGGACAGGGAAGCAGGAGTGGGTGGGTTGTTGAGAAGTGGGTGGGAGGATGGGATAGGGTGTTTTCAGAGGGGAAACCTGGAAAGGAGATAACATTTGAAATGTAAATAAAGAAAATATCTAATAAAAAAACAAAAACAAGCAAAAAATAAAAACAGAAAAACAAGCAGTTAAAGTGAAAAAGCCCAAGTTATGTATAAAGTCAGAACTAATAGAATTATACCTGATTTCTCAAAGGAGTCTCTAAATGTCAGAAGGACCTAGACTGCTACAGGATCTAAGAGACCACACATGCCAGCCCAGCTTAGTATAACTAGCAAAATTTTCAGTCATTAAAGATGGAGAAATTACACAAAAATATTAAAATTATCCCATGCATCCTATCACATCACCACAGACTAAGGCTGCTCTTCAATATCAACATAAATAATAGAAAGCCAAAATTCATGTGGAAGCTGAATAACACTCCACTCAATGAAACCTTGGTCAAGTAAGAAATAAAGAAAATGATTAAAGATGGAGAAATTAAGAATAAGCAATGATAAAGTCAAATTTAAACAACATCTATCTATAAATCCAGCCCTGCAGAAGGTACTAGAAGGAAAACTACACCCATGAAAACAGAGGAAATAATCTCACACCAACAAAAACAAAAGAAGTGAAATATATACTCAAACACCAACAATACCACCACCACCACCACAAGCATCAGCTGCAGCAAAATAATAGGAATTAACAATCATTGGTCATTGACATGAAAACAGGATCTATCCTTCTGCTGCATACAAAAGTACACTACACTATTAAGGATAGATGGGTTAAACATGAAAAACATGTTATAAGTGGTTGGACATAAGATGCAAGCTGATGTGGACATTTTAACTTATAACAAAATAGACTTCAAACCAAATTATTCAGAAAAGATGGGGAAGCTATAAACTCATTAAAGGAGAGATTCACCAAAATAACATTGCAATTCTTAACATCTATGTCCAAATCAAGGGCATGCATTTTTGTAAAAGAAACACGGATTGAATCACATACATTAACCCTCAAACACTGATAGTGGGATATTTTAATACCTGATTTTAACCAAAGTCATCTAAACAAAAACTGTAAACAGAGAAATACTAGAACTAACAGATATAAAACAAATTGACCTAACCAATAGTTACAGAACATTTCACCCCAACTCAAAAGAATATACCTTTTTCACAGAACTTCACGGATTTTTCCAACATTGACCACAATCTAGGACACGTCTCAGTTGATATAAGAATATTAAAATACCTCCCTACATCCTATCAAACCACCACAGACAAAAGCTGGATATAAACAACAGAACCAACAGGAAGCTTACAAACTCAGAAACTGAATAACTATCTTAGAAGTCAATGAAAATAAATATACAAAATACCTAAACTTATGGAACAGAATAAAAGCAGTGCTTAAGAGGAAAGTTCATAGCACTAAGTGCCTACATTAAAAAGCTGGAGAGTTCTCATACTAGTAACTAAACAGCACACACTAAATATAATATAAAAGAAAGTGGGGAATTGCTTTGAACACACTGACACAGGAGACAACTTCATGAACAGATCACCAGTGGCTCAGGTTCTAAGATCAACAATTAATAAATAGGACCTCATGAAACTGAAAAGCTTCTGTAAGGCAAAAGAAATTTGTCAATAGGACAGAACAGCAGCCTACAGATTGGGAAAAGATCTTCGCCAATCCTACATCTAATAGAAAGCTAATATCTAAAATACATAAAGAATTCAAAAAAATACATAAAGAATTTCTTAGACTCCAGAAAACCAAATTACCCAATTAAAAATGGGGTACAGAGTTAAACAGAGAATTCTCAATAGAAGAATCTCAAATGGCCAAGAAGCACTTCAAGAAATGTTCAACATCTTTAGTCATCAGAGAAACACAAATCACAGTGAGACTCCCTTACACCAATCAGAATGGCTTAGACCAGAAGATTCTATTAAATGTCACTGAGACCTTATTAAGAGGTAGGAAAATTTTCAAGTATGGATCCTTACATGTGTACTCCTAACTAGTCAGAATACAAAGGCAGTAAGAGCTCTTGAGTCCAAAAATTTAAGGATGTGTTCTTGAAAAATGCAGAAACACACTGTATTTATGAAAAATAAGGTGGAGGCTGTGGAGATGGTTCAGTGAGTTAAATATTTGTTGCTTGAGTATCAGGCTTTGAGGTACATGACTACTATCCCAGCTCTGGGGAAGTACAGACAGTAGGATCCCTTGGACTTGCTGACAATCCTGTCTAACTTAATTGTTGAGCACCAGATCCTATGAGAAACAATGTCTCCAAAAAGAAGGTGGGGAAATATTAAGAAAAACACTCAGTGTTAACCTCTGACCTTCACATGCATATACACTCACATATATGTACACAAAAAAGAGTTAGAATATTAAGATTACGGGAATCAGCTAGTTTTCATAGGATTCAGATCACATTAATAGGCTAATATCCCCACTCTTTCTTGTTGTTTTCAATTTTTTGCCATGTTATGATTCAGCAAGAGAATTCAAATTCAGCTCTTTGATCTTAGACTTTCCAGGTGCCATAATCACGGTTTATATAATGGTTTACAAATTTTCCAGTATGTGGTATTCCACTATAAAAGCAGAAAATGAAATCTATACACTGCCTTAAGATGTAGATGATGTGGAATCGTCTTACCATTCTATGTAATCTTCCTAAATTTCTTATGAATACAAGCCATTATTATCTTTATTTTCCATATCTGATAACTATAGTTTAATGATATCACATTATTTTTGTGTACCTATAAGTAAAATAACCAAGAAAGTAACTCAAAAGGAAGAAACATTTACTTTGGCTTACTATTACCAAAGCCAATGATCTCTTGGCTCCATATTTCTGGGCCCACTTTGCAGTATGATGATATAGCACATGGAGTATGTGAGGAATTAGATCTACTCTTTGCTTCTTTGCTTCTGGGGAGACAGGAAACAGAGAAACAGGCATCCATGTAAGAGTTACGTTTAGGACATGATACAGCCCTGAGGACACACCCTCTATTGACCTTCTTACCTTAACTAGGCTACACCTCTTACCTTTCCTCACCTCCTAATAATACCATCATATGAATCCTTCAGTGGATTAATCCATTTATTGCATCATAGCTGGGAATACTATCATATACCAAAGATGTAGCTCACTAATCCCCCTGACATTTTTATACAGTCAAGTTGCAATCACAATTAACTCTCAAAGATATTGAGGGTCATATTTAAGTTCTTATGTCTACTAAAGACCAGGATTGAAATTCATGTTTGCCATTTCCATTCCATGTCCCATGAAATGAGAAGCAAATACAATTGTTTGATATCTGGCATATCTTCACGAAAATGATGATGGTTGTAAAACCAGAAATAAGATCACATGTACTGGATACTCATTATGTGCCTGACACTGTGTCAAACACTTTCTGTAAGTTAATTCACTTACATTCTCATAAAATTGTGAGGAAAATTAATTTATTCTATTTTACAAGGCAAAAAGGAACATTTAAGGTCAAACCATGTGGTCAGGTTACATAATTAGAAAATGGTGGTTTGGGGTAAAAGTAAAGAATGGTCACTCCAGTAAGGTCAAATACCAAGCTAACAAAGCTAGGAAGCTCTGCATCTTAGTGGGATACTTCCCAGAATCTTCTGAAACCATGGTATCTTAAATCAAAATGTATATTATTCCCTATTCTCAACAATGATATATTATGAAAAAGTAGCTATGCTTTACATTGTGAAGACAATAATAGTCAAGATATATTTGGTGAATAAATAGATGGGGTTACATCCATCTTATTGGTAACTTCCCATTTATTACTTCTGTGGCCTTGTAAGCTCTGTCTCTACATGAGTTGACCTCTTTCATATAAGTCATTGAAGGCACTGAATTTTTGAATAATGAGAAGACACTTGTTTATCATTAGAAAAATTAAGATGTAGACAAATAGTCAAAAGGGAATGACTCTGCCAAGGCTCACATCTTTTAAAATGAGGTCTGCTGTATAGGAGTCAGGCATCTAAGAAGGAAAGAAAAATCAAATTCAATGACAGGGATACAGGAGTTAAAGGGAAGCTAACCTTTAATGCAAGCCATTACCAGTCTCTTCTATGTATTTTCTCTGCTGTAATTCTTGTACCAATCTCTGGAGACAGGTGTTATCATCTTTATTTTACAAATAAGACAAATGAAGACTTAGGAACTAAATAGCTACACCAATGGTTTGTAGTATAGGAAGTGATGAAGCTAGAGTTTCTTCTCTGGATTGACTCTAAGTCTGAACACTTTCTAGAAAATTCATTTCCACTTCAAGAAACTTGAAAACAGATGGACATCTCATTGAAGTAGGAAAAGATTTTAGGCTTAGAAAGAAAATATATCAAAAAGAACTGCAAAATGAGACCTTAGAAAGCTGGAAGACAGGCCCTAATTGAATTTTCTCATCATAGAAAAGTCATGAAGTGACTCAGTTCTCTAGTAGCAGTATTGTCGGATTTGCTAATTCTAACATAAACTGGACAAGAAGAGAGGAAACTAGCCAGGAAGACACATTAGCACAGGCAATGGTGGGTGATAAAGATAACATTGTTCCCCAAACTACTGCTCAATTACCAGTCCCTCCCCACCTTGCCAGGCTTTAGACAGCAGAAGGGAAAGGAAGGGCTTGCTGCCAGCCCACATTATCTACCATGTCGGCCTCAACTTCATTCCCAGAAACCTAGTCTTGCTAATTATTGTGCCTGTTTGGAGAGACATGAAGTGTAGCTTGTTGAACCAGAGTACAATTGGGATTACTTACAGAAGTGTAGGCCATTTATGGACAGCTTCAACAATGAAGAGAAAAATAATTTTGGTCCTTGTAGAGGATCAAGAGCCCCTCCATCTAGCAACCATTAACTGCCTATAAATCCTAGGGTGGGAGACTCATAAGTCTCTCCTCACTAACAATGGCTAGCTATGTAAAAATCCTTACAGCACCTTCCACACTCCAAGACCTTTTTTTTTTTTTTTCTTACAGCCTTTATATTTTGAGAAGCCTTAATCAGCGCTGAATAGCTGGGTCACTTTTTTTTTCCTTTTTTTATTGGGTATTTATTTCATTTACATTTCCAATGCTATCCCAAAAGTCCCCCACACGCTCCCCCACCCACTCCCCCACCCACCCACTCCCCCACCCACCCACTCCCACTTCTTGGCCCTGTCCTTCCCCTGTACTGAGGCAAATAAAGTGTGCACGACTAATGGGCCTCTCTTTCCACTGATGGCCGACTAGGCCATTTTCTGATTCATATGCAGCTAGAGACACGAGCTCCAGTGGGGTACTGGTTAGTTCATATTGTTGTTCCACCTATACGGTTGCAGATCTTTAGCTCCTTGGGTACTTTCTCTAGCTCCTCCATTGGGGGCCCTGTGATCCATCTAATAGCTGACTGTGAGCATCCACTTCTGTGTTTGCTAGGCCCCGGCATAGTCTCAAAAGAGACAGCTATATCTGGGTCCTTTCAGCAAAATCTTGCTAATTTATGCAATGATGTCAGCGTTTGGAAGCTGACTATGGGATGGATTAACTACCTACAAATTCTAGTGGTAGTGGAGGCTTCTGAGCCTATCTTCCTTAGCAACCATTAAAAGTAGAGGCAGGGCCTCTCATAAGCTCCTCCCTCTAGCAACTGTTAACTGCCTGTCTATCTTTGAAGAAGGGAGGGATCTCCTGAACCTCTTCTTCTTACCAAATAGGCTCAATATTGTACAAATCTGTGCACATTCACAGCTGTTGGCAGTTAAAAATAGGATAAAGGCTCAGGTCATGACAGAAGACAGGATTCCATATCATAAATGCTGATACTAATAACTGTTTTTTGGATCTTCACAATCTTCTTCAAACAAACAAACAAAACCCCAACCAACCAACCAACCAAATGAAAAACATGAATTTTCTCATTGTCCTAAAATCCAAGATCAAGGGCAGAGTTGGCCTTCCAGCTGGTTTTCTTCCTTAACTTGTAGAGTAATGTGTATAGGTCCTGTATCTTTATGTAGGCTGTCCCTCCGTGTCTCTTTCAATCTTCTTGTCAGGAATATATCAGGCCCTGGAAGTCAAATCTGAACCCAGAAATAAAATGTTGTTCCCTCCAAATCAAATGCCCTCTTCACTTGTATTTTTAAGGCTCAAATCAAACTTGGAAAAAAAATATCAGAATTGGATATGTCCATATGAAAGGCAGTGTGAATGAAGCTATGGTTAGAAGACTGATCTTGAGTGGGGATGGGGGAGACTAGTTTGAATGGAAGCATCCTCAGCTATCTTCCTCACAGATAAACCTCTGCAAAACTGCCAAAGGTTGACCAACAAAGGAGTTCAAAGGATACATAGAAATAACTCTGACTTGTCAGCCCCATAACATGCAGTCATAGGAGGAGGCATCCCATGAGCCCGATGAGAACACATCAGCTGAGGTTCTCAACACTATCGAGTTTAGCCAGGTCTTTAGGCACATTCTAATGGACCTGACATGACCACAGGCTCCTCAGTCATTTCCACTGTACAACTCTCAGCTTAAGCATCACTTTTTAAAGGAAGTCGTTCCTGATCCCAAACTTTTACCTCCAGGTAAACTGCACTTTTACATATGATCTCATGAAACAATCTTTCTTTCCTTTATGGAACTAGCTAGAATTCATACTTTTATCTTTAGTGCGATTATTAATAATTATTATCTCTATTACTATTTTTTTTCATTTTTTATTTTAGTTTTTGTTCATTGCTAAGTCTTAAACTCGGTGATAATAGGCACCATGGGTATGTTCACTGGTTTATCTTAACAGCCTATCAAAGTGACTAACAGTAAGCACTCAATCAATATTAATTGAATGAGTGGGTATAAATAAATGATTTATCTTAACAGCCTATCAAAGTGTCTAGCAGTAAGTACCCAATCAATATTAATTGAATGAATGGGTATGAATAAATGCCAATGAATGAAGATGAGGTAAATACTCCATTACAATCAACCTGGTGGTAAATATATATAAATCTCAAGACAATGAATAAAGGAGATGTAGCTTTAAGAGGTAGAAGTGGTACAAAATCTATCTTCATCTGCTTGTTACATAAAAAGGGGTTACTGGTCCAAGGAATCAAAGAAAATTTTTGAAGCTTGTGAAAAGATATATTCAGTAAAGCAACAAAAGCAAGATGATAGATTAGTATCCTGAAACGAGCATTTTAAATCATCATATGTAGCAGAAGATGGCCTAGTCGGCCATCATTGGGAAAAGAGGCCCCTTGGTCTTGCAAACTTTATATGTCCCAGTACAGGGGAACACCAGGACCAAGAAGTGGGAGTGGGTGGGTAGGGAAGTGGGGGGGAGGGTGTGGGGGACTTTTGGGATAGCATTGGAAATGTAAATGAAGAAAATATCTAATATAAAAAAAGAGTCAATCTCCTTTTGTCTTTCGTTTGGGGTTCAGGGTTGATTTTGGAAAAAAACCCTGATTGTTGGAATTTTCTAGCTGCTACTCTGGTGGTCTAGAACAGGATATTGTGAAACTAGTGTCTGGTAAGATTGTAATCACAAGGTGATGCTGCTACTGTACATCTTGAAAACATCTCTGTTATCCTTATCTTGGCATCTTGAAGGAGGAAAAGAGAGATTTAGGGCAGTTTGAAATACACCAGTCATACATTGTTAGCTCCAGATAAGCATTCTCTAAGTCTACATGCAGAAGCTAGCACAGTCTTCACCTTGTTTTAGTTACTAATGGGCATCTGTGCAGGCCCAGGTGAGTAGTCAACACTTTGAACAGAAGCAGCCTTCAAGCCTCTGAGAAAAGCTTAGGGGACCCTTATCATCATAATCCCTACCTCAGAGGGCTTATCTACCCCAAAGCAAGCAGAAAACTAACAAGATGTTGTTCAGCTGTGTGACCTTCAAAATTAGTTACTTTTAACGTCAACTAAAAGCAAGTAACTAAAAGCCAGCGAAGCTAAACGATTTATTTGTTTTCCCTGAGTTTCTGTTCCAGAGTAAAAAAGAGACAGAAGATACTGAAACTGACATGGTAAATACAAGCTGTGGCTAGCATCTGCTGGGCCAAACTGACTGGGAGTGATGCCAGAGAAATTAAAGTAAAATAGAAAAAGAATAGATATGCTTGGAGAGAGGCAGATTACAACATGAGCTAAATGAGCATCCCTTTAGTACTTCAAGCAGACTACTCAAGGAAACTTGGGGGTCAGAGCCTCAATAGACACAAAAGAATCACATTGCAAGTCATTCACCCACTGACATGCAAGAACATAGCTGGAACAAAATGTGAGCTTTGTCTACAAACAAATGTAAAATGCATAGGGAGGCAGAAAGATACCTCAGTGGGTAAAACCATGTACCCTGACAGCCTGAGCTCAGATCCTTCAAACGTATGCAAAAGTCAGACCTAGAGGTGCACATCTGTAATTACAACACTCCTATGCCATGAGATGGGAGGCAGTGACCAAGAGAAGCTCTTTGGCCAGCTAGCCTCAAGTATACAACACAATGGCAAACAAGAAGAGACCCTGCCTCAAACAATGTAGAAAGGACAAATACTCCAGGTTGCCTTCAGTCTTACACATGAAAGTCCCATCACACAAACATGTTACATATACACACATACTTTTTTTTTTTGGTTTTTCGAGGCAGGGTTTCTCTGTGTAACCCTGGCTGCCCTGGAACTCGCTCTGTAGGCCAGGCTGGCCTCGAACTCAGAAATCTGCCTGCCTCTGTCTCCCAAGTGCTGGGATTAAAGGCGTGTGCCACCACACCCGGCTACACACATACTTTTAAACATAAAAAAAAAAAACAAAACCTAAAATTCATTTCAGTCTGGGACTAGAGTATAAAATCATGCATAATTATTTAAAAAGTTATGCTAGGATAATAATTAACAAAAGCTGTCTGACAGCCACTAAACAGTTAATCTGTCCCAATTTCTGATTGTATTTGAGTGGTTACATCTTCTTAAAGATTGAGGGTCCTGTTCTCTTCTTTCCTGTTTTACTGACTGCTGAAGACATGAGCTTGCTTACCTTTTCTACACCTAGAAACACTTCACTATAAAGTCATTTTCACTTCACCAGCACCCTTCAGAGCACAGTACACCATCTCATCTGTTGGAACAATCCTTTTGCTAAAAATACATTAACTCCAAGGATGAACTTCCACATGCACTGATTGATACTCCTTGGAACTATTGCTTGGAGCCTTACAGAGTAGGAACAGAAATTAGGATAAAATGCAGTACCTGTATAAAATGATGATATCCACACTCTGGTTCACACTTTGAACTGCTCCAAAAAAATGTTTTGATAGTCTTGAAATTTTTAAAAAAAAGAGTATAATCAAGAAAATTTTTTGTAAATTTAAATATATGTTTAATATAAATGACTTCTCTTTGTTAAAGGTTTACTAAGGATATTCTCTTTCAAATTTTTCGGGGTACTGAGAATTCCTTATTTTACCATGCAATTGCCTCCTCTTAAACATCTACACATAGAAAACAGGAAAGTACACATTAGTCTCCTTCTGCTAATTTTGTTGGACTGTTCATTCAAGATGTATGGAATCCACTACAATATATCTACCTACTTAGGGAATATGATTAATCCAGTCTATGGTTTAGACAACTAAATTGCTTTAATTTGTTACTTAGAAGTTTATGTTGTTAAAACTGTTTAAATTTATAAATAGTAGCTCTCTCTGCCCACCCCTCAAAGATTTTCACTTCAAAATAAGCTCAGTAACAAAAGACTGCAACAAAAGTAATGAAGTCAGCAATAAGTGATTAGTATCTGTCTGGTACTTAATTCAAGACTCAATTACAAGTTGAACAAGTGAACAAATAAAAGGTTAAAATGTAAATCAGAAGAAAGAGATAAACTCTTAAGAATATCTAAGGCTGCAGAGATGGCTCTATGGTTAAGAGCACTGGTTGCTCTACCAGAAGACCTGGGTTCAACTCCTAGCACCCACATGTGTGATCACACTTACAGGGGATGCTACACCCTCTTCTGACCTGTACAGCATCAGGCATATATAAGGTACAGATACACAGAAAAATAATTGAATAGTAATAATAATAATAATAATAATAATAATAAAGAATGTGTGTTATGTTCTCAGCACTCACAACAGGCAGCTCACAACAATGTATAACTCCAATTCCAAGATGCCTACTGATGATGTAGTTTCATAAACACTGGAATCACATAAGTGTGCCTGCATATCACATTCTTTTTTAAAGATCTTGTGACTTCTTGTGTGGGGTTCAATATGTTTGGTCTTCATAGAAACATGTGTTTGAATGCTTAGCCCACAGGGAATGGCATTATTAGGACGTGTGGCCTTGTTGGAGTAGCTGTGGACTTGGAGGAACTGTGTCACTGTGCGGGTAGGCCTTGGAGTCTCCTATGCTCAAGCTATACCGAGTGTGGAATTCCAGTTTTCTGGATGCCTGCAGAAGACAAGTATCCTCCTAGCTGCGATCAAATCAAGATGTAGCACTCTTAGCTCCTTCTTCAGCATCATGTTTGCTTGCATGCTGCCATGTTTCCTACCATGATGATAATGGACTAAACCTCTGAAACTATAAGCCTGTCCCAATTAAATGTTGGCCTTTATAAGAGCTGCCTTGGTTATGGTATTTCTCCACAGCATTAAAACACTAAGACAGTTCTTTATACGTACAACATTATAAAATTTGAATTTGGAACAAAATTTACCAAAAAGATAAAAATCCTTAACAAGACCAAGCAAAATGAAACAAACAAGCCTAAGTTTATATCAAAGTTTTGGCAAATTCATATAGAAAAAAAGCATTATTTCAATTTAGCTTTATGATGTAGGACTTTAACTTTATATCATTTGTTGAATGTATAGTAGGAGTATAGACTATCACAAAAATCTAACCTGTATTCAGTAGTTTTAATAATGATCATATCATTGTGTTTAATTTTAGAGTTATTATATGCTGATAATATTATATGGTAATAATAAATAATAATAAATAAAAACCTGGGTAGGAGTAGTTAAGAGCATTTACTGTTCTTCCAGAGGACCTGAGTTTGTTTCTCAATACTCACATTGTGTGGCTCACAACCACCTGTAACTCCAGACATCTAGTGCTCTCTACTTGGCTCCACACTGACCTACACATACTACAAACATACATCTGTGTAATTAGAAATAATATTTAAACTAGGGTCACCCTCTATAGTCTCATTTCCTTTCCCATCCCAGGCCTTCAGATAGTCACCAGAGATGCCCACTTCCAACCCCAGCCAATTTCCATTTTCACTCCCAGGCCTACCTGATTTCCATCCCAGTTCCCCTCTTCAGCTCCTCTCCTATCCAGTTCCCTCTCTCCATCTATCTCTAATGACTATTTAGTTTTTCCTTCTGAGTAGGATTCATGCATCCTCCCTTGGGATCTTCTTACTATCCAGTGTCTTTGGTTATTGTGCACTTTATGGGTAATGTCTACTTACAAGTGAGTACATACCATATGTGTCTTCCTGGCTCTGGGTTAGCTCACTCAAGATGATATTCTCAAGGTCCATCTATGTGCCTGCAAAATTCATGATGTCTTTGTTTTTAATACCTACCAGAGGGGGATATAGAGACTGAAGTGGCAATCTCCTATAGCTAGGCATGACTTCAAGAGGTGTGTGTGGGGGGGTAGCATTTTTTCAACCACAAAACCTTCAACCCTGACTTTGTCTTGCCTACAAGATGTGCAGGGATAAAGATGGAGCAGAAGCTAAGGGAACAGCCAAACAATGACAGCCTCAACTTGAGATCCATCCCATGGGAGAGAACCAACCCTGACATTATTAATGATACTCTGCTATGCATGCGGACAGGATCCTAGCACAACTGTCTCCTGAGTGGGTTCATCAAACAATGGATGGAGGCAGATACAGAAACCCACAGCCAAACATCAGCTAGAGCACAGGGAGTCTTTTTGAAGAGTGGAGGATAGAAATGAGCAATTCAGAGAGGTTAAAGACATCAGAAGAAGACCCCCAGAGTCAACTAACAAAGGCAATGTGGGTTCACATAGACTAGATCACCAACCAGGGTACATGCAGGAGCTGGACCTAGACTCCCTACACATCTGTAGCAAATGTGCAGGTTGAAGTTCATGTGGGTCCGATAGCAAGTAGAGCAGGGTCTGTCAGTCTCTGTTCCCTGCCGTTGGATCCCTCTTCTCCCCACTACTTGAACTTTCTGGATGGGCATCTTTGGGAGAGGATATGCCTATACTGAGACTAGATGCCCCAAAGTGGGCTGGTACCCAAGTGGTATCCTACTTCTCTGAGGAGAAGGGGTAGAGAAAATAGGGGGAGAGGGATTTGTAGGGGTGGGACTAGGAAGAGAGGGGCTGTGGTCAGGATGTAAATTGAATAAAAAACAAAAAAATAAAAATAAATAATGTTTTAAACCCGAGTAAAAGTCATGGAGTTGTCAGAATCAGAAATATCATAACAAACTCTCACTTTTTTCCTTTTTGATTTTTTACTTATTCACTTTACATCCTGCTCACTGCCCCCTCCTGCAATACTTCCCCCACCATCCTTCCCCTTCTCCTCTGAGTGGGTAGGGGCCTCCTGGGAATCCCCCACCTTAGCACTTCAAATCTCTGCAAGTTTAGGTGCTTCTTCTCCCACTGAGACCAGACAAGGCAGCCCAGCTAGAAGAACATATCCCACAGACAGGCAACAGCTTTTGGGATAGGCCCTATTCCAAATGTTCAGGACCCACATGAAGACCAAGCTGTACATCTGCTACATATGTGCAAGGTATGGGGTCCAGTCCCCAAACAGTGATTATTAACTGTGATTCTTGGCAATACTTAGAAGTGCTGCATATTTATTTAATGATGAACACCTCTGGCACAGTAAATTGTAATATTTTAATAAAAATCGATGTTCCTTGGACAAATGGTTAGCAATATTCTGATTTTGGACTATATTAGATGAGCAATAATGCCTTGTCATTTAGAAATCAAAGAAGCTACCAATAGCTATCATGGTCACGTCAAAAGCCTTGGGACCCAGTTTGGAATTTTTCCCTTGGCCTAACATGGGACAATTTGAGTATCAAAATGAAAACTCACTGGATGCACTGAAAAATTAAATATGTAAAAATCCATTAATTTATATTGAGATGATGCAAGCACATGAGACGTTTTTAGGGATTTCCTATCATCCTGAAAATTGTTAAATAGGTGGCAACAATCAAGCATGTTATTCTGTCTTTCCCATAAAAAATAGGAAAAACCAATATAAAATCATTAAGCTGAAGGTTGAAGGGACATTTTTTCCAACTATTTTCTATTTTATTATTATCCCTTAGAAGCCTGTTTGTCTTCCAATGGGAGACAGAAATGGAGTGGATCCAGACAGAAGAGGAGGTAGGGAGGAACTGGGAGGTGTAGAGAGAGGGGAAACCATAATTAGGATATATTATGTAAGAAAGAAATTTTTTTCCTATAGTTGGAAGGAAGGGATTTGATGCAGACATCCCAATTAGAGCTGTGTTCCAAAGTCTCTCATTTTCTGCATAATGTCTGACTGGGGGGGGGTCTCTGTATTTGTTCCCAACTGCTGCAGGAGGAAGCTTCTGTGAAGGTGGCTGAGCAAGTTACTGATCTACGACTCCTCATTTATGTCATTGCAAGTCATTTGACTCCAATCTGTTTTTTAGAACTATAGTACTTGGTTTTGCCCTGGGGCCTTGGGCTATCTAGTCTCAGATTCTTGGTGACTCAAGCTGCATTTGGTATGGTTTCTATCTCCTGAATTGGGCCTCAATTCAAATCAGATATTATTTGGTTATTTCTACAAGTTTTATGTCACCATTGCACTAGCAAATTTTGCAGGCAGGAGAGCATTGACAATCAAAGGTTTTGTGGCTAGATTGGCATTTATTTTCTTCATACTGGAATCATGCAGAGTACCTTCCTATATCAAAGATGGCAGAACATAGGGGTAAAGATTCTATGTAGGCATCAGTTTGACTTCTTGAAATTCAGTGAGTTGTGTAGTTATTCCCTTCCACAATGGGATCTTGTCACTAGTTGGTGGAAACAACCTATACCTGTGGCAACAACCTAGTTTTTTTTGGGATTCCCATGGTACCCATTTGTCCAACAACTCAATTGGATGTATCCCAATCCTTGTACTGGAGGCTTCAATGACTAAGAAGAGATGACCAGTGTGGTTCTGTCTTTCTCATTATTTGGTAATTTCACTTTCATATATGTATGTATTTTAAGAGGATTCTATTGAATTAGGTTTCCATACTATACTTCAAATGGCCCTTAGTTTTAATTGGCTTTGTTCATATACCCTCTCTCATCCTTCCTGGTTTGATTGTCATGTTCAAGACTCCAACTACTCATCCATAACTATTTGTTCTATTTCCCTTTCCTAGCTAGATCTGTCTGTGCACCCTGGTCCAGAAGAGACACTTTAAATGCAGGTATCAGGTTAAAACAACCTGAAACATGTTTATCCATCTTAACATATACAAAATGAAACACTCAGACATTCCAGGCCTCTGATGAGAGGCAGTCAAGATAAACACTATCATCCACGAGAGGATACTGACCTTAAAAGGTGAGCTTGACTCTAAATCTAGGAGAAACATTATGATAAAAATGTTATTTTTATTTCATTAGAGAATATAAGAAAAATATTTCCCACAACTGGGTGTATTTGACTACCACACTTCCACTCCTATAGACTCATGGTGACCAAACCTCTAGCCCAAGTATTGTTAATTTATTAAAGAGAAATGAAGGAATCTGTTTTCTGTAATGAGGATAGCTACATAAAATCAACTTCACTGTTTATCCTGTTATAACACTATGTCCTTCCCATATCAAATTACTGGTTGCCTACTTTGGCAAATTTTCCTGAGTTCATATTTGATTAAGCTGCTACTTCAGCTGATATGAAATCACTGATTTGTTCTGTCCAAAGTATGGCCTCGATTTCTGAATCCCAACCCTATTCCTGAATCCCTATTGCTAACTTCCCGCTTGCACCCTATTATCCTAATTCCCAGGCTGTTTAGCTTCAATTTCTTGTCATTTTTGGGGGGTATTTTATTTACTTTAAATACTATGTCAATCTGAGCCATAATGTTAAGATTTGAAACATTAGACCACATCTTGTTAATTCATATAATTTTGAGGTGGATTGGTAAAATATTATTCATCTTTGGAAAAGGAACAAAAGCATCTCATGAAATACTTGTTTCTAGCATCATATATTTTTTAGAGCTTTACCTCCACAGTCTATGAATTTCCCTTTAGTGAGGGACAAGGGTTTCAATCCTGAATTCTGCTGAAAAAATGCTTGGCAAGTGATCCTATTCTTGCCAAGCTTTGAATCCCTCCCCCTTTCTCTTCTGTCATCGTTGTACCTTCTTGGCCATCTGTTCTGATGGAAATGCCTTTTCCTCTCCTTTGCTTTATCTGTAATAATGTCAGCTTCTCAGTAGTTGCATTGACTCTGTGGTTTAACAAGATTTTATTATAAAGAAAAATGGGTAACGAAAACCACACAAATGTTGTAATCAATTCGTATAAATCAATGTTCATATTACTATTTTTTCCCATTTTTTATTAGGTATTTAGCTCATTTACATTTCCAATGCTATACCAAAAGTCCCCCATACCCACCCACCCCCACTCCCCTACCCACTCACTCCCCCTTTTTGGCCCTGGCGTTCCCCTGTACTGGGGCATATAAAGTTTGCGTGTCCAATGGGCCTCTCTTTCCAGTGATGGCCGACTAGGCCATCTTTTGATACATATGCAGCTAGAGTCAAGAGCTCCGGGGTACTGGTTAGTTCATAATGTTGTTCCACCTATAGGGTTGCAGATCCCTTTAGCTCCTTGGGTACTTTCTCTAGCTCCTCCATTGGGAGCCCTGTGATCCATCCATTAGCTGACTGTGAGCATCCACTTCTGTGTTTGCTAGGCCCCGGCATAGTCTCACAAGAGACAGCTACATCTGGGTCCTTTCGATAAAATCTTGCTAGTGTATGCAATGGTGTCAGCGTTTGGATGCTGATTATGGGGTGGGTCCCTGGATATGGCAGTCTCTACATGGTCCATCCTTTCATCTCAGCTCCAAACTTTGTCTCTGTAACTCCTTCCATGGGTGTTTTGTTCCCACTTCTAAGGAGGGGCATAGTGTCCACACTTCAGTCTTCATTTTTCTTGAGTTTCATGTGTTTAGGAAAATGTATCTTTGTATCTTATATCTTGGGTATCCTAGGTTTTGGGCTAATATCCACTTATCAGTGAGTACATATTGTGTGAGTTCCTTTGTGAATGTGTTACCTCACTCAGGATGATGCCCTCCAGGTCCATCCATTTGGCTAGGAATTTCTATTATCAAGCCAAAAGCACAGACATTTGAAGAGCGTAATCATCTTAGAATCCCTATCTCCGTGTGCCACCCAGTTCAAAACCTCCACACTTATTTATACACAATCAATGCTCAGACTATAGTAATTAATCCTTTGCTTTAAAATTAGTTTAGATTTGTGGGCTTACTTTGGAAATCCTGGAGAAACCAAGAAACTAGAAACAGAGCATTGATGGGCAAGGGAGAGAGGAGGAGGGAAGTAGAACACAGGTGATGAGAAGAAAAAAGGAAAAATAATGGAGAGGGTGGTTTAGGTGGGAAAAAGTGGTGGGAGAATGGGGCAGAAGAAGTTAGGGGAGGGACAACCAACACTAAAGATGTGTGAAAAGGCCACAGAAAAACCTAACATTTCATAAGCTTCATATATATAAATATGTGTGTATGTATATATATATGTATATATATATATATATATATTCATATTCTCATATAAAAGAGTTTAATTGGAGTTACCTTACACAGAGCATTATGTTCACCCCAGAAGCCACAGATCTCCAAAATAAATAGTTCAAAGCAGATGTGGGATACCTCCCCTATATTTGTTGGTCACAGGTGTCTTAGAGACTCACAAAATAAAATGCAGGTTATTATCATTGTTACTGTCTAGGTGGTCTTCACTGGGTTTGTTTTCTCTGTCAGCTAAAGGATGAAAAGTTAGGAAAACCCTCAAGTGTGACATATAGCAGTGGGAAAAGTCTCAAACACAGCAAACAGCAGCAGAGAGAATTGTCAGGTAAAGACTTTTATTAGGAGCATGGAAACACACATATACAACAAGCACAAACAAAGAAAAGACCTTCTACACAGCAGAGAAGGACTCAGGGAAGCCAAAGTCTAGCCTCTCCTTGAGGCATGGGGTCTTCCAAAACCTTTGAATGGGTATCCCCCAAAATTTAGGGTTGGTCAATTTGAACAAAGACAGAGAGGCTGATGGGAGTAAACATGTCTTTGTATAGTCTTGACCCTGTCAGACCAGTCCACAGGCAGGAAGGCCTGACTTCCAGGAGAAAAAGTCTTCCAAATATTTGTTTTAAGTTGCCAGGCTTTTGTCTTAAGTCAGAAGGTAAGAAAGAAGCCAGTCATCTTGTAATTTTACCATCTTTATTATCTAGCCATGTCTCTTAATGCCTAACTGTCTGCCAATAAAGGAAATTGTCTAACACCTACTCCTTCACCATTGCTCTTGATTGGCCAACAAAACTTGGTGCTAAGACTCTATTGCTAAAGAGACCACACATTGATCACAGTACATGGAGAAATTAATTTGGTGTTGATCAGAAACTTACAACCAGTCAATATGTAAAACCTAAATGTCAGAGGAATGAGTGGTGTTCACCACAAATGATACATCACACACAAAACTGTCTCTTTCCATATGTGGAAGAGAAGGCAGAAAAACTGTGAAACCAAATGTAAGAGGGTACCAGAGTTTGGTGGTTGTTTATGGGATGGATCCCCAGGTGGGGCAGTTTCTGGATGGTCATTCCTTCAGTCTCTCCTTCGAACTATGTCTCTGTAACTCCTTCCATGGGTATTTTGTTCCCCCTTCTAAGAAGGATCAAAGTATCCACACTTTGGTCTTCCTTCTTCTTGAGTTTCATGTGTTTTGCAAATTGTATCTTGGGTATTCTGAGCTTCTGGACTAATATCCACGTATCAGTGAGTGCATATCATGTGTGTTCTTTTGTGATTGGGTTATCTCACTTAGGATGACACCCTCCAGGTCCATCCATTTATCTAAGAATTTCATGAATTCATTGTTTTGTATAGCTGAGTAGTACTCTGTTGTATAAATGTAGCACATTTTCTGTATCCATTCCTCTGCTGAGGGACATCTGGGTTCTTTCCAGCTTCTTGCTATTATTACAGATTCCAAAAAAGAGCTTGCTGACAGGAACCTGATATAGCTGTCTCCTGAGAGGCCCTGCCAGTGCTTGACTAATACAGAAATGGATGCTCACAGGCATCCATTAGACGGAGCACAGGGTCCCCAAAGAAGGAGCTAGAGAAAGGATCCAAGGAACTGAAGGGGTTTGCAGCCCCGTAGGAGGAACAACGATATGAACTAATCAGTACCCACTGAGCTCCCTGGGACTAAACCACCAACCAAAGAAAACACAAGGTGGGACTCATGACTCTAGCTGCATATGTAGCAGAGGATGGCCTAGTCAGTCATCAATGGGAGAAGTCCTTGGTCTTGTGAAGGTTCTGTGCCCCAGTATAGGGGAATGCCAGGGCCAGAGATCAGGAGTGGGTGGGTTGGGGAGCAGGGGGAGAGGGGAGGGAATAGGGGATTTTCAGAGGGGAAACTAGGAAAGGGGATAACATTTGAAATGTAAATAAAGAAAATATCTAATTTTTTTAAAAAAGAGGATACCAGAGTGAAACAGTGTCTTGAATATGATAAAAACACTGCATTCATGATCCCACTATAGCTGTGGTTGCCTGTACAAGATATCCTCAAGATCAAGCCAGTCAAAATTCAAGCACAGAGAAGGAAGGGGGTTTTGTGTGTTCAACAGTTAACTGAGAAGTTCAGGACAGTTGTTGGCCTTCTGGGAGACGAAGAGTCATTTTTCAAGAGTGTAGTTTCTGGTAGGTTGACCATGGTTCAGTTGATAGCCACATACCCATTAGAATACAGGCAGCACATATTGGTCTTGTGGGTATTAAGAAAGAAAGAAAGAAAGGAAGGAGGGAAGAAAGAAATAAAGAAAGAAAGAAAGAAAGAAAGAAAGAAAGAAAGAAAGAAAGAAGGAAAGAAGGAAAGAAGGAAGGAAGGAAGGAAGAAAAGAGAGAGAAAGAAAGAAGGAAAGAAAGAGACAGAGAGAGAAAGAGAGAGAAGAAGAAGGAGGAGGAGAAGGAGGAGGAGGAGGAGAAGAAGAAGAAGAAGAAGAAGAAGAAGAAGAAGAAGAAGGAGGAGGAGGAGGAGGAGGAGGAGGAGGAGGAGGAGGAGGAGCAGGAGCAGGAGAAGAAGAAGAAGAAGAAGAAGAAGAAGAAGAAGAAGAAGAAGAAGAAGAAGAAGAAGAAGAAGAAGAAGAAGAAGAAGAAGAAGAAGAAGAAGAAAGTTGAGGGATGGCAAGAAAGGGGGCATGGCATAATCAGCCTCCAAATGCTGACACCATTGCATACACCAGCAAGATTTTGCTGAAAGGACCCAGATATAGCTGTCTCTTGTGAGGCTATGCCGGGGCCTAGTAAACACAGAAGTGGATGCTCACAGTCAGCTATTGGATGGATCACAGGGCCACCAATGGAGGAGCTAGAGAAAGTACCCAAGGAGCTAAAGGGATCTGCAACTCTATAGGGGGAACAACAATATGAACTAACCAGTACCCCGGAGCTCTTGACTCTAGCTGCATATGTATCAAAAGATGGCCTAGTCGGCCATCACTGGAAAGAGAGGCCCATTGGACATGCAAACTTTATATGCCCCAGTACAGGGGAATGCCAGGGCCAAAAAGTGGGAGTGGGTGGGTAGGGGAGGGGCAGGGAGGGTATGGGGGACTTTTGGGATAGCATTGGAAATGTAAATGAAGAAAATACCTAATTAAAAAAAAGAAACCTGAAAAGGGGGGGGGGGGCTCATGGGAGGCATCATGGGGAGTCGTAAAGCATGTGATTAAACTATGTTGTATGAGTATTCCAAAAAAGTTAAAAATAGAAAAAGTTTTCATATGCTTTTGTGATTTAACACATTTTGAGAGACTTTATTTGTGTACTAACACATTTCTAGAGACTTTAAAGTTGCCCACTTTTTAAAAATTAGGGGTCTTTTAAGTCTCTCCTAATCTTTAGATTTCCCTTCCCATCCTCTCCTTTTCTTCTAATTTGTTTTTGCTGAAAACACAAATATCTGACTAATAGAGTTCCCTAGCCTACATTCTGTTGCCAAGTACTTAGATCAGTTGGTATTTCACTGCAGTGGACTTTGCCTTCCCCCTTCCTACTCTTCTTACCAGGGCAATCTGGATACAGGAGCTCTGTGGGAGATCTCACTCCAGTCTTCAGCATGACTGATTAAAAGAGGTCAATTCCCCCACACACATCCCCCAAACCCCCCTCCCACTCCCAGCTGCTGCCAGCAGGATTCCATCTGGTGTTTGAGTGGATCACTGACATCTGGAGCTGATCCATGTGCCTCCAATGTCCACTCCATTCTCTCCCTTTCTCATGATGAGAAGAGCATTTTAACTCAGGAGAGAGAGAGAGAAAAGTAAAAAAATTGAAGCCTCCAGTGTATCAGTGTAACCTGGGATTCAGGCAACCTCCTTCCCACCCATTGCTAGACAACTTTTGGTGACAGTTTTGGGAATTAAGCAGTGTATAGAGCCCCACCTGACTGCTTATATATGGATCAGATTGTTTGACATTCTGAGGATTTAATATTTTAAAGGTATTTCTATGGTTAAATATACTTTATAAAGTTTAAAAAGGAAAGCATTTAGCATAAAACTGAAACAATGTTTTTAGCTGGGGTTGTTTTGTTTTGTTTTGTTTTGTTTTTCTTTTGAATAAACTGGAACGTTTGCAGGCCTACCTCAAACCCCAATCAAATATAACACTCTTTCTATGAGAAACCAAATGTCAAATTCCAAACATGCATCCCATAAAATGTGGAATATACTCCATAAAAAGTTTTGAGGATTGTCCATGAGAAGTCTCTAGCATTTTAGATTACAGTTTAGGCAAGCAGGAACCTGTTATTGTCTTATCAAGTTTTTATTTTTTCCTAAAGACTTAAATATTCTTGTAGTCAAGTATCTCTTCACATGCCTTAAAATATGAATTCTTTCCTCTATCATAATAACAAAAAACCTTTTTCTGTGACATATTTTTAAGTTTAAGTGGACTGTTGATTCTGGAAGCTAAATATCCAAATTCTGATCCCCACAAAAAAATTCACAATAGCCTCTAAGAATAAATAAATAAATAAATAAATAAATAAATAAATAAATAAATCATAAGTGGCCAATGAAGTTAGTACACAAATTGAACATCTCTCTAAGAAAAATAACTGCTCTCTCAAGCCTTCTAAATTTCCATAGATCTCCAAAGAGATCTCCCACAGAGCTCCTGTATTGGATTGCCTGGATTGTCTGGTAAGAAGAGTAAGATAGAAGAAGGCATTTAGGATATATATGTGACTCAGTGGCAGCTGAAACATTTTTAGGTTTTGAAATGTGATTGATCATCTCCATTTGCTTGTATCTAATTAATATTCTCCGTTTCACATTAAAAATATCACATCAAGGTAGAAGCAAAATGCAATAACAACAACAAACAAGACTGATTTCATTCTGGTGTCCCGTGTTATTTGTTGGGTTTGTTTGTTTTTAAGACACTTTACAAATTGCACTGTGTCTAAAATCACTAAACTTGTTTTAAGGTCCTTTAAGTAACCTAAATAATGCTATTCGGATAAGATTCATTCACATTCAGATTTCTGGGACATTCTGATTTGCTAACATATGTCCTATATAATATAGTAATGATTAAATCTATTGAGTCTAATGTAAGAGAGCTTCAATTTAAAACATAGAGTCTTTGAGTTCTTTGGCAATAACACCTGCTACCTTATTTTAATAAGACCCAGGAGATACACTGGAGGTTTCTATTTTACTAGATTTTACTTCAGGTTCTAGCCCTGTTTAGTATTTTTTTAAAAGATGCAAAAATGTGGTAACTAAGAGGCTATGCATTATGAATATACTTAATAATTTAAAAATCTCATCTGTGCATTAAAAGAAAATCACATTTTAACTTCCATGTATCATATACTTTAGTACCAACAGCAATGACACATTTACTATAAAAATATAAGGAAGATTTCAAAGCTAATTTTTAAAACTATTAGTTATATCCATGATTTAGCCTAAAAGTCATGTTTTCTACAGGACTCATTGGCCAAAACTAGGAAATTAATAATGGAAATTATTCAATACATAGAAGAAATCAACAGAGAACAAAATGCCTAGTGAAAAGAATGCATATGAAAACACAAGGCTAAAGACAGAACTCACTGTTAGAGCATTTGCAGGGCCTCTGTCCCCAGCACCACAGTAACAAAAGAAAACCCCAGGAATTCAGCTATAACCAAATGTATTCCAGAGACACAAACTAGAGAATGATTTAAAAGTTGGCAATATGACCCAGCACAAGAAGTTAGAAAAAGAAGAAAGTAACACAAAGATTGCAAGAGTAAATAAGTTAAAAAAAAAAAAGTAAAGAGATGTAACAAAACTGAAAGCTTAACACAGACTAATAAATGAAGGAAGAATCTTAGAAGAAACTTTGGACCTCTTGAGCACACAATTGATTTTGCCCTTGGGATGGTTTATATCTGTCAAGCCAGTGAAAAGAGATATAAAATGCCAATATAATTTAATTCACCTGGTAGAATGAAGATATTTGAAAAAAGACATTGTGCCCTTCTGTTGACAATCAGACTACTGAAAGAATGGCCCTCCAAATTGGACTGATTTCCTGGGGAATTTCATTCTGGGAGAAAGAAAAGGTTAAGGCTAGTAGTGCCAGCTAGAGGAGGATCTTAGGTTCAGGAAGAGATTTCATAGGTCCAAAAGAGACTTAGTAAAAATGGCTAACTGTGGGGCTTATAAGCATACCAAAATGTCTACTGGCTGGCTTCCAGGCTCACTCAGTAACTGTGGCTCCTCTTAGCTCTTTTCACCCCTACCCCTACCCTAAACTTCTCCATTTCATGGACTTCCATTCCTCCAGCTTCTGATTCCTATCTAACCCTGCCATCTCAGCCTGTGCTCTCTTGGTGCTCTCTTGGTTGCTTCTCTTGGCCCCTTTCTCTTGCTCCTGTCTCTTTGTCCCCTCTCTTGGCCCTCTATCTCTTGCTTCTGTCTTGGTCCCCTCTATTTTGCTCTTTCTTTGTCTTCCTCTGTCATTCACCCCCTCTCTCCTCTCATGGCCATGATTAGCTTACTCTATTCTCTCCCTCCTCTGGACTCTTCTAGATGCCTCTGGATGTATTCTCCCTTGTATATACAATAAAAATCTTCTCCTCAACCATGCCCTGAAGTGGTTGTGACCTCACTCTATACACTGGCAACTTTACCAGAGAAGCCCAGATCATGATGGGTCAATGAGGGATAGAACTATACCTTGAATGAGATTGCTTGCCTACACATACTTGCAGACCTCAACTTAAACACAAATTTCATGTAAAGATCCCAAAGATGATGGATCTGGAGATCACTTTATTACTCTTATGAATGTGGCTACATTGCATAAATAAGTAAATAAATCTTTTTTTTTTTTTTTTTGCTTTTTACTATTAATTACCAAATTGACTTGTTCAGGATAGTTGCCCCAATCTGGCTTATTAGAGTTATAAGTCTCAAGCTCAGACTATAGCAGCTCTGAAAAGAATAAGAAGATTGGAGTCTGAGACTGGGGCAAGAAAGAGAATTCCAAGGATAATATATGTGATGTTTAATAAAATAGAAGGGAAAATGGAGAGAGGTAAGAACATGAAGAGTATCTCCAGAGACTTGAAACATATATGCATACTTCTAACTCAACAATCTAAAACTGAAAAAAAAAATCTCTAAAGTCAGCAGAGACAGTTGAAACCAGAGACTAAGAAGGAGCCAGAAGATTCAAACAAATTGCCAGTTAGCTTGAGGGCAAGCAGAGCAATTCAATGAGAAGCTGAAAGAGCTAGTTTGAATCCGTCAGATAGGACAGGAGTTTGAGCCAGAATATCTGAGTTGCACCAGCCAGTCAGAGTTCAGAAAGAACTAGAAAGGGTAGGCCTATTCAGCAGTAAGCCTTGGAGAGGACAATTACTTCTGGAGAATAAAAATTATGTTTCATATTATTGAAATAGGTCTGACAGAAATGATGTTATTCTGAAGAAAAGCTGTATCTCTCAATCTGATTAACAAACTATTGAAACAATAGATCCCAAAGAAATGGGAATTTCCCTAGCAATCTCATTTTAGGAAAAGGAAAGCATACCAGCCAGAGGGGGAAACTTGTCGCCAGGAAAGAGATTTCAAACAGTTCAATCAGCAGGTACCCACTTTAAAGAATGAGACTGAAACCTAGACAATGTTAGGTCTATAGTTGCAAAACAGCCCCCAAAACCTAATACACAATATAAGCAGCATTACATATTTTAGGGATAGAATAAACAACTCAGTAAATGATGCCAGTTAATTTTGTGGGGGAAAAAATCTACAAATTCAGCCTAACTATAAAACTAAAGTGTAATTCAGATTGATTCCCTCAGTTTCTCAGTGAATTGCTCTCTGCTTGGCCTCAAACTAACTCTGGCCATTTGTTCTAATCTTCTGGCTCTTTCTTATTCTCCAACTTCAACTGCCTCTGCTGATGTACACTGAATTGCATGAACTCAATTTCATTGCACTGCATCTGGTGCTGACTGACTGAACTCAACTGACTAAACAGAACTGACCCCGACTCTGAACTGAACTGTCCCAAACTCAACTGACTTCCCTCTCTCTTCCTGATCTGATCTAAAGTAGCCTCTCCTTCATGTCCTCATGAGAGTTGGGTGTATCCCATCTCTGACTCATTCTGTAAAACCTTTCTCCGATTGGTCACTTTCTCTGACCTCAACTAGACATCCCTTTCGAACATAGCTACTTCCTTCCACAAACTAAATTTACCTCAAACTAAGTCTGAGATTAAAGGTATGTGCTAAGGGAGTGTTTGTATTCCAGCCAAATCATACTATAATCCAGAGAGCATCTGCATTTCAACTGGATCACATAGACCTAATAGGTCTTTGGATGTGATCTCTTGACAGAACAGGTATGTTACTGGATAAAATCTCTATACAATAAAGTATGTAATAACCTCTATAAAGTAATATCTCTTCAACAGGCAAATGGGAAGACCATAATAGGTAGCAAGCACCATGTGCTGAGCTAGGAGGATTGGTATGATACCCTGGGGTACATACTGAGTTCCAGACCAGTTTGGGATACATAGAGATGAGGGATCAGAAGATGTATAGATAGCTTACAGGAAGATAAACAGGGAGATAGGCAATAACTTAGTCAATAAAATGGTAAACTTTACAGAATGGCAAATGTGAACCAGTCTGACAAATTCAAAGCCAGATCAAATCACATTTATCTCAAAGTTATGGTCCTATCAGCCTTTCTTTCTTGCTTTGTGCAAACCGACTGAATCTAAAATTAGGGATAAAGATGCTCAAAGACCCTTAAAATCCTCTTTGTGTCCCCAAGGTTCCCCTCTGCTTCGCTGGTGTTCTTTCTCTGTGTTAGTTGCTATGTGTATATTTCCCCTCACCTCTAATAAAAGCCCTTCTTTACTAGCTGATTCTGCCTATCATGTCTGAGATTTTTCCCTCCTGCTACCTGTTGCACTTGAGATTTTTCATGCCTTATAATTCTGTGAAATTAAATTTCTGTGAATATAACTATCTTTGAAAATGAACCCAATCAAGACTTCTAGACAGTAACAGAGATATTCTGTCTCAAATAACCAAGTAAGTTGATTAAAATAAAGACAGAATTTCTCTAGGGAGCACAGCAGAATTGCATTGTGCATCTTCAATTAAATCAAATATCAATAAATTACACTCCAAAGTAGCTGTTATAATTCAAATTAATTGCATTAGTGTCTAAGACAAGTAGTGAATCTCTATTTCAGTCTTACAAGTAATTAAGATTATGAAATTTCAAACTACTTACCTATGTAGTATGGAAGAAATATCTTTTCATTTTCATGTATCTGATGAATCTTGTTATTTGAACAACTGGAAAGCTTGAATATGTTTTCATAAATTAATGACCATTTGATTTTCAGTTTCCCAAGTGTTGGGCCTAGTATAGTCATGTACTAGGAGGCCTGTGTTCTCTAGAGAAATGTAATGCACAAAATACAGTATAATAGAGGCCCAATGCAGCAATAATGAAAAGGGAGAGGAAAAAAAATCTCAATGTTTATAAAGAGCAAAACACGATAAATGGTGGCATATTCATACAATGAAATTCATATTCCACAAAAGAATTAATAAAGTTACATGTCCCTGCATGGATACATTCAATAATGCAGTGGCTTATCAATACAATAAAATAAACACTAAAATATGCATCATAATGGTAGACAAGAAAGTCCAAATTCTGGACTATTCTTGCAAATCCTCAGGGAGTGTCCAAGCAGGCATAGCACTGGAGGAACTGAGAATTCTACATCTTGTTTCCAAGGGAACTAGGGCAAGACTAGCATTCTCAGGCATCTAGTAGGAAGTTCTCAAAGCCTACCGCCACAGAGATGTACTTCCACCAACTAGGCCACACCTACTCCAACAAGGCCCCACCTCCTAAAAGTGCCATTCCCCATGACTCAAGCTTATTCAAACCACCACAGGGAGTACAAAGTCACACTGTATCTAAAAGCAGTACTTTTGATAATTTTATTGATAAGTTGCTTGAATTATTTATTTTCTTATATAATGTTGTGTATGTGTACATGTTTATGCATGAGAATGCCACTCGACCCAGCACACATGTGTCTGAGTTCATGTATGGATGTCAAAAGACAATGTTCTGGAGTCAGTTCTCTTTGTACCAAAGGGTCTGACTATCTAATTCGACTCTGCAAAAGCTTTTGACCTTTTTTTTTTTTTTTGTATGACATGTTCTTTATTATTGTGATATTGAAGCTCCTACATTCGAAACAACCAACATTCCCATTCATTTGCCTTCAGTAATGGGGTTGGTCCCTCATTCACCAGGAACGCCAAGTCAGCACATAGAAAACAAAAAGAACCGAGGAATTATCTTGGATTTTCCTTTCAAATAGAAAGAGCAATTTGTGTTAATGAAGAGTGGAATCTGCATCCTGAGCAGGCAAAGACAGTGACTTGCCATGTCGGCTTGTTCTATCTCTGAACCAGGTGGGCTGAAGTGCACAGCGAGGAAACATCACAAAGAGGTAGCCTTGGTAGTTCTTTCACATGAAGGCTAGACACTTAATGCTAAGCAATTCTCCCTCTCTGGTCCTCCTGTAATTTCCAAGTGAAATTGCGGGATGTACAATGAATGCCAATGTCAGCATGGTTTTGAGGAATGTGACTTAGTATTCAATTCATGAAGCTGTCTTTCTATATATCCAGATTGCTGGCCTAATGAAGTAGAATATTAGCAGAACACAGTAGTAGCCTTAAATTATTATTATTATTATTTTTTATTTTGTTCTAGATATTTTCTTCATTTACACAAAAGTCCCACATCCCCCCCCCCATTCCCCTCCCACTCCTACTTCTTGGACCTGGTGTTCCCCTATACTGAGGCATATAAAGTTTGCAAGACCAATGGGTCTCTCTTTCCACTGATGGCCGAATACATCTACTTCTGATACATATGCAGCTAGAGACACGAGCTCCAGGGGGTACTGGTTAGTTCATAATATTGTTCCACCTATAAGGTTGCAGACCCCTTTAGCTCCTTGGGTACTTTCTCTAGCTCCTCCATTGGGGGCCCTGTAATCCATCCAATAGCTGACTGTGAGTCTCCACTTATGTGTTTGCTAGGACCCTGCATAGTCTCACAAGAGACACCTATATCAGGGTCCTTTCAGCAACATCTTGCTAGTGTGTGTAATGATGTCAGCGTTTGGGGGCTGATTATGGGATGGATCCCAGGGTATGGCAGTCTCTAGATGGTCCATTCTTTCATCTCAGCTCCAATCTTTGTCTCTGTAACTCCTTCCATGGTTGTTTTGTTCCCAATTCTAAGAAGGACCAAAGTGTCCACACTTGTGTCTTCGTTCTTCTTGAGTTTCATGCGTTTTGCAAATTGTATCTTCTATCTTGGGAATTCTAAGTTTCTGGGCTAATATCCACTTATCAGTGAGGGCATATCATGTGAGTTCTTTTGTGATTGGGTTACCTCACTCAGGATGATGCACTCCAGGTCCATCATTTGCCTAGGAATTTCATAAATTCGTTCTTTTTAATAGCTGAGTAGTACTCCATTGTGTAAATATACCACATTTTCTGTATCCATTCCTCTGTTGAGGGGCATCTGTGTTCTTTCCAGCTTCTGGCTATTACAAATAAAGCTGCTATGAACATAGTTGAGCATGTATCCTTCATTCACGATACAAGTCTTGGAAAGATCAGGAATTCAAGGCCCATACCTAAACATGAGAAAAGCAATCTACAGCAAACCAGTAGCCAACATCAAAGTAAATGGTGAGACACTGGAAGCAATCCCACTAAAATCAGGGATTAGACAAGGCTGTCTACTTTCTCCCTACCTATTCAACATTGTACTTGAAGTCCTAGCCAGAGCAATTTGACAACAAAAGGAGATAAATGGGATACAAATTAGAAAGGAAGAAGTCAAAATATCACTTTTTACAGATGATATGATAGTATATATAAATGACCCTAAAAATTCCACCAGAGAACTCCTAAGCCTGATAAACAGCTTCAGTGAAGTAGCTGGATGTAAAATTAACTCAAACAAGTCAATGGCCTTTCTATACACAAAGGATAAACAGGCTGAGAAAGATATTAGGGAAACAACACCCTTCTTAATAGTCACAAATGATTTAAAATACCTTGGCGTGACTCTAACTAAGGAAGTGAAAGATCTGTGTGATAAAAACTTCAAGTCTGTGAAGAAAGAAATTCAAGAAGATCTCAGAAGATGGAAAGATCTCCCATGCTCATGGATTGGCAGGATTAATATAGTAAAAATGGCTATCTTGCCAAAAGCAATCTACAGATTCAATGCAATCCCCATGAAAATTCCAACTCAATTCTTCAATGAACTAGAAAGAGCAATCTGCAAATTCATCTGGAAAACCAAAAATTCCTAGGATAGCAAAAACTCTCCTCAAGGATAAAAGCACCTCTGGTGGAATCACCATGCCTGACCTAAAGCTGTACTACAGAGCAATTGTGATAAAAACTGCATGGTACTGGTATAGCAACAGACAAGTAGACCAATGGAATAGAATTGAAGACCCAGAAATGAACCCACACACCTATGGTAACTTGATCTTTGACAAGAGAGCTAAAACTATCCAGTGGAAAAAAAGACAGCATTTTCAACAAATGGTGCTGGCATAACTGGCAGTTATCATGTAGAAGAATGCGAATTGATCCATTCCTATCTCTTTGTACTAAGGTCAAATCTAAGTCGATCAAGGAACTCCACATAAAACCAGAGACAGTGAAATTTATAGAGGAGAAAGTGGGGAAAAGCCTCGAAGATAGGGCACAGGGCAAAAATTCCTGAATAGAACAGCAATGGCTTGTTCTGTAAGATTGAGAATCGACAAATTGGACCTCATAAAATTGCAAAGCTTCTGTAAGGCAAAAGACACTGTCAATAAGACAAAAAGGCCACCAACAGATTGGGAAAGGATCTTTACCTATCCTAAATCAGATAGGGGACTAATATCCAATATATATAAAGAACTCAAGAAGGTGGACTCCAGAAAATCAAATAACCCCATTAAAAAATGGGGCTCAGAGCTAAACAAAGAATTCTCAGCTGAGGAATATTGAATGGCTGAGATGCACCTGAAGAAATGTTCAGCATCCTTAATCATCAGGGAAATGCAAATCAAAACAACCCTGAGATTCTACCTCATACCAGTCAGAATGGCCAAGGTCAAAAATTCAAGTGACAGCAGATGCCGGCGAGGATGTGGAGAAAAAGGAACATTCTTCCATTGTTGGTGGAATTGCAAGCTTGTACAACCACTCTGCAAATCAGTCTAGAGGTTCCTCAGAAAATTGGACATAGTGCTACAGGAGGATCCCGCAATAGCTCTCCTGGGCATATATCCAGAAGATGTTACAACCGGTAAGAAGAACACAAGCTTTTGACCTTTGAGTTACCTCTCAAGGAATAGGTTTTCCTGGAAATATCATTCACAGATTTGAAGAGAGGAAGGATGGGATCTGGAAGAAGTACTCAAGAAGTACACTGTATCTGTCATATTAATATCTATAAACTAGCAACAGTAAGGATGTCAAGGCAAAATGTTAAGAATGGATAGGAGAGTTGGGATGCTCTGTTCCTTGTGTTTCCTTCTCTGTTTTTCTGAATAATTGCATATGTCATATTAAAAGATAACAAAATAAATAGAACCATGAATAGTTCCAGCCATTAATGATTTTTAATTCACTATTTTCTTTCATCTTTTTATTAGAACATTTTTATTCATTTGGGAAGAAAACTGCTAAATATAATTATAAAGTATACTTTAATCTGAAGAAATATATACATTGTATTAAATAATGAATTGCTCATTGAGTGTTAATACCAACAATGGCTTCTTTCTTTGAGGAAGAATTTGTGTGAAGTAAATGAGACATACAAAATTTAAAAGGAAGAAGATAATGTGCATGAGGGAAGGCATTCTTCCAGCAGCTGAGTGAAAATGAAGAAAAACAGAGTCAAGCTGAGAGAGAGAGAGAAAAAAAAAGGAAAGACCAACAGGGAGACATGGACACTCCTTGATTGAATTAATTAAAAGAGACCTTTTACTTGAATTTTCTTCTTGCTTCAGTCTTCCTGTACATAATACACTCCTACAGATCTCCCCTTATCCCCAACACAACCCAGATGTTTTTATCCTGGGTGTTCCCAAGATCTCCTTCCTTCTGTGCGCATCCTTCCCTTCAGTCATTGTGGGGAGAATATTGAGGGTCTCCTACTCCAAGTACTGCCAGTTTCTTGCTCTTTCCCACAGCCAATATTTACTGTGCACTTAATTGTGTGTTTGGCATTGTTTCAAACATTTTACAACCATCACCTAATTTAATCCTTGCTGTGGCCTTACAGATAGGTTCCATTTCCCCCCACTTTCAAGATGAGTAATTGAGGCTCAAGAGGTTAATTGGCTTCTACAAAACTATCCTGTTAATAAGTAGTGGCTCCCAGTTTGCTGGATTCCAGAACTCTGTAACTACAAATTCTTATCTCCACTAAGCTTTTGATCTCAGTCAAATCTCGTCTGATGTTCTTTCTGTGTCACATATATATAAAAACATAGAATGTAGTTCTTTTACAATGAATGTTCCTAAACTTCACCATGAAATGATATCACATGAGAAGGCTTCTAAAAAAAATGATCACATTATTCACAATACTGCAAATAACTTATAATGAAGTACTATGTACTCCCATCTATTCTCCCAGCATTTAGGCTCATTGTCCATTGATGTTTTTCAAGTTTCTTTCACTTCTTATATCATCCATTCCCCTTTCTCCCATTTTTCCTTCCCTCTCTTATGTCTAACATCACTTCCACTCACCATCTTTAGTATAATGAAAAACTTTTAATTATTTTTGTTCACTAATTTCAGACCATTTCAGGTCAAAGGGATCATTATTTGAGAAGTAGGATCAGGTATTTCAACTCATATTTTCAATTAAGACATTTTCTTAAACACATTAGCATTTACCTGCCTATGTATGATATTCCTTTTCTTGATGCAAAAATATATGCAATCATTTTTAAATGAAAGGTCATCTTTCTCATCTTACCACACTTATGCCTATGAGATTTACTATCCTCTTTACTTCATATGATTTGCACCACTTGATATTATGAATCTAATTTGAAAGTTTGACATTATAAAAAAAGTTTTTTTTTCTAAATAAAGTAGACTCCATAAAATCTCTTGAAATATCTGTCTAACTAGTATTATATGTATGCCGTAAAATTCATATTATTAAAATCCTAACCCTTAACACATAAAACTTATTTTAGATAGATAGATAGATAGATAGATAGATAGATAGATAGATAGATAGATAGATAGATAGACAGACAAATAGATTTTCATGACTTCATTAGGGCAGACACCAACCAAATATAATCAGTATTTTCTTTTAGATGAAAAAATGGGCAAAAATTTCAACAGAAGACTATGTAAAGTCTCAAAAAGACAGTCACCACCTCAAAAAGCAAGGATAAATGCCTTCATTATTCACAATATTCTACATGAAAATAATATGCTTACATCTCTATGAAGTTCAGAGAAATATTTGTGCAACGGCATCTATTCTTGTTTCATTTTTGTGTGCAGACAGAAAGCAACATAAGGAAAGAAGGGACATTTTCAGTTTGCAATCCTATGCCTAACATTTCAGGGACATCAAGGCAGGAACTCAAACAATTAGTCCTACCATATCCATGGTCTTCTGTCTCATATAGTTTAGAAACAATGGTACCTCTCACAGTAGACTGGGTCTTTCAGCATAAATGAACAATCAAGACAATTCCCCACAGATCAGTCTGATCATAGCAGTTCCTCACCTGACCATGTCTTATTATGCAATTCTAGGTTTTAGCATGTTGACATTTAAAACTAACTAACTAAAATTCATGGAAGTGTAATTGTAGGAACTACCCCCTTGAATATAAAAATTCACAGATGCTCAAGTCTTGTACATAAACTGATTGAATATCAAAATCCATGAATGACTGTCTTATATAAAATGATATAGTGCTTAGCATTTAACTGATTAAAACTTCCCATATTTTAGTTTATATTCAGAATATTTGTAAATGAACTACAGTACACTTATATATTTATCATATACCCTCCACTGTTTGGCTAATTACAAGGAAAAACTGTGTGCTCATTCAGTACAGTTACATATTTTTCAATAATTTTAATCTTTAGTTGGTCAATTCAGTGGTTATAGAACCCATAGATTCAAAGCACTGACTGAAAATTTTGTTTGGAAAACAGAAAGTTTAAGTTTACAGTAGCTTACAATTAGCAATGTCACTTTTTTGCTATTCAAAAACTGTAACCAAGTGTAGAAAAACAGTTCACTGAGATGTCTAATTTGAGCTTCATTTTCATGAGAAAATAAAAGTGACACTGACATTTTAATAGCCTTTTTCAAGAGACAATTGACAAGTCTGGTAACATGAATTAGCCTTCATTTTTTTTTGGAAATTGTAGAGGAATTTGATTTGGAATTTGTAGAGGAATTTTAATTCAGCAACGTGGTTGCTCTGGCAAGGGATCACATCCAAAGACCTTCTAGGTCTGTGTGATCTGGCCAGAATGGCACACCTTTAATTCCTCTGTCTTGAGCACAGTCATACCCTTAGCACATACCTTTAATAAGATAAAATTAGTTTGTGAAAGAAGCAGTGATGTTTGAAAGTGACATCTAATCGAAGGGCAGACAACGTGATTGATCAAAAAAAGATTTTACAGAATGAGTCAGAGATAGGTTATGTCAAACTTGCAGGAGAACAGCACGGAAAAAAGAGGCTACTTAAGAAAACAATAGAGGAATGAAAGGCAACATAAGAGAACGATGCAGGGCGGGGCAATTTTACTGAAGACAACTTGCAAGTGAACTCAGACTGAGCAAGAGAATGAGAATGAGCCTCAAGATTAGAACCAATTGCCAGGTTAAGTTTGAGGCCAAGCAGAGCAATTCGATCAGAAGCCAAGAGAAGTCACATTGAATCAGTCATCATAGAGAGGAATATGAGCCAGAACAGCTGTGTTGAATGAGCCAGCCAGAAAAAGGTCAGAAAGAGCTAGAATGGGTGAACATATTCAGCATTAAACCTCCCAGACAACAATTATATCTGGTGAAGAAAAGTTACTTTTACATGTATTTTCATCAAAGTATGTTTTCTTTCATAGAGGTTGAAAATAAAAACAGGGGCAGTGGTGTCGCACACTTTTAATCTCAGCACTTGGGAGGCAGAGGCAGGAGGATTTCTGAGTTCAAGGCCAGCCTGGTCTACAGAATGAGTTTCAGGACAGCCAGGGCTACACAGAGAAACCCTGTCTCGAGAAAAAACAAACAAACAAACAAACAAACAAACAAAAACAAAAACAAAAAAACAAAAAAAAGAAAGAAAAAAATAGAAAAAATAAAAATCAATCTCTTTGTGGGTGTTTAGTTAGTTTGATAGCTAGCTAGTTGTTTTTTTCCTTGGGTTTGCTTGCTTGCATGTTTAAGAGAGAACAAAAAAGGGGCTGTAGAGTTGGGTGGGCAAGGAGGATTTGAGAAAAGTGTAATCAGAATGTATTGTATGAAAAAATTTTTCAATAAAAATATTTCATGAACTGGCTGAAGACACTGCTCAGTAGTAAACAGCATACAAATTAATGAAGTCATTTACAGTTAATGATGAAGCAATTAATGTTTTAGATGTTTTGTATTATGTTAAGGTTCTTGATGGATGGTTGCATAGGTCTCTAAAGATGTGTTAGTAAGCTAGAGATATGACTCAATGTTTAAGAGCATTCCAAAGTTCCTTCTTCCAAAGGACATGGGTTTGATTCCTAGTACCCACATGGTACTGTATATAACTCCACTTAAAAGGTACCTGATGTCCTCTCTGGCTTTTATGGGAATGAGGCATGAACGTGGTGCACAGATATACACGCAGGTAAAATACCTACAAATATGAACATTTAAAAATATCTTCATTTGTGTTTTCTTTATTGTTTCTATTTCCATTTTCAGGTCTTGAAACAGTTTTATTCACTTCCTTCACCTGTTTTATTGTATTTTCCTGTATTTCTTTATATTTATTCATTTCCTCTTTAAAGGCATCCACCTGTTTGTTTTTTTCTGTGTTTCTGTAAGGGATTTATTTATTTCCTTTTGAAAGGCTTCTAGCAATAAAAGCATACCCAAGATGTACTTAGGCCCCCAGCATATATGTAGCAGATGTGCAGCTTGGTCTTCTCGTGGTTCTCCCAACAACTGGAGCAGGGGCTATCCCAAAAGCTGTTGCCTGTCCATGTATCATGTTACTCTAACTGGACTGCCTTTTCTGACCTCAGTGAGAAAGGATGTACCTAGTTCTCCAGAGACTTAATTTGCCAGGGTGAGGGTATACTCAGGGGTATCTCTACTCTCTCAGAGAAAAAGGGGAGGGAAGGATGAGAAAGGGACTGTGTGAGGAAGGAAATGGGAGGAGGGGGCAGTAATTGAGATGTAAAGTGAATAAATTAATTAATGGGAAAAATTCTCAGACCTCAATTCTGAACTACCTTGTGTGTGCTGTAAATTAAATCAGAACAGCAACTAGTGTTCTTACCCACTGGGTCATTTCTCCAACCCACTAATACATCTTTAGATTCTAATGTAACCATCACCAAGAACTTCAACATAAAATTGGGCATCTAAAATATCAATTTCCTGATTATTTAAACTAAAAATGACTTCACTAATTTGTATGCTTGCATATAATATGCAAAGTAAATTACTTTCTCTAAGTAAAAGCAATAAAGAATATGCTAAACATATATAATTATTACAAATGACATGAAAATAAAATATACCTCATAATAAAATTTCAATTCTGTATGCTTATGAGTCTATTTTAATATCAACATTAAAACACAACTCTCATCTCAAAGGAGATAAGATAAAGTTTATCCTGGAGTCAAATATGAGTAGCCCTGGCCAAGAAACAGATTTACTTCAAATCCATGTTCCAATGTGGTAGCAGTTTCATAAAGTTTTCATAGTAACAGAGCAAAGAAAGTCATAAACTAATGCATATTTAAAATACATTGGTGGAAATGAAAAGTATATAGATTAAGGAAAAGTAAGGAAATCTCTACTATTGGCTTCAGATACTATCTAACAACATACTCAGCCTTTGTGTTGGTGGAGGTACTAGTGTATTATGCTAATGTATTTGTAAAAGGTTTATTTATTAGTCATAAAGATGTTAGTTCAGAAACAGAGGTGTGCAGGAAATGGCTATTAAGTTAGTTAACGATAGCTAAAAATAAATTGTGATTAAGCTCTGTACCTTCAACCCTTCCATGATTCCAGAAAGGGTTTTTGTTGTTTTGTTTTGTTTTGTTTTGTTTTGTTTTTATCATTTAATCAACTGTGAAGATACTTCAGTGGAAGGTTCTTTGCAGGAAATGTCATTCCTGATATTAATTGTCTGCTGTTGCAAGGAAGGCTCATTCCTATGATGATGTAGATGAGGCTGAGTAGTATGCAAAAAAAGCAATCTTCAGAAGACAATAATAGTGGGTAACACCATACAAAAACTTCCTAGATCATATCATCAAAATCTACTAGTAATCCCCATCCTTAATCTGATTTTTTATTGACTGCATTTGATATAAGTGGAAGCAATATATCTAGAATTAAAATAATTGATTACACTACCTAGCTTAAGAAAGTCAAGGTAACAGTTGAAGGAATCAGTCATTTTAGACAACCAACATTTAAATTAAGAATGCTTTCCTTGTTTTTACTATTATTTGCACTCTATGAATTATTTTATTTATATGTTGAGTATTGAGTTTTTATTTTGACAAGTTTGACCAGCTATGGTGGATATATTTTAATGTCCATTATAATAGTAAGAGTCATTTTTAATAGAGATGGCTCATATAGCTTAATTTCTTTTTCTTTAGGACATCTCAAATATTTATTTTATATGAGGAGATAATAGATGTTTTCTAAAAGGGCTAGAACTTAAGAAGAAATCCCAAACCTTAGCTAAAATTTTATTAGTGTCATTTTTTTTATCTAATGGCCAAGTTTTATAAATTTAAATATTTGTTCATTAAAATGACTTCCGTAGTCACTATTTAATTTAGCAGAAATGCCACAGTTTTAAGGCAGTGCCTATCTCTAAAAAGAGAATGCTTTGTTCAACAGGAAAACATATAAATCACCAAAAATAACCCCTGTGGGGTGCTTAGCCACAAATGAGACATTTATACAACCCTACTTCCCTGAGGCTGAGGGGCCATCCTAGAAGAGATGACAGAGATTTTAAAAGACAGAGAAAAGGGACAACTGGTGCACAATGGTGTCTTCTGAGATGATAGGACCACTGCACTCATGAACTCACATCAGATGTTTGTGTGCACAAGACTTCCACAGATGAAGTTAGTTAACAGTCTATCATGGAAGAGAAAAGGGTTCAGGGGCCCCCAGCCCTAGATGAGGACCTGTTGACAAATGATAGCCTCGGAGGGAGAGAGAATCAGTTTTAAAAATACATATGTATAATAAAATTACCAAAGTATTAATAAGAATATTTTAAAATATTTGTTTACATTTATTTTTGGCAATTTTTATTAGAGATTATTATTATATCTTTTTACAGTTCTGTCACCATCTGCCTCCCGATCTGCCTCCAACTGCTCCCCATCCCATTCCTCCTCCAATCCCTCAACCCCCGTCACCAAGAGGATATTCCCACCGTACCAAACCCCACCACTCCCTGGGGCCTCAAGTTTCTCAAGTGTTAGGTGCATCTTCTCTCATTGAGGCCAGACCCAACAGTCCTCTACTGTAAATATGTCAGGAGCCTCATATCAGCTGGTGTATGTTGCCTGGTTGGTGGCTCAGTGTCTGAGAGATCTCAGGATTCCAGGATAGTTGAGACTACTGGTCTTCTTATGGGGTCACCCTCCTCCTCAGCTTCTTCCAGCTTTTCCCTAATTCTACCACAGTGGTCACCAGGTTCTGTCCATTGGTTCGGTGTAAATATCTGTATCTGACTCTTTCAGATGCTTGTTGGGCCTCTGAGAGGACAGCCATGCTAGAATCCTGTCTGTAAGCACACCATTGGATCAGTAATAGTGTCAGGCCTTTGGGCTTCCCCTTGAGCTGGATCCCAATTTGGGCCTGTCCCTGGACCTCCTTTCCCTCAGGCTCTTCACCATTTTCGTCTCTGCAACTCTTTTCGACAGGAATAATTCTGGGTCAGAATTTTTGACTATGGTATGGCAACCCCATCCCTCCACTTGATGCCCTGTCTTTCTACTATAAGAGTTTTTAGTTCTCTTTTATATTTATCATCTGTCACTTTTAAGTTAGACTTATGATATGATTAATTCTATCACATCACCAAGCAATTATTAATCTCAAATCTGCAGTCTTAAAGACATAACTCTTAATATAAATGAAGTAGTAGACCCTTGATTATAAACACAGAGAGTTTAACCTGATTACTGATAAAGCTTTAACCAACTAGCTAAGCAGTCACCAATAGCCTAGTTGATACTTTTTTTCAGTAAAACTTGGGTATAAATTTTCAAGCATGTAAGAACTATCAAATTAGAGTAAGAATTCATATATATATATATATATATACATATATATATATATATACATATATATATATATACATAAATATATCACATTTATAAAGTGTTCTCAGTCCTAACTTACTCGCAATTCCTTTTCTTAACCAGGCTTAGTTGAAAATGCCTTTACTGACTCAATTATTTCACCATCCAAAGGTTTCATTCTCAATGTCTGCATATGAATGGGTGTGCAAACAGCTAGAAACAGAATAATTTAAATGATATTGTAGAAATATATGTGCTACAGTAAAATTCTGACCCAATAAACATATAGGAAGAGATATAATTAAAATTACATTGTATAATGGACTTATATGATATATAAGATGATTAAAATTATTTTATATATGCTAGTTTGAGGGCATACACATTCACAAATTAATACATACCTCTAAAAATTAAATCAGAATTATGCAATAACCTTCAGTTGTATGTCTTTGGTAATATTACCTGTGACATTGAGATTTCTACCTCCTAATATTTGATAAGAAAGCTCCCACCAGTAAAACAGAATTACATCAGTTTACTTTTCACTCAGAACCTTACCAGCCCATAGTCAAATATATTTCATTTGTTCCAAGAGGAAATAAGGGAGAAATTATGTTTAACTGGGCATCTGGATGATTTCTGTATTATTTTGCAATTTATTTTTATTTTGTGTGTATGAGTGTTTGCTTACATGTGCATATACCATGTGTATGTATGGTGTTCGTGGAGGCAAGAAGAGGGTGTCAGATCCCTAGAACTGGAGTTAAGATGTTGTGAACCACTCTGTGGGTGTTGAGAACAAAATCTGGGTACTTCATTAGAGTAAAAATTTGTCTTAACCACTGAGTCATCTCTCTAGCCCACATTTTAATTTATTTTTAAGAATTTCATACATTAGTATACTGTATTTGCATCATTTTCACTCTTCCCTCTTTCTGTACCAACTATCCTTATATCCACCCACTTCTTCTTTAAGGCATGGCCTGTTTTTTTCTATAATTATTATTGCTATGTACACGCACAACCTACTGAGTCCAGTTAGTGCTGACATATGTGCATATGTTTAGGGACAACCACTTAGGATTGGATTATCAGTTAAGGTACCCATAATTTCTGCTTAGTGAATTACTCATGTGGGCATCTATGAACACATATAGGTTTAGATAGATATTTTTCTTGTTACCCTCTCTGTCTATATACCTATCTATTTTTTTCAAACTGCCTCTTGCTCAGTGTCTTAGTAACTGTTCTATTGCTGGGGAAGGGCAGCATGAACAGCTTGTTTACAGTTTCAGAGAGGGAGACTGTGACCATCATGGGATGTGGGGTGGCAGGGGAGTGTGGCATGGCAGCAAATAGCCATGGAGTTAGAAGAGTAGGTGGAAGCTCACGTGTTGAAACAACAAACATTTGGCACAGAGAGAGAGAGAGAGAGAGAGAGAGAGAGAGAGAGAGAGAGAGAGAGAGAGAGAGAGAGAGAGAGAGAGAGAGAGAGGAGACTGGCTTTGATATGGGCTTTTGAAACCTCAAAATCTACCCTCAGTGACACACCTCCTCCAAAAGGCTATATCTCCAAACCCTTTCCAAAAAATTCTACCAATTAGGGACAAAGCATTAAAATATATGGGCCTATGAAGGTCATTCTCATTCAATCATCACACTCAGGAAATTACTTAAGGTGGTTATTAAATAAATAGAACCTTTTACTTTCAAGAAATCTCTCTCTTGATAAATTCTTTCAGCTCTTATTTTAGGCCATCTCCCTGTCTGCAAGCACCAGGAAGTGGCACCATTGATTTGGAAACTTTAGAAGTGAACCTTCTAAGAATTGTTCCAGTTTGTCATTGTACCAATTATTTTAAAGATGGTCAAAGAGCCCAAATATTATGGGCAGTTAATAAACACTTGCTGAATTGAACATTACAGTTAACATAAGCAGGAGCTGAACAACTCCCAACTTCCAGAGCAGGTCTACGAAACAGGTAATCATCTTTCAAAATGCTACTGAGTTGAGCAAACACATCCACAACTAAAATCAAAGCCTGTAGGCTCAAAACCAGTTAGACTGAAGCAAAGCATTGCTTCTGCTCAGATTGCCTTGATGAATTTCCTCCTTCTCACATCCCTGTGGTCCTTGCATCTTCTCCCTGATGACAGCTTGATATAGTGGAGCTGGCGAGACCTGTATTCAAAGACTGACTTGGGAAGTAACTAGTTGTGTGACCTTAGATGGCTTTCATTTCAATTTCTTCATCTCCAAAGTAGAAACAATATCACTTGGATCACAGGTTTCACTGAAGGTTAAGTAGAATGTCTATGGAGCTATTAATGTTAATCATTCTCTGCCTTCTTCTCTGCCTTGAGAAATTTTACTTCATACTTCAAGGCCACTAAAAATATAACTTCTCTGAAACAGCTTCCTCCAAAGTTTTGTATAATAGAGTTAACCATTCACTCCCCTCCACATGTTTAATTCTCTGAACAGACTTCTGTTAGACAAGTCGACATATTAGATGGGTTTTATACATGTGTCCACTGTTGTATAAGCCATATTATTTTGTAACAGCAGCTCAGTAGCAATTTGCTGGATGACTGTGTTTAGATATAAACAAAAAACTATGCCAGTCTAATGTCTTAATTAATTGTGGTGATCTGACCCTTTAAAATCATACTTTGAAGTTTTAGATCATCATTCATTTATAGAGTCTTTAAAGAAGGTAAATGCTTGGCAGCAAAGAAAAAGGAGCAGCATATTTATTTAGATTTTTCAAAAGGCCTTCAACAGCTAAAACTGAATTCCAAGGAAAACATTATTTCCCCTACACCAGACTTTATTATCCCTCTTAGAGGAAGCCTTTTTTTTCAATTCCTCCAACCTCACGGGGCTTCAGCAGCATGGGTACTCACTTTGTTGTTTCTTGTGGGCATATAGAATCTTTTTTCCAAACACACAGCTTCTGGACTATGTGTTGAATTTCCCTATCAGGAAAAGAGCAAGAGGCAGGAACTGGATCTTATCTCTGGGGTTCCTGTGGTGCCTGGAATAGGACTAGGACTGTACATATAAGTGGCACATACAATCAGTGGAGTGCATATATAAACAAGTGCCTTGTTGAGTGGGAGAGGGTGATGCAAATAAATACCCTGCTATTTTGGTCAAAGGTGATTCTCTCTGGAATGTGGATGGTAGAAAAGAGAAATAAGGCAGGCAATGGCACACCATTTTATCTAACATCTTTTCTTTAAGCCATTTTATACTCAGAGCAAAAGAAAAGAACTAAATTTCTACTATATGCCAGGTTTTGTGCGATGCATTTTGATATATGCTGTCTCATTTGGTGCCAACAACCCTTTGCAGAAGTCTTATTCAAACATTTTTTTCTTTCAACAAATACACATAATCAGCACTTTCTATTATTATTTCCCACTTACAGCCAAGGGATAAGCAGGGCCCAGACCACAAAAAGTTCACAAGTGGGATAGAAGATCCATGTAAACAGATGGTGAAAATACTGAAAAATAAGAAATATTTTATAAAAGGATAATGAAAGGTTATATACCTTAAAAATATTTTGAGGCTCAGTGTACATGTTATAAAAAACAATATTTAAAAGTCTGGTCATTCTCGCTAAAACCTAATCTGTACAGGAATTGTAATCCAGTAATGGCTGCTCTGGTTACAATACAGATAAACCCTTTTAGTACACACCTTTAATCCTAAACAAGGAAGGTAAAGTTAGTTTATAGAAAGAAATAGTCATATTTGAAAGTGACATCTAATTAAAGGGCAGATAAAGTGGGGGATCAGAGAAAGATTTGACAGAATGAGTCAGAGGCAGGATATGCCCAATTCTCAGGAGAACAGGCTATTTAAGAGCAGTGCAGGGAGAGAGAGGAGTAAGTTGAGAGAAGTCAGTAGAGTTTGGGATACTTCAGTTTAGAGTTGAGAGGCGGTCCTGTTCAGTCCATTGAGTTCAGTTCCATCAGTCATCTCAGGAGGCAGTGCAGTGGAGTTGAATTCAGTTCCATTTAGTTCATGCATCAGAGGCAGTTGAAGCCAGAGAACAAGAAGGAACCAGAAGATTAGAACAAACTGCCAGAATTATTTTGAGGCCAAGCACACCATAAGAAGTGGAGAAAAGCTAGGTTGAATCAGTCAGTGTGGAAAGGAGTTTTGAACCAGCCAGCCAAAGTTGAGAAAACTGGAAGAGTAAGCTTATTCAACAGTAAGCCTCCTAGACAGCAATTATAGCAGGCAAATAAGAGTTACATTTACATTAGTCTGTCCTGCATTTTTTTTTCTGGGCTGATAACCTAGTTTCTTTGCCACAATGATACAGACTATCCTGTATAAGCAATCCAGCTCTCTGTTGCTCCCTTTAAAACAACAATCATAAGCCCACACTAAGCAGACAAAGTAAAGTAGTTAGGACAAGCTGTGAGTGGCCTATGCATCCACCATATGATGAGTGGGTTTTGTGTCTAAAAGGGGCACCAGGAACTCAGATGACTTACATGATATTTTACAGCATAGATATTGCCAGAGCTTTTGGCTTTTCACCGAAAAATAAAAATAAAAAAATAAAAAATAAAAAACCCAGGCGATTTGGATATTTCAGCACCAGGGATTAGACTCAGGCCCTATGCATGTTAGGCAAGTGTTTTGCCACTAAGCAACACCCCAAACTCTTTTTTGCCTTTTTACTTTGAGGCAGAATCTTAGCATATAGTTTAAGTTTACCTAATCTTCCAATATTCCTACCTCAGCTTCCCAAGTAGCTGGAATTATAAGCCTACAGCATACAGATTTGAATTGTTTTCAAATGCAAATGCTCCTGGAAAACTGTAAAAGTCAATCAAAACACAAACACTATTTTGTGCCCTTGACTACAACCAAAGGAACTAAATAAGCTAGTTGTCGTGATTTTGACCTCAACACTCTGTACCTTACTGTAGCTGTCATAAACTGGGAGTATCAAAGAAGAGCCACTATCACTTTATCTCTACTTCTGGCATCCAACAACTCCTTTGAAACAAACCCACATCCTTTGTCTAGCCCTGATATTAATGTCTTGCTCTCTGTAACACTTAGACAATGCTTCCCTGATACCCAAGTGAGTGGGACCAACTTGAATCTTTATCCCTACTTGCAACTGACATCTACCCAACCACTTTGCCATCTCCTGAATGGAAATTTCTGCCAGTTTCTTGATTGTATTTGGTAGATTTGCTTGAGTACCTGAAATCCTCTTACAATTTTTCTCCTAAAACCACAAATTTGACCATGTCAACTTCATCCTCCTCACTAATTAGACCACCCCCTTTTAAAATTTATTTATTTATATTGTATATATGTGGATGTTTTGCCTGAAAGCATGTCTGTGCACCATATTCATACTGCAAGTGTTGGCAGAGGCCAAAAGAGGACATAGGATTTCTGGAACTGGAGATACTACAATTGTAAGTTGCCACATGAGTATTAGAAATTTAACGTAGGTCCTCTGAAAGAGCAGCCAGTGCTTTTAATACCTGAGCCATCTCTCCAGTCCTAATTTTGCCCACACTTGTAGTTTGATGTACAAAGCTTTCCATGAAAATTTTGCCCACTCTTGTAGTCTTTTGTACAAAGCTTTCCATGATAAAGTCCCCACTGGTCCCCCTATTTTTTCATCTCTCATCTCCTTGCCCCAAAGTGTCTATTCTGAGTCAACTAAGCTGACATAGCTCCTTATGGTTACTATGCTTTTCCAATGTCCCAACACCTTGTCACATATCACTTCTGCTACCTAGAAATATTTCTTCTAGTCCCTTTCTCCAGAGAAGTCCCAACAGTTCCTTTGGCTCCCAGTTCAGATGGCAGCCTCTCTGGAATTAGCACTATCCACACCTCCTACCATGCTAGGCTCACGAGTGTGTGTGTGTGTGTGTGTGTGTGTGTGTGTGTGTGTGAAGGTGAATGTGTACATATGTTTACAGGCATGAGTGTGGAAGCCAGAGGAAAATTTCAAGTATCTTTCTTAGATGCCATCCACATAAAAACAAAAACAAAAACAAAAACAAAACAAAACAAAACAAAACCACCAAAAACCAAAACCAAAAACCTGATACAGGATTACTCACCTGGCTTCACCAAGTAGGTAAAGATGACTAGCTGGGTTTTCCCAGAGATCATCTTGCTGTGCTTCCCCAGTGATAGGATTGTAAGCATGTAACACTACACCTGGCTTAAAAGATTCTAGGGATTGAATAAAGGTGGTCTCTGTTCGTATAAGGCAAGTGTTTTACTAACCGAGCTATCATACCAGCCTCTCTTCTGGAACCTTCCATGAGATAATTAGAGCAATTATGCCACTGGTGTAATTGTCTGGTTTCTATAATAAGGTCTAAGTTCCTATAGGATTGAAATACTACTTTAATGTCTATTTCTTCAGCTCACTGCATGGTACAGATAACATAATAAATAATTGCTGCATGACCATGAACTTCATGTGTTTTTTTTTGACTCGTTTATTTTTAAATCTCTTTTTCCTAATACAGCTTTGCATGACATAGTAATGACTTGAGGCAAACAGAAAAGAATCCATAGAATTTTGACAAGGAATGAAGGATAGAAAATGTATTAGAACAGTTACACGTTTTTAATCACAAATGCTAAGGGCCTGCTCTAATTACTTAATGAAGATGAAAATTAACATCATAACCTGAAAGGAGATGGTGTTCATGGGGAGGCACTTGCCTAACATTAAAACACAAAGACACAAGATCTGTACTCCACTTAGATACTTCACCTTAAATCACACCAAATTTTATATAATCCTCACTGACATTTAAGCCAGTTTCACCTTCTTTGTCTTATTCCATTCAAGTACAGAGGCTCCTTGGCTTACAAAACAAAACAAACAAAACAAAACAAACAAAAACAGAAGATTAGATTTCTTAAACATCCTTATTTTTGGTTACATTTAAATAAGTACATGGAAAATTGAAATTATGATTGAGTTTAAAATGCACTTAATATATTTAAGCTACAGTTTGGCTTAGCTCAATCACCCAGGTCACTGTTGAATATCTATTGCTTATCCTGATGTTGCACGGCTGACTGGGAGTTATGGCTTATTTCCAATGTGTTGCATTTCCAAAACACATTGTGTTCTATATTTCGAACTCAGAGATATATTTAAATTCAAAATTCCAACCACCACTTCTACAGAATGCACCTCAGACTTGTAAGTCAGGCACTGGATCTGCTATTAGGCAGACACTATGGACCACATCCGGCAAATACAGTTAAGAGCCCGGTGCCAACTGTGGGAAGAGGAGAGAGGGCTATTTTCCCAAATGAGGGCTTGAGGTGGATGGCTGTGCTGGGTAAGACCATCAGTGCTTCATTCGCCGTCACTATCCCATTGTTCTTCAGAGCTGCCCTGGGCACTAAGTCAAGGAGGTATAAACCCCTGCTTCAAAAAATAAGGAAACAAAATCTTCGAGATCAAATGACTGAATGTTAGGTTTTTTTTTGTTTTTTTTTTTGTTTTTTTTTTTTTTTCTGCAAGGGCCCCCGGCAACATAGCAGCAGCTTCAGCAGCGTTCCTGCACCTGCTTTGCCTGAGACCCTCTTGGTAATCCCCACATTTTGGAGCTCAGAGGTCTTAGTAATCATTTGGCTCAAACTGCTTTGTTTCACACAGAACTCATATTTCCAATGCGCCCAGCAGCCTGAGAGATGAAGAACAAAGGAACTGGCTACACAAGAGCTCCTTAAACCCCTCCATTTTCCCAGTGGGGACCCAGTGCCATTTGGTGTTGTTCACTGACTTTTTCACTGCAGTTACCGGTATCTATCTGTTCCACTCCTGATCCTTCAACTCTGTGGCTGCATCCCCCTAGCCTCCAGTGTATCCAAAGGACAGAAACTGAGGCCCATAACCATGATGTGACTTGATCTATAAGTTCAAGAACAGGAGGGGCAGATCTCAGATTTGACATTGATTTTCTGACTGCCAAGGCATGTCTCTATTTCCTACACTCTGCTGTCTCCCAAAAAAAAGAGCAGCGGCTGGGGCACAGCGAACAGTATCATATCACATTAAGAGCTCTGCTATGGCTGTGGCTGCTGCTTTAAATAGTAAATACTATGCACACCTTTTGTCAAAGCTCTAAAATAGAATCTCTGCATCCTAAAGAGAATGGAGAAATGTTTGCATAAAAAAGACTTGAAGGCGGAAAAGAGAGGAGTATTTAGAAAAAAAAAAAAAAAGACTGCTCAAAGAAAAAATTAAAAATACTTTAGATACCCAAAAAGGAAAAGTAGAAGCAATCTGCTACTGTGAAATGGTGTTAGACAAAGCACAAAAATGCATCAGCAAAACCACTTCTCTTAATTCTAGTTTAGCAGACTTTGCAACACAAACAATATACATGCTGTTGCTGTAGCCAAGCTGAGGGCGCAGTCAAGCCAGCTCACTGAAAGGGCAAACTGAAAAGTCACAAGCTGTTAACTTGAAGAGAAATGAGAACGATAGCTGTAAGCAGGAAGGGGCTAGGCCCTTAGTCAATCTGGAGAGATTAACTGTTCTCATTAATTTCTCTTTGCCATAGTCCAGTAAGTACGGTCAAGTGTTTGAGAGACCAAGAAAGTGGGTTTTCTCCTAGCAGTGGTGCACAGACAAGCTGGCTGCGTACTATTTTAATACAGAAGTAAGTTCCCAAATACCTCAAGACTGTGTGTGTGTGTGTGTGTGTGTGTGTGTGTGTGTGTGTGTGTGTGTATGTGTGTGTGTGTGTGTTCAATCATCTATTTCATCTATTAAATTTCTAACTACCTATGAAGGGTTCAACTCACTGTAGCCATTGAATCACATTGTCAGGTTATAATAGCCTATATTTATTGGGAACATTTTATGTATCATATTCTTTAATCTTCCCAATCTCCCAGGGAAGTGTTCATGATCATTGTGCCCATTTTATTACTGTCACAAAAGAATGAAGTGTTTTGCCAAATGCCATATAACTAGTAAGTAATTGAGGGGCATAGTTACTGTCTAGTTCCAAAGCAGATGTTCAACTAAAAAATAGGTGGGCACATGGCCTGCCTATGTCTGAGTTTTATCCCTGACTAAATGTGTACCTTTTGGTCTTAAGGCAACTGAACAAAAAATATATATATAATTTTTATTTTCTAAGTTATACAATATGTCAGGCACTAGTCTAGATACTATGTTATTTCAGCTAACCCTTAGAACAACCCACTGACATATGTACCGTTATTCTCAAGTTAAAAATGAAAAGGTTGGGCTCAGAGTAGTAAATGAGAAAGCTAATTGTTCAGCACCATACAGCTAAGAAGTGGTTGATCTGTCTGAAAGTAACATAAGGAGTCTTCTTGGTTACCATTTCACTGCCTAAAATCAAATCAGTATACTAGTAAATGTTTAACAACTAGATCTCTAGGGGAAAGGGGCAAGGGGCTGTCAGCTCTAGGAAAGACTATATACATAAGTTACTGTTTTTTCTTATTGGATACAGCTATAAAATTGGGCCTGCATTCATGGAGGGGCTATCCAAAGCTGCAGAAAAGTAAATAGTAGCAGGTAGGTTGGGAAAGAAAACCAGAATTTAAAGTTACCAAGTAGATGGTGAATTACCATTCCTATAACTCCTCCCCGTGATGCCAAAGAAACCACAGACTAAAACCCAAGTGGAAGAAGCATTAGTGTGAGCATATAAAACTCCAGGAGAATCTCTGGTTCTAGCCTAATGTCCAGAAAAAAATCCCTAATACTCACAAGATGTTAGAAAGGGTTTTTGTTGTTTATGTTGACTTGCATGCTTGCCTCCAAATATGTCTCATCCTCTCACGCAAAACTATCAGTATTGGGGTCTTTTGATAACATACTCTAAGATCTACTAGTTTCCTCTCAATCACTCCAAGTCTTGTCTGAACTGTCTCCAAGGTTCTCCTCAGATTGATTTCAAATAGAGAAACATACTCAGAAAGCAAAGGTGAGACAGACAAGGACCTGCTCTACCCTGACCTGAGGGAAGCCCCTAGGTTTGCAAAGAAACATTTCTCAACAAAGGGGCTGAGCTAAATAAACCCACATGAGACCAGCAGTGTTTCTCAAAGAAGTAACCTGATGGTTTGCACACATAAAATGTGAAAAACACAGCCTAGATGAGAAATCCTCATCCTGAGAGCATACCATAGATGAAAATGCAAGTTGGGCTTTAAATTGATCCCTTGGTCCTATCTTATTAATAAGCATTTTTACTAAAAAAATTACCTTTATGAACACTATTACAATATAAAATAATGCACCACCCTCAAAAAAGCTGGAAAGCAGTGAAGACTGGAAATTACAATAGCAGGTCAAATTGCACCTAAGAGTCCATTATTTGGCAAGGCACAAAATTTCTAGACAGGGTTGATTCTAACATTCTTACTAAGAGCACATGGCAGAGCCTAAGATCAAAAATTCCTGAGTATCAGATTTTCGATGCTGAAAATTACTCAAAATGTTCAGCTCTAACCTAAGCACCTCTCTAATATACAAGAATCAAAGTTTCCCAGGGAACAAATGGTTTTCTCAAGGTCACAAAGCTAATGAACCAGAACATAAAAGGAATTCTCCTTATCCCTACTCCAGTATTTCACCCCTGGCATTACACTTCCTCTTGTGCATCCCTCTCTGGATAAGCTATGGCTGGTCAGTAGACACATAGATTTTAAAAAAGATCTATGTGTGGTTTAGAGAAGAATGTTTTAATACCCTAATATCAGCTGACACTGATAGAATCATGGAGTACTTCAAACCAATGATATTGCTGTACAAGTTAGAAAATGGAAGCACAATACAAATTAAGGAATTTCTGTAGTCCCCTCTAAGCAGTAAGCAGACACACTTCTGAGAAATACTCAGGGTACAGCTGCAGTGTTATCATGGTGCTGTTAGGAAAGCCCAGCACCCAAGGTAAGGAACATATCCTGGGTGCTGTCTGTTATCACTCTGCCTCTGTAGCATCCACTGCCAAGTATGGCCAATTGTTTGACAAGGCAGCTGTGAGTGTGCCTGTTAATTACACCGTGGGGGCACCAAAGTGCAATGTCAGGCAGCTGCCTAGAATATCAAATGGCTACTGGGTGGAACAGGCCAGTTATAAGGGCTCTCTTCAAAGAAGTCCATGAAGCAGCTGACTCTCTCCACTTTCTCTCCTCTCTCACACAACCTCCTGAGGAAGCTGAAATAATATATTTTCAGCATACTTAAGTTAAAATTCATAATCTAACCAATGTAGCAGGTATATCTGACATGTCTGAATGGGATGGATGTGAACAAAATCTTATATTTCTGTCTATCATAATAGTAATGTCTCCTTGAAACCATAAATATTTTTGAATTACTATATTTAGCCCTTCTGATTAGAAACAGTGGGAACTATTAAGGCTGCTTCCAAAATAATCATAGCTAATAGTTAGAAGGGTCCTGTATGGGCCAGATCATTTGTGCATTGAAGATCATTTGTTTACTCTTTACAACAGCATAAAACAGGTGGTGTTTTAATGTCCATTTTGTTGATGATGAAACATATTTAAGAGATAATACTATATTATTGTTCCATATTGTCTTAGTTACTTTTCTACTGCAGTGTCATACACCTTCACCAAGGCAACTAATAAAAGGAAGTGTTTAATTGGGCTTATGGTTTTCAAAGAAGAGAGCAAAGGCATGCTGGCAGGAATAACTGAGAGTTCACATTTTGAGCCACATGCAGGAGACAGAGACAGTATTCAGGCAATGTGGGGGGGGGTGTTGAAACCTTGAGCCCACCCACAGTGATAAACCTCCTTCAGCAAGGCCGTAATTCATACCTCTCCCCAAACAGTCACCAGCTGAACACCAAATATTCAGATGCCCAAGACATACAGGGCAGATTTTATTCAAACCACCATGTACAGCTAGTACAGAACAGAGATGGTATTCAAACCCACACAACATGTTAGTCGGTGCATACTTTCTCAAAGTTAACTAATAGAGGCCTAGCATACAGTATTTACCTAGCATCAGAAATGTGCATATAGACTTGCTTGTCTGTTCTATTCACTGCCTTTAAAAACACATCAATATTCTGCGTATCTGCTAAGTTAAAGGGGAGAAAATTCATAAAAGTGTTATCATAAAAGACCTTATGGAGGTGTCAGGTTTTGAGCTTGTTCAATGTTTTTGAAAATTATTATTATTTTCAATTTTATGCACACATCTCAGAGATTAGAAAGGGCCAAATGGTAGAGTTATACAAAGCAAAGGAACCAAGGAGAGCAAACTTGCACAGGCTCCTACCCTATTCATAGGAAATACTTATGAAGCTCATGTATTGATGGTGTGCTTTTACTTCAATGTAAAGGATCATCTCGCAGTTTGATGATGAGGATGAAGAAATAGAGGAAGAATATTGTCTCTCTTTGGAGAGAGGTGGGTAAAAGTGGGGAGAGAGAAGAGGACAGAGATGGAAACGAAGACAGAGAAGGAGAGACAGAGAATGAACATGAGCCACTGGTCATTTGTTTTTTTCCCTGCTCTTCCTAGTGGTTCTACCTGTCTATCACAGGAATAAATCAGTGTCAAGCAAAGACTTAATAATGTTGTATTACTCTTCCCCACAAGTTAAAATTCAAGACATTGAAGTTTTTCTCCCTATAACTTGATAGAATTTCTGAGGTAGTTCTAATAATTAATCAAATGGTTTAGCTTACTAAACAACGCATGAAGTGCAGTCACAGCAATGCATTTGCCATAATTGTCAAGCTTATTTCCTTTCAATAACCCCAACTGTTCCTTTTTTATATTTTGCAGAAAAGGAGTTACAGTTTCTAAACAGCATAATTCATCTTTTGCCACGCTAGTTCTGTTAAGTATTGACAAGTCACCATGAAAATGAAGATACAGACAATTCCATAATCCCACAAATTTTCCTCATGCTTGCCTACTCTGCAAGGTCCAGGAATCACTGAAATATTTGTACCTAAATTATGCAGTAATTCAGCATTTTAATTCTGGCTTCCTTCACTTAGCATAAAGCATTTAGTTTCATGCGTATTGTTAGGAACCAATATCTGTTCATTTTTATTGCTGAGTATCATATTTCATGGATATCTTATAATTTATTTATTTAATTTATATGTATGGGTGTTGTCCACATGAATGTCTGTGTACCATGTGCATACTGGGTCTGTGGAGGCCAAAAGAGGGTATCAGAAGCCCTTGCAGCCAGAGTCATAAACAGTTGTGAGCTGCCACATGGGAACTGATTCCGCTGCCTCTGGAAGAGCAACAAGGATGCTTATCTGCTGCATCTCTCCCAGTCCTTAATTTTGTAACAATTTACTAGTTGTAGGACACTTGAGTATTTTCCAGATGCTAGTAATTTTGACCTAAGCTACTATCAACATTTGTATATAAGTCTTTACATAAAATCCATTTCACTAGGGTAAATAGTTATCAGATAACTATTTACTATACAATACTATCATGTAATTATTAAACCTCTAAAACTATTTAAGGCTGACAATACCAATAGTAATTATGAAATTTTGATAGTAGAAATTGACACAGTAATTTTGGAAAATTGCTTAGTACTTTCTTCATTAAGCCTAAGACTACCATATAATCCCATTCATATGTCTCTGCCTGGGGGTTTTAAGTGAAATTTTCACAAATGTAACATTTCTAGCTTCCTAAACAGAATCAAGTTATTATATTCTGTTGTTCCATGATGGGTTTACCATTATGGCACTACTGGAGTATGCTTGAATCTTTCTTCCATATCTACCTTCCAAGAATGCTATGTCTACTTTATACTATTTATGGACCAATGGCTAAAGCCATATAAAAGCAGTCAAGAGTTTCCACATTTTTTTAACAGAAAAAAAAAATCTACTTAAGGCTACATTTGCCCACATGGATGTTTAAGCCTTCACTCAAGTGTGTATTGCTGAGCATTCTCCATTTATTTACATCTCTTAAAATTTTTGTCTACCTTTACATTCAGTGGTTTGGCTGTTATTTCTCCTGGTACTCCGTAGACTTGATGCTAATAGCCTATTATCCAATTTGCTGTGGGCCAGCAAGCCAGATAATGAAGTCTATTAGAGTCATGTACAAAATAAGGTTACTGACTGAAGTTGGAATCAGATCACCTCTCCTGATGTTTTTCCTACAGAGTAAAGTTCATAGCGTTTGAAGATGTTGTTTTGACCTCAAAAAAAGCCTTCTCTTGTTCCTTTCAGGTTCTGGTCATAGTCCAGAGATGCTAGTTAAGATTGCTGGAAGTCTAAACTCCAGATAAAGGGATGATACAATAGTTTACATCTCTCTAATCAGTGGAACTATTTGCAGTATCTCTGTGCAATGTGGAACAAGTGAGCCTTATAATCTAGGTGAAGTAAGAAGCAGGTTTGCATAAACTTAACAGTTAGCAACAGAACAATGATGAACAAACCATTAACCCAAGGAGCAAAAGCCAGGCCTTTTAGAACATGAAAATGAGTACAAAGAAGATGTATTCCAAGTTTTGCCTCCTGTACTCATCAGCCTCTATTTCTCATCAGGATAACTGTATTTGGGAGTAGAAAGTATATTTTTTTAAAAAAAAAAAAGTGTGCATGTTCCATCTTTAATCATGTTAAATGGAAACTCATTCACAACATGCACAGCCTTTCTCCACAATGTGCAATTGTCCTCCTAGAGTTTAATGGCTTTGTGACCTCACAGGAGGACTGAATTACCACTACAATTTAGCAGGAGAAAACAGCTGTTCTACTAGGTGCCGTTTTGCTCTCCCATGTTGTTATAGAAAAGTAAGTCTCAAGAGAAGAAAGAAACCACTTACTTTCTAAATCAGCTTCTGTTCTGACAAAAACATTCAGACCTTCTACTATTATTTTTTTTTTTAATTCAGTATGTTAGGGACAAAGCGTGCTAGAAAAAGGAACCAAAAACCTCTCTTTGCTTTGGACCAAATACACTGTCTCAAATATATCAGTGATTTCCACTCCAAAGAAGAGTTTAGTCACTTGCTGAATAAAATAATTTTCCACAGCACAGGAAATGAAGAGACTGTATATTCTATCAGATGGGCAACTGAACAAACAGGGCTCCAGGTGGCTAATGTCAAAGGGGTGAAGACACCCTGGAGAATAATGAGGCTGTGGGATTCAACAGCCTTCTCCTCGTCAATATCCCAACACATTCTAACTGCATTGCTGACAGGATAGCAAGACATTTTCAAACAACACTAGATAATAATCTATTCTAATTTAATTCAGTTTCTTCAGAACGATGTAATTTATTGCAATGCTGAGCTGTTTATATCCTTCCTCTCCTTTCATTATCTCTCTTTAACCTCACTCTTTTCTTTTTTAAATCTCTTTCTTGGGCAGTTCCAGCAAAAGGTGCCAAAAACTGAAGGAAATGGATCCCTTGTTATCTTTTGAAAGACTTTAAAAGGTTGAGAGATTTATTTTGTTAGTTTTATTTTAATGAAAATTGACTATACCATTTTCCCTTCTAAGAAACATTTCCAAGCTCTGCTTCTTAGGTAACTGCATGCTTTAATATTGTAAAAATGACTCTGCATCAGCCAGACATACTACACATGTCATGAAAAATAAAAATGGTTTGTTTATGATGGCTGTGTTTAGGTAGCTCTATAGGCAACATCAATATGATAAAGGAGCTGGATGAAATTTGATAAGTAGAGACAGAGCTGGGAAGCACAAACCATTTTTTTTTTTTTTTGTTGAGGGAAACAGATGAGTTTAGAATGGGGATATACCAGGTCAATTTTGTGGATTGGTAGTAGTCCAAATGAAATAGTTTCTGGGTCATGTGAGTGAGAGCAGAGAAAGACAGTTTATTAAATAACATAATCTATACGCACATATTGGGTCCATTTAGTATTGCTTGTATGTCTGTATTTAGGACTGAGCATTTGGGAGTGGAAAACCTTTCAGGATCACACACGTCAGACATAGACAATAGAGGAAACAAACTAGAACTAACATGGAAGCTGCCTCCCTGAGGATTAGCACTCGCAGTGTTACAAGCTAGTGAAGGAGAAAAGCGATCATCACTTCCTCCTACTCAGCTATAAAGCCTACAAAGCACAACAATGACCAGCCTAGCAAGACATTCCTAGGTGGATTTTGGTACTTTGACTTTGAGGATAAGCAAAAAGCTGTCTAAAGCAGTGTTTTATACTTAGAGGAACAGACACTCTTTTGGGGGCTGAGCACTACACAGGTCACGGCACCTCTTTAAAAATGTTGAACCATATTAACAAAATAACATCAGTTCTTTCAAGTGTGATCATGATGATGTGGTAAAATACATATTTTTACATATCTTAATGCACACACAAACACACTTCAGGGACACGTGTGTAAAACAATACATATTTGGGGATTCACTTCAAAATAACACAGGGGAAATGGGGCATAGTTAAGTCAAATCACAGTGGCCCATGAGATGAAATTGCTACATCAGGATAATGGCTACATAAGGAGTTGTCACACTGTTGTTTACGTTTGTATATGTGTAACATTTTCCATAGTAAAAAAGTTAACCTTTAATCATTGTAATGCCTTGAGAAGGATCCACTCCTTAATCTGTTTTCCAAAGCCTTATTTAAAGTTTGTATTTGGAAGGCTAATTTTTAAACCTCATGCAACCCACAAACCAAACAAACCAGACTTCTGGGAATCTACCAAATGGACCTGGTAAATCCCCACTTCTGGACTTGAAAACACCTGCTTCTTTCTACTACTAATGGCTTGCTCTTCCCAACTCTATCTCTATTTGACAAATTCCATCCAATCTCATATATCAAATATGGCTTCCTCCTTGGAGACTTAACATTTCTCCCTCAACAGAAAGCAAATGTCTTCCCAACATAATCCTGTTTATTGCCTGTTTGGATAACTATTAACTATCTCATTAAGTTAATTATAAAAGGAAATATATAATAGTAAAATATCCATACAAAATGATTTTATGAGGCTCAGTGTCAAAAATTTGTAGCTCAAACTTTTATTGACTACTTAGCTCAAATACAGTACTCTGATTATACTAAAGTAGAATTTGTTTCCATATTAAATAAATCTTTATTTTTGTATGTATCTGCCTCTCTCTCTCTCTCTCTCTCTCTCTCTCTGTGTGTGTGTGTGTGTGTGTGTGTGTGTGTGCGTGTGCGTGTGTGTGTGTGTGTGTGATACACGTATGATATGCTTGTAGTTTATAGTCATATCTACATGCTACTGTGTAAGCCCATTCACAGAAACCAGAGGAGGATATCAGGTGTCCTGGTCTATCATTCTCCCCACCTTGTTCCTTTGAAACAAAGTTTCTAATTCACTCTAGAGTTAAGCTGGCATGTGTGTGTGTGTGTGTGTGTGTGTGTGTGTGTGTGTGTGTGTGTGTGTGTGTGTGAGTGTGTGTGTGTGTGTGTGTGAGAGAGAGAGAGAGAGAGAGAGAGAGAGAGAGAGAGAGAGAGAGAGACTGGAATTCAGATCCTCATATCTGTACATCAAGCACTCCTACCCACTGAGGCATCACTCCAGCCTCTGTTCTTAACTTTAAATTAAGGATGTGAATGGTTCAAGGAAAGTATGATATGACTAATCACTTCCTAGGTGCCCATCAAAAATGAAATTGCTCAAACATTAATCATAAACAATTTGCACATAGTTTTTGTTCTCTATAGGTTTCAAGCTTAGACTCAGATAAAAATAGGACAGTCTCTAACAATAATTGGGCATTATATATATAATATAATGACCAAAAAGCTACTTGTAATTAACACTAAAATAATAGAGAAGGAAGGGCTAGAGAAATAGTTCAGTAGTTAAGAGCACTTGTTGCCCTTCCAGAGGACCCACGAGAGCTCAGTTCTTGGCACCCATATTAGACAGTAAATAAGCCCCCTTAGGTCTGGTTCCTAGTGATCTGATGCCTTCTTTTGGCCTCTGCAGGCACTGTGGTCATATATTTAGACTCACAATCAGAAACACACACAACGGTACACATAATTAAAAAATATTTCTTTTAATTTGTATATTTTTGAAATTATGTTTTAATTACAACATTTTATCTTCACTTTCCTCCCTCCAAGCCCTTCCCTACACCCCTCCCCGTTCTCCTTCAAATTTATAGCCTCATTTTCATCAATTGTTATAGCATATGTGTATTTTTATATACATTTATATTCCCAAATATAACCCGTTGAGTCCATATGATCTTGCCTAAATGCATGTTTTTCAGGGTGTACCATTAGACAACCAATTGGTGTGTTCTCCCCTGGGGTTTTCTTAGCCACAGGTATTTCTTTATAAGGTTGAGGCCTTATGAGGTATCCACTGTGCAGTCTGGAATGTTCACTAGTTCATTCCTTGTTCAACTCACTTTTAGATGGACATGTTAGTGAGACATGATGAGTGTAAATCTTAAAACAAAACAATAGGGTGATGGTACAGCACATCTTTAATCCCAATAATCAGGAGGCAGAGGCAGGCAGATCTCTGTGAGTTCAAGACCAGCCTGCTCTACAGAGCTGGTTCCAGGAGAGTCTGGGATGCACAGAGAAATCCTGTCTCCAAAAAACAACAACAACAAACAAAACAAAACAAAACAAAAACTAAACAAACAAAAACCAAAAAAAAAAAAAACAGAAAGAAAACAACAAAAAATACTATTAAAATTAACAGTGTATTTCTAATACAATGAAAGATGATTTTTCTTTTTTGTTTTCTGTGTCTCTGACATTTTTAAAGTATCAATATTTACATAATCAGTGGAAACAATAAATGAAAACTATATTTAGAAAATTAAATCACCAATTCATATACTATACCAAATAATTTAAATATTCATGCCTGAAATGATATAAAAATAATAGAAGAGAATATGAACAAACTTTGAAATAGTTTTGAAGTAGGAAAGACCAAAAGTTCTGCATGACTCAGAATCCATAGAAGCAAATTTAGATAAATGTGATTCCATTATCCAAAAACCTGAATCACAAAATATAGTTACCAAGAAACCAAAGCCAGATATGATGACACTAGTTTATAATCTCAGCACTTGGAAGGCTAAGGCAGTATGATAAACTCAAGTTCAAGGCCAGCCAGGATCACATAGTGAATCCCCAAGCAAGCCTAGACTATAGAATGAGATACTGTCTAAAAATAAATAAAAATAATAAAAATAAAAATAAATACAAAAATCTAGAAAGAAATGAAAATACAAACAAAAAATAACATCATGTGTTACATACAGAGTCAGTTCATGTCTTATGTAAAAGTTGCTATTTATCAATAAAACCGAGGTCAACACCCAATTTTTAAGATTAGTATGACATTAATAAAGATAAAATGATAATTTATCTGAAAAAAGTATCTTATTAATATTTTTAGATTTAATATAAGATATTAAATATACCTAACCCGTGATTCTTCGGGGGATTTGACCTACAAAGATACTCACCCATAAACAAAATACTTTTTATAAGCTCAGATAGTAAAACAATGTTTATAATAACAAAGGTTTAGAAATCATCTAGATACTCATAGATTTATAGTTTTCTTAGCCCAGTAGTTTTCAACCTTCCTAATGTTGTGACCCTTTAATATAGTTCCTCATGTTGTGGTGAACCCCAACCATAAAATTCTTTTGTTGATCCTTCATAACTGTAATTTTGCTACTATTATGAATCATAATATAAGTATCTGATATGTGGGATAGCTGATATGTGACCCACAACCATAAAAGTATATCACTGCTACTTCTAAGCTGTTATTTTGCTACTGTTATGAATCATAACGTTGTAAAGAACTGATATATAGAATATCTGATATGTGACACCTGAAGGGGTCATGAGACAAAGGCTAAGAACCTCTGATCTAGACAATCAAGCATTTATACTTATACTACTATTAGCTAATAACAAAATAAAATAAAATAAAATGGAGAATGGAAGGAAATAAAAAGCATATTACTGTCTACATTACATAAATGCTTAGATTATTTTTGTCGGTGTGTTGAAAACTGATAATAATCATTGCACTGAAGCAGAAAACTGAAAAGCTTGGGTTAGAAAGGAGGAAAACATGGAGTTTTTCTGAAATTCATTTATTTTTACAATCCAGGTTTTTATTTTGTAGACATATTTTTTCATTTGAATATTAAGTATATTAAAGTAATGCAATATCAGTAAATATAAATATAGAAGATAATAACTCAAAATACCTATGTCCTAACAAACGTATTAGAGTGGGAAAACTTAGGTCTGATACTTAGAATATAGAATGTTAGATTATCATGCATAACTTAGGAAATCAAACAAAGTTGATCTGAAAAGATCTATAGATTGGAGGAAGCATTTACCTTAAGGAAGAAAAAAGTAAATTGTCTGACAAGAACTTAAGATGGAGGGATGGGGCCACCCACCTGCCTTTAAAAATTTTGACCCAGAATTGTTCCTATCTAAAAGAACTGCAGTGGCAAAAATGGAGCAGAGACTGAACGAAAGGCCATCCAATGATCTACCTAACTTGCGATCTATGCCATGGGCAAGCACCAAACCCTGACACTATTACTGATACCATGTTGTGCCTGCAGACAGGAGTCTATCATGGTTATCCTCTGAAAGGCCCTACCAGCACATGACTGAGACAGATGCAGATACTGGAGATCCTGGGAGGACCTTTCTGGAAGAGTCGGGGGAAGGATTGAAGGAACTGAAGGAGATGCCAACCCCATAGGAAAACCAACAGTGCCAACTAACCTGAACCCCTGGTCTCTCCCAGAGACTAAGTCACTAACCAAATAGGCTACATGGGCAGGTCTAAGGCCTCAAGCACATATATAGGAGAGGACTGCCTTGTCTGGCCTCAGTGGGAGAGGATGCACCTAATTCTATAGAGGCTTGATGCCCTAGGTCTGGGGGATGCTGGGGGTTTGTAAGGGGGAGGGGGGAGGTAGTGTGTGTGGGATAACCTCTCAGAGGCAAAGGGAAGGGGGAATGGGGTGAAGAACTCTGTGAGGGGGAGAGGGAAGGGAGGCAACATTTAGAATGTAAATAAATAAAATAATTTAGTTAAAAAATAGAGCTTATGAAGTTAATGCAGCTGAAGTGTAAAAGGAAGGAATTCAAGAGGCAACTGTTTTATTGACTAAGTTATGTATTCACTATCTGCCCCAATCACAGCCTCCCCTCTCTCCTCTCCTCCCAGTCCCTCCCTCTCACCTCCTCTCCCCCAACCACTCCTTGTCCCCTTCTTCCCAGAAAAGAGTAGGCCTCCTATGGATATCATCCACCTCCAGGCATATCAAGGCATAGCATGATTAGGTGGTTCTTCTTATTGAGGCTGGACAAGGCAGTTAGGGAAGAGGTATTCAAAGGCAGGCAATGGAGACAGGGACAGACTCAGATCCAATTGTTAGAGGATCCACACAAAAACTAAGATGCATACCTGTTGGGCATGTGTAAGGAGCGTAGGTTCCTCTGATGCGTGCTTTCTGGTTGGTGGTTCAGTCTTTGTGAGCCCCTATGGGCTCAGGTTAGTTGATTCAGATTTTCTTGTGATGTCCTTTACTTCTCTGGCTCCTTCAATCCTTCTTTGCTCTCTTCCACAAGATTCCCTGAGCTCTGCCTAAAGTTTGGCTGTGTGTCTCTGTATCTGTTTCCATCAGCTACTGGGTGAAATCTCTCATATGACAGTTATGCTAGGCTCCTGTGTGCAGTTATATCAGAATATCATCAATAGTGTCAGGGGTGGGCTCCATCCCACGGCATGGGTCCCAAGCTGGACCACGTATTGGTTGGTCCATCCCTCAAATACTGCTCTGCTTCCCATCCCTGAACATCCTATAGGCAGGACAATTTGTGGGTCTAAGGTTTTATGGCTGGGTTGGTGCCCCAATCTCTACATTGCAAGTCTTGCCTGGTTATAGGAGATGGTTAATTAAGGGTCCATATCCTCCATTGCTAGGTGTCTTAGGTAGGGTTACCTTCATAGATTCCTAGGAGTTTATATTGCCTTAGGTTTCTAGCTCATCTAGATTTTTATATTAAGTGAAGCAATCCATAAACACAAATACAACACAAATATGTTGATCCCAGATTTTAGTTAATATATTAACTATTATGTATAATTATATGTAAATAACTATATATTAAGTAACTATATATCTAGTTTTATATGTGGCTATATGCTATAAAACTGGAAAGATGATCATGGGAGTTGGGAAATGTCTTAAATTGGGGAGACAAAAATAGATGAGCTATTGAAGCATAATGAATATTACTGGTGGCAGGAGTGTCAGCAGTGGGGCAAACAGGAAGTGGGTAGAGGAAAAAGATTAGCAAGATCAATTATGAAAGTGCCATAAGTGGACTTCACTACATTGTATTTTTTAAACTTTAAAAATTATCTATCAATACTGGAAAGATGTTTTAATAATTAAAAACACCTTTTTTAACTCTTGCTTTTGCAGAGGACCAGGGTTCAGTTTCCAGGGCTCATACAGTGGCTTACAACCATCTATCTGTAAATCCAATTTTACAGGATCTGATGCATTCTTTTAACTTCTTTTGGCAATAGGCAAACACATGATACACATACAAATATAGAAGCAAAATACCCATACACATAAAAGAAAATGAATAAATCTAGAAAAAAATTTAAAGCATAATTGCTTACAAAATTTTGTAAAGAACTTAGGCTTCTATTATGTTAGCCATAATGCTTAATCTTAAGAAAAGTCCTGGTTCTTCCTTTTCTTTTTAATCCTACACTCTTTATTTGTAAATAATGGGTACTCTTTGGAAATACATAGTCAAACATGCCAGGAAGAATCTTTGACTATGTTCTTCTGCGACACACACACACACACACACACACACACACACACACACACACACACACTGCTCACACCCTAGCTCAGCAAGGAGAGCTTTTCTTTTGGTTGTTTTTGTTTCCTGTTGCTTTTCTGCTCTTTTGACCCAGTGACATGAGGATGAGTCATCTGGCAGCATGACTGCCTTTAACGTTTGTTATTTATGATCGCTCTTTCCCTACCAGACCCACCCTTTCTGCTCTAAACGCAAAGTAAAGTCAAACTGAAGTCAATCAGAACTCTTCTTGTCAATTTGAAAACAGAGGTAACACAGGATTCAGATGGAATTCACTTAAACCTTATAAATAAACAAATTAAAAATCAATTCAGATATAGTAGGTTCTCTGACATGAACAATAAGAAAGCAGATAGAAATAAGTATTAAGAACAGCCACAAAATGACCGTACTTACATCAACCCAATAAAGCAAATCCACTTGTGGTAGGCTGCTGAAAGGCTTTCTAGACAGAGGGTACAAAATGGTACAAATAAAACCACAAACCACAGAAACATACAGAATACCCTCTATGGGCCATTATAAACTATTTTACATGAGCTGGCAAGACTTCAGGTGGCCTCATGAGAATACAAACTAAGGGTGTATATTGACATCCATATTCCAAAAGCAAATAATTTTGAATATTTATTGCATTCTGCCTTCATTTTACATGTCAATCATTTTACTATTTCCACAATTGTTTGCTTTTCAGTTTCATTCACAAATAGGTTGAAGCCATCAGTTAGGAGCCTTGATATTGTCTCTCCTGACACCTACTGGATGGGTACCTGATAGTACAACAGCTATACTACTTTTCTTCTTTTCTTTTCTTTTCTTTTCTTTTCTTTTCTTTTCTTTTCTTTTCTTTTCTTTTCTTTTCTTTTCTTTTCTTTTCTTTTCTTTTCTTTTTTCTTTTCTTTTCTTTTTCTCTTCTTTTCTTTTTCTCTTCTCTTCTCTTCTCTCCTCTTCTCTTCATTTCTTTTCATTTCAATTCTTTTTCTTTTCCCTACAACAGAATAATTTTATTGATTCTTTGGGACTTTCATATCAGGCACCACAATACCACTTAATTCTCAGTTCTTCCATATCCAGCCCCCACCCTTCTAACCTCCCTGTCAAAAAAACATAAAATTAAAATTAAAAATTGGAAGAAAAAATGTCATAATGGCTTTGGAAATTGCAGTGTGTCACGCAGTATACTTTTTTTGCCCAAACAGATTTATTTGTAAATGTGCATTACAAGGAGTCGTTGGTATGGATCAGGGCCTCTGTTTTCTGTTTCACTATTGGTACTAGACCCTCACTGAGATTCTTCTGGACTAGACTATTTTGGTTTTTTTTAATTAGGTATTTTCTTCATTTACATTTTCAGTGCTATCCCAAAAGTCCTCCATACCTCCCCCCTCATTCCCCTACCCACCCACTCCCACTTGTTGGCCCTGGTGTTCCCCTGTACTGAGGCATATAAAGTTTGCATGACCAATGGGCCTCTCTTTCCACTGATGGCCGATTAGGCCATCTTCTGATACATATGCAGCTAGAGTCATGACCTCCGGGGGCGGGGGGGGTACTGATTAGTTCATATTGTTGTTCCACCTATAGGGTTGCAGATCCCTTCAGCTCCTTGGCTACTTTCTCTAGCTCCTCCATTGGGAGCCCTGTGATCGATCCACTAGCTGACTGTGAGCACCCACTTCTGTGTTTGCTAGGCCCCAGCATAGTCTCACAAGAGACAGCTATATCAGGGTCCTTTCAGCAAAATCTTGCTAGTGTATGCAATGGTGTCAGCGTTTGGAAGCTGTTTATGGGATGGATCCCCGGATAAGGCAGTCTCTAGATGGTCCATCCTTTCATCTCAGCTCCAAACTTTGTCTCTATAACTCCTTCCATGGGTGTTTTGTTACCAATTCTAAGAAGGGGCAAAGTGTCCACACTTTGGTCTTTGTTCTTCTTGAGTTTCATGTGTTTTGCAAATTGTATCTTATATCTCGCTATACTAAGTTTCTGGGCTAATATCCACTTAACAGTGAGTGCATATTGTGTGAGTTCTTTTGTGATTTGGTTACCTCACTCAGGATGATGCCCTCCAGGTCTATCTATTTGGCTAGGAATTTCACAAATTTATTCTTTTTAATAGCTGAGTAGTACTCCATTGTGTAGATGTACCACATTTTCTGTATCCATTCCTCTGTTGAGGGGCATCTGGGCTCTTTCCAGCTTCTGGCTATTATAAATAAGGCTGCTATGAACATAGTGGAGCATGTTTCTTTCTTATTAGTTGGAACATCTTCTGGATATATGCCCAGGAGAGGTATTGCGGGATCCTCCGGTAGTACTATGTCCAATTTTCTGAGGAACCGCCAGACTGATTTACAGAGTGGTTGTACAAGCTTGCAATCCCACCAACAATGGAGGCGTGTTCCTCTTTCTCCACATCCTCGCCAGCATCTGCTGTCACCTGAATTTTTGATCTTAGCCATTCTGACTGGTGTGAGGTGGAATTTCAGGGTTGTTTTGATTTGCATTTCTCTGATGATTAAGGATGCTGAACATTTTTTTCAGGTGCTTCTCAGCCATTAGGTATTCCTCAGGTGAGAATTCTTTTTTAAATAAAATTATTTTTATCTACCTTTCTATATCTATCTATCTATCTACCTACCTATCTGTCTGTCTGTCTATCTATCTATCTATCTATCTATCTATCTATCTATCTATCTGTCTGTCTATTTTACATATCTCTTCTTCCTCCCTGTTTCTTTCCCACTTTCTTTTTCTGTGTCTCTCCTTCCTGCTCTTTCACCTCCCCTTTCTCTCTTTTCTTTTCTTCTTCCCTAATTCTTTTCAAAAATGATCAAATTCCTTTATAGTTCAAGACAGAAAGCAAGATTGGATCAGTCCATTGATGGGACTGAATTATACACATTAGGCTTTTCTCTAGCATACAGCTATCCTTTACTCTTTTGGATACCCCTACAATTCTATGGGTTTTTGTTGTTGTTGTTTGTTGGATAGATATCAATGACTCCCTGGTCCCCATGTTATGCTGTAACAAACCAACACAATCTCAGTAACTTAAAACAATGTACTTTTAAACTTTGAGCTACTCTATAGCTCAATCTGGCCCAAAACACACTACGTAACCCAAGATAATTTCAAAATCCTGATAATCCTGCTCACTTAATCTCTTATGTGCTGGAATTGCAGGCCTGGCTATAAAATTTTTATCTTGAAATTATGGATGTCAAATAGTCTATAAAATCAAGCTGTCAGCTACAATGTATTTTTTAAGTGTGAATGTGTGTACATGCTGCATATACATGCGTTCTATTCATTGGTATACTCTCGTGTATATGTGTGTGTTATGTGAAGGCCAGAGGTTGACTTCACACACCTTCTCCTATAACTCTCCATCTTGTTTTTGATATACACTGATTTCTCACTGAGCCTGGAACTCACTGTTTCTGCAGAGCAGTGTGGCCACTGAGTTCTACTGTCTTTGAATTCACCTATGTTCAACCTCCACAGTGCTTGAGTTAGAGACGGGCAATGTTAAACCCAAAAATTTTGTGGGTACTAAGATCCAAACTAAGGTTGTTCTCATGCTTGTACAGACAACGCTTTAAATATCTCCCCAGTCATGGAGCCATAAGACTCTAACAAAGAAACCAGTTCCTACCCCTTTCCAATGTTTAGAGGCCATTCATGTCCCCTGGTTCCTGACTCCATTGCTCCATGTTCATGTTAAACCAACTTGCATGACATGCAGTATTTGCTTATCTTAGACCAATATTCAGCTTTCCCCAATCAGTTAAATTGTAAGAACATTATTGGGCATGTGGAGGCAATGTTCCAAAAAGTAATGTGATCTTTACACTCAAGAAACTGTTTCCTATTTGGTAGTCCTTGAGGTGTTTAAGGCACTATCCTGAGACTCAATGAATATAATATAATTCCTATTAATAAATCCTTTATTTAAATGGATGTTTCAGAGAGTTAATTCCTGCATAACTCATAGTCACCTAATTATTTTTCTTCCACCTATACAGAAACCAATCTTCAAAAATAATAGGACAAATACAAACTCTTTTTTTGTTCAAGGGAGTGATTCCATAGACAAATGTCATATGAGCTGACACTGACTTATCTCCTTTGGATGTCTTTTTCTCAAGAAAGAATAGAGTCCCTTGTTCAATTGTCTGCCATTTTAGGCAGAAGTATTAGGGATAAAAAAAGAATATTTTACTTTTAAATTTACCAATAAGATCATATACATTTAAATTATACAATGGGGTCCTTTCTTATTTTTGATGCCTAAATTTAAAGGAGAAAAGTCAGATTATGAAAGGCCATTTACTCAACCAATCAATACAGAATAATATGGAAATTACAGAAAAGATATTAACCTAATACAAATAAGAAAATTACCTAACTTGTGGCCTTTTCCTGCAAACATATTTTGCAGAGCCACCAGCTTAAGGTTCTTTTGCATTAGAGTCTGTAACATTCAGGAAGGCCTGGGGAGGAAGGGAAAGGCTCATTATGATGACACTGTCTTAAGGTGCTCAGAAATATAGTCTGGCGAGGTGGCTCAGCATGTCAAGTATGTGCTCTACAAGCATAAAGACTTGAATTCCAATCCCCAGCAGCCACATAAATGTCAAGTGTGTCAGCACTCATCTGTAATCTCACTATTGAAAGGCAAAGACAGTAGGATGCCTGGAGCTTGCAAGCCACTCTGTCTAGTAGAGATGATAAACTCCATGTCCAACAAGATATCAAGTCCCCAGATATAAGGTAAAGAAAGATGGAAAAAGATACTCAAAATTGACCCTGCCCTCTATAAGAATACACCCAAGCACATACACACATACAACACATGGATAAAAAGAGATGAGGTTAAATAAAGAAAAAAACCAATCTTCAGAAATATTATGACAAATACAAACTCTTCTTTTCTTTCAAGGGAGTGATTCCATAGACAAGTGTCATGTGAGGTAACACTGACTTATCTCCTTTGGATGTCTTTTTCTTAAGAAAGAACAGAGCCCCTTGTTCAATTGTCTGCCATTTTAGGCAGAAGTATTAGGGATAAAAAAGAATGTTGTACTTTTAAAGCACAGGGGAAATAGTTAAGAACCAGAGTGATCATCAAAAGAGACAGTTTATGGTAGAGTACAAAAGTCAACTTTGCAGGATAGCAGGCTCTTAACAGCACTTTGGGCAAAGCCTAATTAAAACAAAATCTGTCATGTGGGCTGAACTGAGATCAGCATGAGGAGAGGATTTTGCTCTTTTTCTGGACTGCTGTCTAGTTAATGAGTGTCTCATTAAGCATGGTGGTAAAGATCCTTTCTACTTAGGAAATCAACACAGGAAGATTTTTGAGTTCAAAGCCAACCTGGGGCTACAAAGTGAGTTTTAAGCAAAACTGAGGAGCTCAGCAAGACCTTGACTAAAACCAAAATATTTTAAGGACTTCAACTGTAGCTTAGTGACTGAGCCTCTACTTAGCATCTGAGAGACCCTAGGTTGACTCCCTAACACATGAAAAAAAAATCATCTCAATGGCCTCTAAAGCAATATTGCTTACTCAAAGCATAATAAAGGATCACAGTTTATAAAGCATAAAGAGAGCTTTACCAATTCCAAGGAAGACATTTGTTTTGTTTTGTATATAGTCTGAAATATTTTGAGATTCTACCCAGGGGTAAGTTTCTAGAGTAATTTCAATCAGAGAACTTATAGTTCTGCCCAACTGGCTTTCTTCATAGGTTAGCAGTCACATCCATTATTAGCATGAGAAGCCAATCAACAAGTTGCAAGATAGGCTGCATTTTTACCATTCATATTATGGCATTCATTATTGAACAAACACCACTAGAATTCCCACATTCCATAAATGGAAGGTAGTCTCTATGTGGTAAAGGTAAATAAATTCCTGGCAAGAACAGATACATATTCTACGAAGATCAGATAGCTACAAATACACTTAACTGTAGTAAGTCCCATGAAAACATTACAGAGTAGGTTACTATACAATGTCAGATAAAACTGAGCCTATTTCTACCTTCAGTAGGAGGGAAGAAAACAGAAAGGGAAGTTTAACTCAAAAGAAATGTTTTAGTGCTCTACCTTTGAAAAGTCAGGGATACTCTGCACGAACAGGGTTCACTTTCTTTTATTATTTTAGTTTCTATAGAGGCTGTTGTTCTGGTACAGCCCCACTGCATTAACTACTCTGCTATACACACCAAGAATATTCAGCCCAGTGTCTTTTAGTTTATTCGTTCCTGCTGACTGTGAACGGTCAATTTCTGTGAGTCTCACACTCATCATAACTCACCAATCTGTTTCCAACACTTAAGGTCAACTGCTGTAGCAATGACTCTTTGGTACATTCATGTGATGTAAGAGTCACCACCAGACATTCCTCTCAAACAGGAATTTGGTCAGTCAGACTTTTTATAACTGAAAGTAAGTTGATAATGAAAAAGTCCAGACTTTAAAGAGAAATAGCAACTGCTCCCTCAAATAAAAAAGAGAATTATGAGAGAAAAATTCTTGCTTCACTCTAGACATAGAAGCCTTTAGAAACTGAATAAGGATAAAAATACCCTTCTGCTATTTGGGGTACCCAAGTTAAGAATAACACTTTAAGCTTAGCATTGGTATAAAAATAGACACACAGACATTGGAACAAAAAAAAGCACAGAAGTAAACCCACAGATATATACACAACTCATTCTTGACAAAGGCAAGAAACATGCATTGAAAAAACCTTTTTCAATAAATGATGCTGAGAAATTGAGGAGGTATGTGCATGCACAAGACTGAAGAAATACCAACTCAATGATCTAGTTACAAAAGTCAACCAAAATTGATTAAAGAACTAAATGAAAAATCTGAAACTGAGAAACTACTAGAAGAAACATGGTAATATTGAGATAGCAGAAGATATTGGTTGACACTCAAGACATTTGATATAAGTCATTTAGTTTAGTTTTTTTCAGGGAAGACCCTCAAAAGCACAGGAAACAGAAGCAAAGCTGAAAATTTGATTACATCAAACTAAAAGGCATCTGCTCATCTGAGAAACAATCAAGTATCTAATAAGCAGCCTACGGAATAAGAGAAAATGTTTGTCAACATTCATCTAACAAGACATTAATATGCAGAATGTATTTTAAAAACAAGTAAGCTGCCCTTATAGCCTGTGCCTTCTGCCAGAACTGATCACCAGCTTATCTGCTCCTCTGAAGATATCACAGTCTGAAGGCCTCCCGGGAGTTCCACTGAATGCAGGGCAGCTGATAAGGGATCCTTCCAAATAGCCACAGCAGCTGGGAATCCCAAGGAGCTCAGTGAACTCAGAACCCACCACCACTCAAACACCCTTCTTCAAGAATTCCACTCCCCTTCCAAGAGGCAGATCACCAGCTTTATCTGCTCCTCTGAAGACACCACAGTCTGGAGTCTCCCAGGACTCCAGGAATTCCTCTGCACACAAGGCAACTGGTAAGGGACACCCCTACCCCCTGCAAACAATTGCAGCAGATGGGAATTCTGAGGAGCCCAGTAGACTTGGTACACATCACCCCCAACCCTCGGCCCTCCCAAATTCTACTCCCTTTCCAGCCTGCACCTTCTGCCTGAGCAGATCACCAGCTTGTCTGCTCCTCTGAAGACACCAAGTCTGAAGGCCTCCCATGACTTCCTCTCCATCTATGGCAATTGAACCAACTGTCAAAAGGCATCTCTGGAGTTCTGCTGTACATAGGACAATAGTCTGAAGGCCTCCCAGGAGAACAACTACACATATGGCAACAGATCATCAGCTTGACTGCTCCTCTGAAGATCTAACAGCCTGAACGCCCCCCAATTGATCAGCTGCAGCCAGGGCAACAGATCAGCAGATTGTCTGCTCCTCTGAAGACCCCACAGTCTGAAGGCCTCACAGGAGGTCAGCTACAGCCCGAGCCACAGGCCTACCAGGAGAACTACAGCAACCCAGAGACACAAGAGACAGGCTTCCAGACAGAGACAACCAGACCAGCTAATACCAGGGATAACCAGATGGCAAGAGGCAAGTGTAAGACAATAAGCAAGAGAAACTAATATACTTTGGCATCATCAGAAACGTGTTCTTGCACCACAGCAAGCCCAGGATACCCTAACACACCTGAAAATCAGAAAGCTGACCTAAAATCCTGTCTCATGAAGATAATAGAATCCTTTAAGGAGGATATAAATAACCCACTGAAAGATATACAGGAAAACACAAGTTAAACAGTTAGACCTCCTTAAAGAAGAAACAAATAAATCCCAACATCTGTACAAGCATATATATTTCAAATCCAAGATATTGCCCTGTAACCCATATCTACTGTTCTGGCAACAAAAGACAGATGTTAAGTGTAACAGATAATTGGAGCTACGAGCCATTCAGCTTCAGCCTTCCCATACCACAAACGAGACATTAGACCATCCCATGGAGAAGTTTACATGGTGACTGTTCACCTGCAGTACTGTGGACTTTGAACATTTTGTCCCCTTTTCAGTGAAAAACTAAAAAGTACTCATCTACCATTACTGTTATTTGCTGATTTTATTTTATTTTGATGGTAATATTCTATCCTTATGACACTATTGCAACCAAATTGGCTTTACCATCTTGGCTTTAGTAGCTATAGAAGAAAGTGGATTACCATCTTTATTTTGTAATATGTTAAATAAGCATTATATGCTGGTAGAATCTAGTTTAATTGTTTCAGGTGGAAAGTATTCTTTTGAGTTTCCATTTTGAATGTGTTTGGATTAAAACATAAACTACTGATGTCTGCAAAAAAATAAATAAATAAAGGAAAACAATTAAATAGATGAAGGAATTGAACAAAGGAGTCCAAGACCTGAAAGTGGAAGTAGAAACAATAAAGAAAACACAAATGGAAGCAACCCTTGAAATGGAAAATGTAGGAAAGAGGTCGGGAGTTAAGCAGATGTTAGAGAATACAAGAGATAAAAGGGAGAATCTCAGGTGTAGAAGATACCTTATAAGATATTGACACACTGTCAAAGAAAATCCAAAACATAAGAAACTCCTAACCCAAAACATCCAGGAAATACAGGACACAATGGAAAGACTATATTTAAGAATAATAGGAATAGAGGAGAGCAAAGATACCCAGCTCAAAGAACCCGAAAATATCTTCAACAAAATCATAGAAGAAAACGTCCCCAAACTAAAGAAAGAGATGGCTAAACAAGTACACGAAGCATATAGAACATCAAATAGACTGGACCAGAAAAGAAATTCCTCTTGTCACATAATAATCAAAACACTAAATGCACAGAATAAAGAAAGAATATTAAAAGCTGTAAAACCTAAAAGAAGACAGCCGCAAGAACAGAATCCCAACTCTAACAACGAAAATAACAGGAAGCAACAATCACTTTTCCTTAATATCTCTTAATATCAATGGACTCAATTCCCAAATAAAAAGACATAGACTAACAGACTGGCTACATAAACAGGACCCAACTTATTGCTGCTTACAGGAAACCCACCTCAGGGAAAAAGACAGACATTACTTCAGAGTAAAAGGCTGGAAAACTACTTTCCAAGCAAATGGTCCAAAGAAACAAGCTGGAGTAGCCATTCTAATATCGAATGAAATCGACTTCCAACCCAAAGTTATCAAAAAAGACAAGGAGGGGCACTTCATACTCATCAAAGGTAATATCTTTTTTGCATCAATATTCATAAGGGAAATTGGTCTGAAGTTCTCTTTCTTTGTTGGGTCTTTGTGTGGTTTTGATATCCTCATAACTGTGGCTTCATAGAACTAATTGGGTACTGTTCCTTCTGTTTCTATTTTGTGGAATAGTTTGAGG